>NW_024580666.1:5958302-6092198 GCF_017639235.1 Corvus kubaryi | reverse complement strand
ACTACACAGATTTAATTCTGAGTGTATCAAGTAAAAGGCAGAGCTAGGGGCATATGGCCTTTCTCACCCAGCCTTTGTCTCCTGAAACTTGTGTGACAGGGGAAGGAAAAAGAGCGTGGTTCGTGGCATTACAATTGCACACAGCTAAGGGATCCAGGCAGCCTATTTTGGAAGACGGTAGTGCGATACACAGTGGTACATACATTGAGCAGTACAGCTGTGTACAGTTCCTCCTCCTGCCTCCCTCCCCCAGAATCAGGTACTCATGAGGAGTGACTGAGAGACAGGTATTGCAGTAACACACACTGTATGTGTTTACTTTCAGCAGAAAGCTTTGGTTTTTTCACAGCTGTCTTGGCACTGCTGCATGTTGAGCTCCTGCCTTCCATGCCTGACAGACGCCTTCTTTTCTCCAATGTCTCTGTCGTGCTTCTATGTTATGCTGTGGTCAGTAGTGTTTCATTCATCTGATGCCACTGCATTATTTCCAAAAATCTGTGTTCTGACACCAGGTCAGGAAGCGAACAACTCATGCGACAGGTTGTTTTCTGTGCACCGTACCTTGGTCTGCCCTCCTCACCTCCTGGGCCAACTGGCACAAGTGTAATCCATATGAAAACATAACAAATGTGGTATTTCTCTGATGGTTCAGAAGCTGGAATACCAAAAGTACTATGTGCTGACCATCAGTTGGACAGTACAGTAGGAAGGAATGATGTCCTGTAGCTACCATTTTGTTTCGTCTCTGCAAGAGCTGCTTAAAATGACAGGCATCACTCTTGTCCGTTTGGCTTTAGTCCAGTATACTGCTGCCTTCTGCTTCAGCTGGCTTTTGGTTTTATCACCCATTCTGCCTGAGGATTTGCACGGTAGACATCTAACATGAATGCATCTGGATCCAAACAGTGCTGACCTGAAAAGGAAATTGTCAGCCATGAATCACAGCAAGTTCTGAGTACATAGGGACAGAGCTGTGTTAAAATGTCCTTGAACGTTTCTCTGACTTGCACACAGCAAGCCTAGTTTGGTATGTCCATCCAGCTAACATCTTGCCTGGATACACAGAGTGCCTTTGGTAAATTTGCCAGTGATTTTACTCTTTGAGAGTCATGAATTCACTTTCACTTCCAGGCAGGATGTTCTGCATTACACTGAGTTATGGACAAGACCTTTAGTCAAATGGTGAATATGGTTTCTTTAGAAGCATCAACAACACTGTTTAAATGCTACAGTATGGGGGGTTTTATTTCTTTGGGTTTACTGAGCTGAAATTAGAAGTCCCTGACTTCTCCTCTATACTGTTTATAAATTCTGAAAAAGTAGCTCTGTAAACAATGTGTTCCCATCCAGCAGGATCTTGTAAAGAAATTCATGGACGGCATCAATGTTTTTGGCAATTGCCAATTTGTTGGTTAAAAAAAAAAAAATCCTCTGAACTCTGCTGTTTCATTAGCTGGTGATTGGGAAGCTGTGGCTGCCTTTGCCAGAATGAGCCATTTCGTGCCTCTTAGTTGAGTAATAAGGCAATAAATTCTAGAGTTAAGTTGATTTGTTGGACTATATTGCGTTTACATGGGGTAATGAAGTAATTTAGCTGGAGAGGTTACTTTGCTGTGACACAGGATTATGGTAAAATTTTTGTACAGTTACTTATAAGGTCACTGGGGTCCTAATGATTGTGAAAGCAATATAAATGAATTAATGGATAATCAGTGGACTAAGGTACCCCGAAGGATCTAGGACTATAAAAATAATTTTAAATGAAGATGCAAATTAAATGTCCCAATTTTTTGAAAGCCCATGGTGGGAATATTTGGGATTGTTTCACAAGGCCTTTAGGATCTTTCTTCTGTTTTAGCATCAATTGGTCATCCTGTTTAGACAGGCAAAACAAACCACTAATCCAATTTAGCTTTTTGTATCATCAGTAATAAAGACTGATTCCCAATTGCTGCTGAAGTAAGTCTGTGATGTTTTGTAATAACTTTACAGAAACTCTTTAGAGCTGAATCTAAAAGAAATAAGAAATAATCTAATCAGGTAATTCACAACTGACTCCAACAGAGCATCCAGAATTTTGGTATGAACAGGGAAAGGAGAGAGCCAGGATTGTGCAATATCAAATTAAAATCTGGTTTTTGACGTTTAGGCCAGAAACTTGTGTGGGGCAAGCCATTGTTGTTTTTACGAGAAGTGTCACTGCATGAAACAGAAGAAGACAAAAGCCTTATTGCAAGGAATTTGCAGTCTAAATAAAGCACACAGGTTAGTGTGAGTATAGAACACCCACACATGCAGGGGCTGAATTCTCTGTTCTGTGGGTTTTTATTTGAGGGCGGTTAACACTAAGGTACAGTAAGAAAGAAGAGGTCTTGGAAAAAGGCTTGACAGCAATGTGGAATGTGCTTGCAACAGGAAGACTGAGGATATCTTAACCATGGAAAAATGCTCAGTTATGAGAGTGAGAGAGGTAAGCAAAAGGTCAGATGCATTTGGCAAGACTGTGAGAAGTGCTGCTGAGATCCAGCCGCTGGGTTCATTCTCTCCTGTGGGGTGCCCCTCCAGTTACACTGAAGTTGGAATAAATAATGACATTGATTTTAACAGCTTTTGGGTCAGGCTCCTTTCCTCCAAATGGACTGGAGGGTAGGAGAGACCCAGCTGTGTCAAAGTAGTGCTGCCCTGAGGTGCTTTAGGAGGTTAAGGACAGTCAGAATTAATTTTCAAAATTGAGACCTACCTATATTTCCTCCAATTTCATGTAAACTTTGGATCTGGCCTCTCATGCTCTGTGATGATCCATGGCTAGGATGGAAAAAAACCTTTCAGTTTGTCTTTCTGTTATAACCACTGCCTTATCACCCACCATCTATGGTAAGCATAAGTTTGATATTTTTTCCCCTGTGAACTGCCTTATCAAAAGCAACAACTACCAAATGGACCACTGCAGAATAATGAGTCTGCTACAGAGATAGATTACTGCATCACAGTCAACTAAACCTATATTATTTATTCAAAGAACAGAGTTATGTGGTAACATGGGAAGACTTCGCAGAAAAGACTTTCAGATACAATATACCATTTCCCATAACTGTTAATAATTATTACCTTACAGAAATAAAAACATTTTAGACTTATAGACAGATGTAAACCAATCCCTTTGGGTTCTCTATGTGGCAGGTCTATAAAATATATGTTTAATGTACATTTTTAGTAGTGGTGTAAGGGAGGGCAGATTGATTCTGCATAGGAGCCAATTCTTAAGTAAAATAAAAAGAGTAAGATCAGTGGTTAAAATTTCTTTGACCAACATAACCATAAATTAGCAATTTTAGATTAGAAGAAGAGTTCTTGTAACACAATGAATCTTTGAGGAGGGAACAATCTATTCATTTATAATTCTGACGTTGTTCAGGAAAAACAAAATGTTCTGCTTTACCCACCTGTTTTCACAGTGGAATCGAGCCAGGATGTCTTTGGCTTTTGTTTGGCTGTTGAGTTGAATTGCCATAGAGACTTTTGAATGCAGTGGAGCATAAACTCTTATCACCCCCTCAGGTATGTCAGACTGCAAGTATGGAGGAAAAGTGACAGCTCCCTAAAATCAATATTCAATAGAGTAAGTCTAAGGCAAATATTGCTCTAGCTCCATTCAGAAGCAGTTCTGCACCCTCATTTCAGGTTACTTGCAAAAATCACTGTCCTGCATTCACTTGGTTATTCAAAAGACATTTACAGTCATACAAATGCAAATTTGTAGACACAAATCAGATACAACACAAAGACACAAACTCTTTGGTAAGTATCACATAAATACACACAGGGTAAAGCCCTTGAATTTAAATTTATTTCTGTTAACACTGGTCAGTGAACCAACTGCTTATTTAAAAACATAAAAATTATAAAAAATATCTGTTCTTCCTTCTAAAGATGAAATTCTCCCAAGGCATAAAAATCCAGTTCTCTGTTTCTGCTTCCTATAGCTTCAAATAGATTGAACTGTGTGTACAGTAAAACATCAAGGTACCATATGGTTTCTGTTAATTTGAAATTTGACCTTGTGTAGGGTTCAAATGATCATCTATGAAGTTTATGCACTCTTCCATGATTAGTGGTGGATAAATCAATTAGCAATGTTTGCATTCCAGTTCTAATCCAGTTAATACCATGCTGACCAGAACACAATAGTCTCTCCAGTCTCTTGTCTCTGTGTAATTTAGAACATCTGAGACCTGGGGATTGTGTTAAGTGCTCTCAACATTAAACTAAGTTATCCAAACAGAGTTTGCCTCCAATTTATCCTTCATATTTCAGCTCCTTGCCATGGCTACCCTCACTTTTATTGGATGTAAAGCCAATTACTCCAATCAATGGACTTGTCTTCCTGAAGGTGCAATGACTGCAGTAATTGACTCTCCTCAGAGAAGGAGTCTATCAGTGTTCATCACAGGCTGAATTTAACTTTGCGACACGGTAGTCTGCATTGTCATTTTAAACGAACATCTCTGTCTCCATCTGCAGCACCAATGTATGTCCTACCCCACCTAAAATATTTCAGTCAGTGCTGGCAAATTCTTGAGAAAGGTGAATCAGAATGGATTCACAATTCATATAAAACACTTATTCTTTCTACTTTTTTCCCCATACATTACCTTCTGCATTTTCTCTCTTGTCTGTACATTCTCTATTTCTTATAACCTTGTGAGATCATTCCTTCCTAACCTGTCTTTTCTTTTGTTCTTCAAGACTATCTTCAACAACTATAGAGTCCTTTACCATTTCCTTGATTACTTCTCTTACAATTCACCAGTCTTCATTCTTCTAAACATTTATGGAAGACTCTAAATACTTTCTCTCCAGGTTATTTAAGGTAGTTACTACATGGAAATACTTGTAAGTCGCTGTAGGGACTGTGTATGTTGTGCATAGAGATACAACATGCCTTGTTGTCCAAATTGTATGTTGCACCTAATATGTAAGATAATTTTAACTGTCCATCAAAGCAGCATACCTCAAGAAAGTTCCTAATCTCTGTTTCTAGGCAGCAGAGAAAAGTTGGTGGCTTTAAGACTTTCAAAGAAAGGTTTTTCTATCAGATTTTCTTAAGTCCAAACTGCCTCTGGAGCCCCGGAAAACCTCTAAAGTATCCACCTCTCTCCTCTGACTATACAGGGAATAACAACACAGTCTACTTCACTGGGGACTTAACATTTAGACCCAGTTTAAGTGTCTAAGGTAGGCAAACTGAATTTTCTGTCTGCTTAGGAAGTTAGTGCAAAGCTCTAAGACTAAAGCTTGCAAGGAGAATATCAAGTTGCCTGTACCAGGACATGGATAAATACAATTAATCTTAATATGGACCATCTTCCTACTCAGCCACAGATCCATGCATTGGTTGAGTATCTACAAATCATTGCTGTCAGGGACAGTCCACACATAACCATTTTCTTATGAAACAGGTTAAAAACCAGCATGTGTTTGTAAACAGCTTGCAGCTTTGGCTGCTGGAAATCATTCTGCCTTCCTCACCTTTTCTCAATCAATTCCCAAAGCTTTGTCTTATCAGGGTGTTGGACTGGGAAGCACACCTTTCAAGATAACTCTCAAATCAGCTTATTTTGTATGGCAAAATTTCCTGCCCCACACCCAGAATCTTTTGTGAGATAAAGGAGGGAGGCTGTTTAAAGCTGCCCTTGAAAACTGTATCTTTTCATCACACCTCTGGTCTTTCAGGCCTCTCTCGTTCCATCGTCTTTCTCCTCAGAAGTTTTCTCACTCCTTTGTCAAACATCAGCTGTCTCTTGCTGTTGTTCATTGCTGCCTCATTCATTTTTCTCACTTGGGAAATCAGGAAGGATGGGACCTAAAGGGAGGAAACCAGAGCTGAGAATATACAGTAATTTTTCCCCAGTGTGTTGGGTCTTTAGAAAGGCACCAAATTTTAGGCAGCAGAAACTCTGTTTGTTCCTAGAAGATACCTGCCATCAGTAGCTTCCTCTAACAACCTACAGTTATTCCTTTGGTGAAACTGTAGATCATCTTTCATGCCATATGAAACTTTATAGTGATATTTGCAGCTGCAGGAACTTCATTAGGGAGTAGTCTCTGCAATCCCCATTATACCCTCCCTCTGTTATGAGGAAACAAGTTGAGACTGTCAATATCTTCATGCCGACCTTCAGAAGCCCAACAAGTAGTACACACTTTTGGCCATTGGCAAGCATAGTCCCGGAAGGGATGTCCTTGCTAAGGGGTGCTTACAGTTTCCTCTG
The DNA here is from genome assembly GCF_017639235.1 of Corvus kubaryi. Classification (NCBI taxonomy): domain Eukaryota; kingdom Metazoa; phylum Chordata; class Aves; order Passeriformes; family Corvidae; genus Corvus; species Corvus kubaryi. The sequence continues at coordinate 6,085,926 of NW_024580666.1, read as the reverse complement.
GGAACTGATAGAACCTATCAGCTGGCCAGTTTGAATATGGACAATTCTCTAAGCCACTTAAAGTTGTGACCGCCTCTGTGATCAACATTTAAGAATAGACAAACTCCCCCCCAAGCTCTCTCTCATTTCCGGCGCTGGGACAGGTGGCTGCGGGCCCCGTGTGGGGGCCAGCGGGCCCAGCCAGGCCCTGCTTGGGCCAGGCCGGGCCGGGCCACGGCCATCCTGGAGCCATGGACCTGTTCCAGCCGTGGAACCCCCCCCCCACTGCCTTGCCGTGGGCAGCCGGAGCAGCTCGGCTCTTCCCCCTCTCCACTGCGATAAGAAAAATTCAACATTCCAGCTGCAAAGCTGCAAGGCTGAGGTGAGATTAACCCTTTTTATTGCTGTGAAGAGCTGAAAACCTGAGGGAAGAGAGAGAGGAGATGCTTAAAGCTGGAATTCTGTTGTGAAGCTATGATATATGAGAGTATCCCGTTGTAATTTCATGAAGATATGGGGGGTGGAGTGTTCAGCTCGTGAGCAAAAGCACCTGCGCTGAGATAGGCAGATGCTGACGCAGCTGTAATTTCATGAGAAGTTTGGACAGGGAGAGATGGACCAGATGAGGACTTTTGCTCCAAACGGGAAAGGAGAAAACCTCAGTTCCTAGAGATGCTCCCAGAGATAGTCCTAACAATGAAGATGATGAAGACCCTTTGCTCGCAGGGAAGGAGGAGGGCCTCTGTTTTTGTTTCTGAATGACTCAACCTTAAAATTGTACCCCAAAAAACTTCAAGAGTGGACCCTCGAAAGCAGTTGCGGGAAAAGCTGCAAGTCGGGGGAAAGGACTCACACGCAGGCAGAGAGACTCCTCTTCCTAAATGGACTGAATGATATTTGGAAGTGGGCGGCTGTCTCGTTGTGATAATGTTTTCATAGCATGAGCAAGAAGAGACTTCTCTTTCTAAATGGACTGAACAAGGTTACTATGGAAGTGGTAAACAGACTGAATATCTTAAGGGTTGTCTTTTTACATTGTCAGTGGGAGAAGGGAGGAAGGTGGGGGGAGGAGGAGAGTTCTGAAGGTGGTATAATTTTTTTTCTTCTTTTAGGTCTGTTAATAAACTTCTTTATATTCTTTCAAGTTTGGTGCCTGCTTTGCATTTCTCCTAATTCTTATCTCACAGAAGATAAACAGTAATGAGCGTTTTGGACCAAACCACTACACTAAATTGGTGTTTCCGCCCGGTTACAAACCCAACCTGCTACAGCCATTTTACTGTGGGCTAGACTTTGAACAGACATTTAATCTCATTCAAGTTTAGAAATATCACCTACACATCCAGATTAAATCATTCTTCTATGCATTACTCTGTATAAACAATGGTGTGGGACAGGTATTTCCAGAGGGCAATTGATGCTAAAATAGATGTCTTAGATAAGTGAGGTAACTCTAAATTCAGAAATACCTGTCAGGGTGTCTCATTCTAGGAATAGAAGACTCCATTCATTTTCCAAAGAAACTGTTTCTCCTTGGAAGGTCAGCTTACTCTGATTTCTGAAGATCTCCTGCATTTAGCAAAATACTGCACTGTAATGGAACCATAAAGGGGGAACCAGCACTACTCACTGTCCACAGGATGTCCTGGTACCGAATTAAAAGCCGCACAATGTGCGCAGTGGTGGCAGCTGCTTGCATTTCTTGCTGGTTTGCACGTTTCCCTTTGTAGATGAAGAGGTTTGGTGCAACAATCATAGACACATTCCACAAATTCATCTTGTTTTTCCCCTCATTAGCAACCACCTTCTTCAGGAACTGAAGAAAGGCCTGGAAAAAAACCAATACTTGTTTAGTCTCAGGAAATAATTTGCTTCTGAAATGCACCATTTTCAAATGCACATGTCTGGCCGCTATACTTGCACTTGGAGGTGAAACGTAGTGGTTTTTTCATTGTGTTTGGATTAATCTATTATTTGTTGGTACAACCACCTGTGTCAACCACAGAGGAATAGTTAATGTTATCAAAACACACATTAAAATATTATCTATCACTCAGAGCATAATACCAAATTTATAAGGCAAATACGGTGTCTACACTAAGGCTCTGAATCCTTTAGTAGAGGTAAGATGTACACGTATTGCAAGGGAATAGTTACTTTTTTCATAGATTACCAAGTGTTCATTTTGATGTACCTGGCCAACGTCTTTTATATCACAGCCACTGAGGTGATTAGTCTGTATTCAAATGTGCACCAGTCCCACACGTAATACAACCTGAAGAATTTCTGCCAGTAACCCCCAAACTTTAATTCTGGGATAACAAAAGCAAGAAGAGCTAAGTGGTTGTTCGTTGATGTTATTTCTGCACATGCTTGGCAGAGTCAAAGGAAATTAATTTTCCCTTTTGGGTAGTTTATTCAGAATTTTGCTTGAATTACTGAAAAGCACAGACTGCAGCTATAGTTAGAGCTGAGGTCTACCAATGAGTCTTTCTGCAACATTGTTCTTGTTTCAGCTGGGATGGAGTTAATTTTCTTTCTAATATCTGGTAAAGGGCTGTGTTTTGGATTTAGGATAAGAATAATGTTGATAACACACCGATGTTTTAGTTGTTGCTAAGCAGTGTTTACACTTAGTCAAGTGTAATCTTTAGCTTCTCATGCTGCCCTGCCAGCAAGGGGGCTGGGGCAGCACGAGGAGAGTGAGAAATGTGCCTCTTTGAAATGAGTGCTTCATTCAAGAAATGATGCCTGGGATCCAGCAGTTGGATACCCCCAGCAACTATTTCTTAGTTGCTTGTAAAAGAAATGACAGCCAGGGAATTTGAACATCTTTTCAAGGAAATCATCAAAACCACAGACGAATACTTTCCTGGTGCAGCATTTGAAAAAAATTACGAGTTTCTCATTTAAAAGTCAAAAGCACCACAGATGGCAGGTGATAGCAAATGAAGAACTTACCTTGGCTGTGTCTCTGTTGGCTTCAGGCATCAGCATGATCAACAGATGCAAAGCTTGTAGTTGTAACTTGATCTTGGAGATTTCTAAGGATATGAATATTTAATATTTTTGAAATCCCAATTGCAATTGGTTTGTTCTAAAAACCTTGTGTGTCAGCAGTTCTAGAAATACCAACTAGTGCCTGGTTGAGACTAGCATGCTTAAGTGCTGATTAACCATACACTTTTTCCCAAATATAAGATCACCTCAATGAGTGGGTTTTTCCTCATCATCTTGGATATTTGTCACACGGGGACACGATGCTCTATAAAATTCTGTCTATATAGTAACAATCCAGTATTTTTCAGTACTAGCTGTGTATTTGTTGTAGGGAATGAAGTCACTTTGTTCTGCACAGACAGCTCCAGTTCAGTCTTCTCCAAACTGCTGACCCATTGCAACTGCATGCAGCCTGTGACTCACAAGGCGCACACTCAGGTATGTGAAGTTTATGGGAAGATGTCACCTCCTTCTGCCCTTAAAACTGCTCATGGGGACACTGAAAGCATGACTGCAACCTTAGGTAAAGATCCTCAGTTTTCTGTACCAATTTGCTAATAAATTCACCATCCTGAGACATTCGGTCTGTCCTAGATCAAGTGACTTTACAGTGAAGTCATAGGTATGGGAAGGTACAACTGCATTCTTCCTGGAAGAAAAATGAACAAAATGTACTGAGATTGAGAGGGTGTATGTACACTGAAAACAAAGCCCAGCTGCCTGAACCTTTCTGTGCTCACACATACCTCTGTACCAATGGTCTGACCTCAACATAAACCTTAACAGAAATAAAATAGGTCCAGTAGATCCAGTAGATAAAGGACAGGGATTTGAGTTTACCTTGCAGAAGTTTTCATTTGTGAAACCTACAGTTAATGTGAATCAGAGTCTCTATATGAAAGTCATTGCTCAGTCATTGTTTACTCACAGATTTCAAATTTTACATTAAACAGTTGTGTTATTCACACAACAAGCCTATGCTATTAGCTAAATGCAGACACCTTTTCTCATTTGAAAAAAAAATCTTGCAGAAAATTAAAATGTTTAGGCAAAGCACTGGGCCTGTTTTTCTCTCTACTTCACAGACAAAAAAAAGAGAGAAAAAAAATTACAGAGAGAAAAAAAATTACATGATTTTTCTTTATACACTTCAGAGACAGAAAAAAATTGTAGCATCTACTCATGCATTTTATCATATTAGAGACTATATTAACTCCATTTCCACATACTTTCTACTAGTGTGATGAATGCAGGCAGATATTCTACTGTGAAGAGTGGGCTTGGGAGTTCTCTTATAAACATTTTCAGCAGCCCTGCTGCATCGTTATTTCGTACTTGGTCCCAGTCAAAAGTGTCGTCATAAAATTTTGCCTCAAGTTCTTGATGGAGATTCTGAAAGATAAAAGAAAGATAAAAGGCCTTTAATCATTGCTGCTGATCCAGCAGTTTGTGATCACTTCAGGAATCCATTACAAGCAGCAGGCAGGTTTGTACAGCACTTGAACTAAAGCAGCCCTAAACCAGTGACAGCCTAGGTACAGCCATGTGGAGTTCAGGGTAGGTTAACAAATGAAGTTCCTGCAGATATTTGGTAACCCAGGCTAAATTTGGTTTGCTATAGCTAGATTTCTGCCAGTGAACAATTTGAACCATCATAAAGCAAGGCAATTTTGTGCAATGTCTTAGAACTAGAAGCAGAAAACTCAGTTAACACAGCTGTTCTTTTTGCTTAAAACACTCTCCAGAGGTTTTGACCCTTAAGTCACAAAGGAGTGGTGTTTCTTCCTCACTGCCAGTGAACTTGCTAGATAGTCTGAGTCCATGGGCCTCGAGCAAATGGCTTAAAATTAAGGTCTTCCCACCTTTAGAAGGAAGTTTTATGTCAGGATAATTATAGTTAGTTTTGGTCAAATTGTAGAAAAATAAAGATACAAAATCATTACTGTCAGAAAAATCTTAACGCATAAAAAACCCCCCAAACCTCTAAAACACAGGAGAGATTTAAGATAGAATTGATGATGATACCATTTGGGTTCCTGTTTAATCCCCTTGTTCTCCAAGGGCAGCATCTTGCTCCATAAGAGAGGTCTGTTTAGTTTGGAGTGTCACTAACCAGTGTTCAACACACATATGTGAATGGGAAATACTCAGCAAGGTTTCCTAGTAGGAACAGAATTTGGCTTCAAACCCAGACCACTGTTCAAAAAATGCAAGCTCCTCAAAAAATTGTTGAGTTAAAAAGATTGAAGGCCAGTATCGTAATATAAGGATATCCATAAATAATGCAGTTTTCACAATTATTACTGGCCAAACACTGTCTTATCCCTGGGAAATTTGCTGCTGCTTTTTAGGAGACCATTTATGACAACATATATCTGTAGCAAATATTCAGTCTCAGATCTTGATTTTGTCAGATGTACTTTAATATTATGCAAAAGGTTCAGTCCATTCAGGCAGAAAAGCTTTTAAAAATGAATTCTGTTTGCCATGTCTCACATGAATGGAAGGAAATTACATATCAAGTACAGTCACACATAATGAGGGAGAATGGTTGCATAAATGGAAGTAGAAAGTCGTTCAGGATTTGGCACATAATGTTACAGTCTCATTTTTACTAGCACATTTTACTGGTTTTAATCTGGGCTATCTCAGCTTCCTCTGTATTCCCATCCTTTGCAAATAACTGATACGAACACCTAGACTGAATTCTCTCCTGTAACTGACTGGAAATGTGGAACAGAAATCCTCACCTCATCAAAAGCACAAGAGGACAGAATTCTACTCCACATTTTTCTGCTGAGAACTGGGAAAAAGCCATAAAAATAGAAAGCAAGATTTTGGAAACACAAACATTTTATATATATATACACACACTTACACTTTTATATATATCTCCACACAGGTAAGCATATATTTTACACACTCAATTCCCTCCCTCCCCTGCCTCGCATGCATGTATTTATGTATGCATCCAATACTTTTAAAATGTGTGTTGCAATTTTTTTTAACATGACTGATCCTTCACTAGACAAATCATGCAGTTTTGGTTCACTGGAGTTTTGTTACAGAGGAAAACTTGTATTCATGTCTTCTATTCTTTGTTTTATAGAAGAGTAACCTTTAATCATTTCCATATGCCTTTTCTTTCTCCAAACAAGACTGAAATAAAGTTGGAATGCCCTCAAGTCCTAATGTCATAATAATGTATGAAGGCTTTTGAAGAATGAAATCTGGATCTGCTTTGAAAAAGCCTCTTTCTTGCTCATTCCTTGTTGGACAGACTTAAATGAAACCAAAACTCAGATAATTTAAAACTTTCATATGGGCAGTTTAACTTACCACCTAGTGTAGGAGAGTTGCATGTAAAGTCGTATCTCATAGCAGCTCCCAGGATACAGGTTGTGAAAAAGAAGTGAACAAGACACAGTACAGTGTATGCAAAGAATATGAAAATAATTGAATTAGAGCACACTCCTGCTGTGTAATCTCAGTGGAGACGTTGGAAAAATTTGAGATTGTGTGAAGTAAGATTTAGGCATTTGTATGAAAAAATGGGGAAGCTGAGAAGTACAGGGCAAGTTAGGAGCTCCCTTCTGCAAGATGTGACTCTTTTCAAGGCCCTGGGTACTTTTATCAATGCACAGAGTCAAAGGAGCTGGGATGCTGCTGCCTATATTTGGAGTGTTTCACGTAATGCTGCTTTTTCTTATTCAGCCATTTTTATGATTCCTGGCCCACCAATGTTTAGCAATCCCCAACATTTGTGTGGCTGCTACAATGTTGAGACTTCCTGCCTCAAAATACAGAACTAGCTTTCTTGAGGATGAGAAAGCAGGAGTAGGATGTACTGTAAGGTGTTGCTTAAACCAGATCAAAAAAAGCCTGGGCAAAAAATAACCAAAAATCTGGGAAAGAGGTAGACACTACTAAGCCCAGAAAAAACCCAACCAAACAAAAAACTGCCTTGTTTTTCCAATTTGCCTCCTCCAGCTCCTGGAATCAAGTTGGTCTGGAGAAACAATTGCAAGTATTACTGGCCCACAGTGTCAGGTTATTGGGTTCCAATTATCCTGTGTTCATAGCCCACAAATAGCCTGTGAAAATCCAGTACTTCAGGCTGCCAGCAGTGAAGAGAGGACAAATTTCTCTCACTTGGAACACAAAACTGCAAGATCACAGATGATAAATGAAAAATAAAATGACACAGAGGTTAAAATGACATAGAATAAGATGTTTATCTGATGTTCACTCAGTTTAGAAACTCTGAATTTCTGAAATAAGTTAAAACAGAGATAAGATCACAACAATTTTGGATGACAGAGATAAACTGAAAAGATGTCTCAAAGTTTTGTGGGGAAAAATTGCATTCAACGTCAAGTCTGTGCTTTATATAGAACATTAACTAAAGCAATAGACCAAATGTTCTGTGATTTATTGGTTCCCAGGAACTAATCTGACCTTTCACTGGCAGGAGTAGGAATGCTGAACTACACAGATCAGTATTTATGAGCAGTCTGAATTTGTGTGAATGCTGTATTATTTTACACAGATATTGTGGTCCAGAAGATGGAAAACTTGGCTTGAGTGTATACCTTGACTCTGGAGGCAGATCCAGGAACTCGTAGAATTCCTTCAGTTTCCAAACCTGTTTCCTCAAGCTTGAGCAGCAGCTGTAAGAAGAGACAACAAAATTGAAGAAAATATTCAGAAATGCTTAAGAATACTGTTGACTTTTTTTCAATCCAGGTATCCTTGAAACTAATCTGGAAAAGATACATTTCTATGGAATCTGCTAATGGAAACAAGCCAGCTCATGTGAATAAACCTACCTAATTTGTTCGCCATATTCCTGACCCTGAAGTAAGGAGGATACAGAGTATAGAAAACTGCTAATGCAATAGGCCCCTCTGTCCTTGAATTGAGAGTTGGTACTGCTATAGAACAATTAATACATAAATGTATTAATAAAAGAGTAGATATACTTAAATACAATGGTGTTTTGAAGGAAAAATAACTTCTGAGAAATGTTTAAGTGTGCCCCAAGAGCACAATGGAAATGCCTATAGATAACATAGGTATTTTGGAACTGAGAACTCAGATTAGAAAATGATCCCAGGGTATTTTATTTTGAAATTTCTGTGAATAGAGGACTTAAGTTTCCACTCTAATTTGTTATTAAAAAAAAAAAAAGGTTTGGTTTTACATAATTTTGAACATAGAGGAAAAAAATAATTTCCCAGCATTTAATCATACAGTTCTGGATTTGCACCACCAGATCTGCTTCCTGCCCTAGCCTGGATTCTTCTAATTTCCCACGGTATTGATGCCTTAGGTTTTAACTTTTGTATTTTTCAAATCCTGTACTGCTTAGTGTGTAACTCTGAAACTTCTTCTAGCCTGTTAGATACTGTTCTCCCATTCTGGTTAGACATAACAAACCATCTCTAGGTTTGCACTTCAAGGACACCTTGTTGTCCCAGGCCCTGAAATATGTAAATTAAAGCCTCTGAATGGGGGGGCAAACTTGGGGTAATTACTTAATTACCTGAAATTGTAATTGGAGAATTAACCCTGATATGCAAATGGACCAAACTTACAAAACTGTGAAAAACCTGTGACCCAGGGTCCATCTTGGGTGGAGCCCCTCAGGGGCTTTTGACTGCCCAAGGTGTACCTATTGAAGGGCCCTCAATAAATACCCACTTTTATTTCTTTGATCTTATCTAGCCTCTGTTTACAGGTAGCCACTTCAAGGCATCAGTTCCTTGACAGGGAAGCAGTGGAGCTGATTGTAAAGACATGTAAATGTTCAAGTTGTGTCAGTCTTTCCCCTGACACTTCTCCTTTTGTCAGTAATTACAGGGAAATCTGTTGCAGTTTTGAGTCCATGTAAATCTGTGCAATTGCACATGTACTTGTGTCTGTGTACCTACCTCCAAGACATCCACTGGGCATCTCCGTACAGCCAAATGTCTCTTATAAATACCCTTGTCTTGCCATACAAACCTCAATGAGAAGATACCCCTTCCATTCTGGAAGTAGTAGCTAAGTAATACCTATGGTTTGAATTAATGTTAAAGTCAGACTCCCGAGACAACTCATCTCTGCCACTTCTGCACACACCATTTTGCATGGCTCTCTAATTTAATGAAAAAAGGAAACAAAGACATTTGTTTCCCAAAGTTTCCTGCGTGGTATCACATAATTACAAACCAAAAAGGGTCCCCACCACAAATAAAACACCAAAAAAGGAGCAAATTTTCTCTCCTTGTCACAAAATTTTCAAACCACAATACTCAGTCAAACAGTCTGTAGACTCCTGCCAGTCTGTAAAGCCTGCATCTTCTCTTATCTGATGACTCTTTTGAGTGTCAATACAAATGGTGGAAAAGCAAATATTAGTGAGTGACCAAGCAGGCCAGATGATACTCACTTTTTGGAAGATAAGGGGCACTTTTATTCCAGGAACCTTCTTTTGATCATTCTCCAGCAGTACAGTCAGAGGGACTCCGAAAAGACCATTCTCTTAAAAACAATAACAGCAAATGTGAAAACGAGAAAACACAGCCTCGTAAGCATCTTCTTTCAAAGCTGATTGACATGAAGGTGACTGCAAAGGGGATGCCACACACGGTACCTCGTCCCCGCACCCTCTCCACACGGTTCCTCTTCAGTTCCACGCCCAGCGCGTCGTAGAAAGCCGTGAGCTCAATCAGGGAGAGGTAGCGGATCTTCTTCATGTCTTCAGGAGAGAGGTCCCCAACCTCTGTCAGTCCGAACCGGCTTTTCCGAACAATGAATTTCTACAGTAGAGATGGGTCGCATCTTTATTTGCACAAAAATTACAGGAAATGAATTTTTGTTTCGAAAGAAGCGCCCGTATTGGCGCATGGGATTGGAAGTCATGTTGGGGTAGATGGATAACAACAGGGAGACTAACTATAGCCCTCTATATTGGCCTGGTGTGGTGACATAGCTTGCATCCACCTGAACATAAAATTGAGCTGCTTGCTCACCATGCTCCCTTGCAGTGTGACTGGGAGGTGGTGCTGAAGCACCTCAGTGCCTGTAGTCCTGCTGGGACAAATGAGTTACGTGCTTCTTTTAAACATTTTTACCAGTTTCAGCAGGACGCAGCATTTTGCTCTGCTTCTGCCTTCCCCAAAATGTCTTTGAATGCTGTTGAAGTCGCTGACATGGTTAATCATGGATATGGTTGTATACCAATTGCTGTGTGTAATGAATCCATGCCTGCTTTGCATAACGCTATTAATTTATGAGGACTTACAGAGGAGTTCAAACTAAAGATCCGAAGAAAAGCCCAGAAGCAAAATTGCTTAGTCCAGAAGCCAACCTGACAACTTAGTGGTATTTTTTATTACTCAAGAAGCATTTAGGCTTAGAAACAGGACTCCCAGCAGCTAAGAAATTATTTGCTCAAGTAGATTTGAACTAAACGGTACTGAGTAACTCGGGGGCATGTGAAGATGTCTACATATTTTAGAAACTGCAGCATCGTGGACCAGAGCCAGGAATGCTGTGTCATGACAGATGCATTTGTACAAATGTCAAAAAGAACAAACACCCATCAGTTTCTGACATAATTGTTAGACATAACAACGAAGTCGTAGTAAAAAACCTGCTTTTCAAAGAACTGTGGATCTTTGGTATTGTATGGTTTTTTAATTTATTGTAATTTAAACCAGGAACTTTTAGTCAGAGGTATAAATAAATAGTGTTACAAAACGTCTCTCTGCTTTAGGTAGCTGAGTGGAAACTCAGCCTCCAGCAATGTTTTGCTTCTGGAGATTTCAGCTCAGCCCTTCAGTTTTAAAAAAATTGGAATTCAGAATGTTTAACCCATTTTTAAATTAAGCCAGTCAAACTGATTAAGAAAAAGGTAAACACCCCCCCTCCACACACCAAACCAAACCAAAAATTAAACTTCAGATTTCAAAAGGAAGAGAGTACAATGGACATCTAAATCATGTAGTTTAAGACTTTCTACATTACTTTGCACATGGTTTTTCAATAGGGGTTAATAATAATTGGGGGAGAAAGAGTGTAGGGAATGGAATAACTTATTTATGTGCTGCCTGGGGCATTTTTAGGCCAGAATATTCCCTCCTTAGAATGCAGCAATTCCACTGCTACCCTTATTCTGAGACAATGTAACAAAAGCTGCATGGGGGGATAGCCTTCTGATGATACATAAAATACTACAGAATATCTACACATTTTGGTTCCAGTGATGCAAAAAGTGCAAAAGTAGTCAAAATGCAATAAATCACCTTGAAAAAAAGGAAAAAAAATCAGATTGTATACATATATTTTCTGGGGGGAAAGAAAAAAAATTCCAAGCACTGCAAAACTGATTGAAAAGGCTGCTACAAAGATTTTCCACAGTGTCTGTTTGACTCCTAGGGTCACTGTGATGTGATGCTGTGGTTAATACAAGTTTTAGGGCTGGCCATCATTCTTCTGTCTTGTGTCACAATTTTCTAGTGGTTTTTCTTAAAGCGGTGTAGTATGCAGGTCTGAAGGAGGCTGTGCTATCCTGAAATTAGATTACTAACATTTTGGCTAAGGACCGTGTCTGATATTTTGCCACGTTGTTTCTATGTGGAATTATGCAGCGTACTCAGTCTCGTAGTTCTGTAATATCTTCAGCTAAGTCACAAGGATCATGGTCCCACGCTGGGGAAATCACATGTACATCGGGGAAATCCCTACGCTCCTGGGGACATCCAGTTGATTCTTCTAGGAGTCAGGGGACTCCCTGCATGCAGGGGACATGCTATTTTGTGATATATAATATCTCTCTGTGCAACTCTGTACACACTATCAATAAAGCTGCCTATGCTCTCAGAGCCTCCCTGGAAAAAGTGTGATGTTGCTCAGCCTCCAGTGCAGCCCCGCTGTCCCACCATGGGGAAGGAGGGACAGTCCTTCCGAGTGTAGGTGACTAGTTGCTCAGTGTGAGAGGTGATTTTTCTGCTGAGGCCCATTATGGTCTGAGTCATTATGGGAAAAAACCAAGTACCACAAGTGGCAGCAGATGAAGTAAGGGAAAGGCCAACATCAACAGCTATGATTGTTGACTTTATTCAGAAACTCTCTGCAGTGAGCTGGCATGTTTCTTGTGTGGTCTTCTGAGCTCACAAAATTATGTCCTGCATGCAGAGCAGTTCAACTCCAGTGCAATACTGACGTTTTCTAAAACTTATCAATTATGAAGACACAGATCCATGATATTCAATGTAGCATTGTCTCTTCCCTCTTTGTCATCAGTTTCTCTGCTCTGTCAACTGGGAGCTGTCTGAGCTGTTACAGAGAACAATTTGTGGGTGTGCATGTGTTTTAGTAAACACCAAAATCATGATGAGTGCAGAGATACCCTTACTCTCCACAAGACACCAAGTTACCGCCACAAAAAACCCCAACCAACCAAAGACACAAAAAAGGCACAGGGATTTCACGTAAGTTAGGTAATTTACTTGGTGTCTTATCATTCAACATGGAAGCTTACTTCTGCATCTCAGCTTCCTCTTCCTTGGTGGAATCTGATATGGACAACTGAATAATTCTCAGATAATTCAATATCTGTATGGGTTGTAACAATTTCAGATTAGTTTGGGACCTCAGGACATCACAACATTCAGGAAATTCTTCCAAATAATTCACATCCATTTCATACATGTCACTAAAGAGGTGGTATTGCAAGCACTACATTAAACCTCCAGTTTTCAGTGATGGAAGTTGTGAGGGCTGATGGAAGTAGAAAATTGACTTCCATGACTTCACAAAATAATTCCAGATAATGACAAAACTGCTCATTGTATGTCTGGTTGGATGACATGGCAAACTTTTCCTGAACAATTCATGTAGTATCTCCTACAGTGTGATTGCACTCAATACTGACTGGAGACAGCCAGTACTGCTGCAGGACTAAGGTTTGCTTTCCTCCCTCCATCTGCAAAGCAATTTTAAATCCATGTGTTATGAAAGGCAGATAATCTGTGGGGGAAAAAGTAGGAAAGCAGACCAGTAATGAAAATGATTGTTAGTTTTAATGCCAGTAAGCAGTTTTTATTTCTGTATGAAAAAATGATGGATGATGCAATATTTGTGGACTGAGCTACTCATACTCATCTGGGTGCACATGTTCATGATGGGTGCAAGTAAAAATGTGGCTTGGATATCCATATTAACTTTGGTGCCTCCCTGGGAATCAATCACAGGCAGTAGGCAGGCACAGTGAGAAGTCTCTACAAAGCACACGCTGCAAAGGACAGATCACGTGTCTGAACAGACTCCAGTGTGCTGGGGATATAAAGCAGGAAATTGCTGTGTTAAAGAAAACAATTGAGGAAATACATGGAGAAGAAACTTACTGGCAAAGCCGAGTCTTCCTTTTTGAACCTCTGGTTTTTTGGCCACTCTTGGGTTTTTGGAAGGACTGTAATGGATTCTGAGAAAGAGACCTCATAGGAGAGCTCTTCTGTTATGGATGGGCTGCCTTTATCTATTCCACAGTCTAGACAGCTCTTAGCTGAAAATAAGGGAAATTGTATATGAATGATGAATAGATGCTTGCATTTAGTACAGAGACATTAAAAAATTGAACCAAGATGACAAAATTCTTGAGAAAGTAATGAAGGAAGTGCTTCGAAGAAGAATTTCAGTGCAAACCACAGCATGTTCCTGTTTTGTCTCGAGGAAATAACCCCTTAGAAATAAAATCCCTATTTTCTTTTTAGATTATTTAACTTGTTGCTTTCTGTGAGAAAGATAGTCAAGCTGGAACTTCCTGTTTATCAGGAATTACCAAGTTTTTGTACTCCATCCTTGTCTACCCAGGCCAGCAAACTGTGGTGGCACTTGTCAAATGAACAATTAAAAACAAAAGGTCTTGACAGAAAAATGCTGTTGACACAGTTTCTCAGGTTACTGGTGACTTATTTACAATCACAAGACATTGTGCATATATTTTATGTGGTCACATACACATATTTCTCATTGTTGATAGTTTAGGTGTCTAGGACCAAAACAGGACAAAATGTACAATATTCCAGTTTGAAAAATGCTAAATCTACTGGCATTTCTAGTAGATACTGTGAAATGACTTATTGCTCTTCTGTAAAATTTAGTCACCTCCTTAAATTACTGGATGTCAGAGGAAAATTTTTCAAATCAGTACAATCAAGTCCAGAAATACGCTATTGTCATGGAGGCCAAAGTGTGATAACATACATGAGTTCCAGGGTTGCCAGCTTTCCTGATGGATGTCTAGTATCTCAGGTCAATTTTTAGTTTTTCTGTAAGGTTCAGGTCCTAAACCCAGTTGGGATGGAATAATAAATTTAATTGAAAGTGAAGTAAAATTTCAGCCCTCAAGACTGCAGAGAGAATTTACTAGCATGACACAAGAGTACTCAAAAGCCATGGCAATCAGAAAGTGAATTAAAAAACATTACATGTCTTATAAACCTGTGCATGCTCCATGTTCTCTGAATCATTGCAATTACAGTTACAGGGACTTTTTTGCAACACCATTTATTTTACAAGTCTGATATGAAGAAAGTTAAGTGTGTTATTAAGTGGCTTCTGGTTTCTGTACTGTGGCTTTAGTTTTTGTGTAATGTCCAAGCCATTTAAGATGTTTTCCATCTTTCTTTCCACCCTTGGACCTGGGACCACAGACTGCTCATAGTACCCCTGGGCATTTGGTTCCGCATTTGTTTCAGCAGAACTGCTTGCAGAACAAAAGCATCAGCAGAGCAGCTCTTGCCAACAAGGAAAATGTCTGTGGCACTGTATCCAAAGATAAATAGCCAAGGGAAGTATTTAGAAATTTGGATATTAATATTCCTTTAGTTAAGCCCTGAACAATGGTGATGGGAAGAGCTTTCAAACTAAAAGATGGACATTCTCATGGGTGGTTGCTGACAATTATCCAGACACTGAGTACAGAAGAGCTATTACTTTCATTAGCACTGCCAATCACTGTCAGGGCAAAGCATTTAAGGGATAAGACCATTCATAGATCAGAACAATAGGGCAGAACCAGGAAAACTACAAATTTCTAATACTACAGTTTCTGCAGTATTGGAGAAGAAGTGTGGAGGAAACATGCCTCTTTTTTTTTTGGCTTGCACCAAGAAAATATACTGATGACGTATTTTGGACAAATTCTGCACCATATTGTTTACAGATTATTTTTACATTCCCAGCCTTGCAATGATCAGCATTTTTTAGATGCTGATCCCTCAAGGGCAACAGTCTGTGTCTGTACAACACTGGTCTTTAGTGGGAAACTTTGGTTCCTGCATGACAATAAGCTGACAATGATCTTGTCAAGGAAATACATGCAGCACTGCCCCAACATGAAAGGGGACTAACCTCTGAACCACAAAAGGGTCTTTCTGTCTGTCATTTTACTAGGAGGAAAGTGAACACTGGTTACATGTTGTCATACTCACAGCTAACTGATTTCCAAACTGGCTTCTGCCCAGGAAGCTGGATACCATTAGAAGATACTGGTGACACTGGAACTGTCTCAAATGTGGGCTGATAGGCAAGGAAAAACGATCAGACTTCAGTGAAGGTAAACGCCTACGGACAGAAACTGCTACAGTTCAAGCAACGGTGTATCATTCCCAGCTTACACTCTTTTGACAAGATTAAGCAACCTGTTGTGATTCTTCAGGGTGTATTTTTCATAGCCAAGCCTGAAAATCAGTCTTCCCCAAGACTGCACAGATTTGGACCATGTGGAAGTCAGTACTATTGCAGCTTGCTGTACCTAATGAGTCCTGTCCTATAAAATGACTGAAATTAGCTAAGTAAATTGCTGTACAGAGTTAGACTAACCGAAAGGTCCTCCTCAAATTGTAAATCATTCTGGCTTTAATCATTTTGGCCACAAATCTTTTTGAAGACTCTCTGGCACATGTTGAGTACTACTATTCTCAGGGACCTGTCAGAAATCAGTCTGTCTGCTACTTCTTGTGATTTGGGCTCCAGAAAGTTATTAATAGATGGATGTCCTCCCATAGGTTATACACTAATACTTGTATCAGTGAACCGCAAAAAAAAACTTGGGGGAACAAAGAAACATTTTCTATAGTCAAATTCATTTCGTTTCACTCCAGAAATCATTCTGCACTGCAGAGAAGTGTCTTGGCAGCCCAGGGGGTGACTTTGAAGCACTGTCACTTCTTCTTAGCAGTGGAGTTTTGGCCTTGTCCTCAGCAGTTTTGTGGCCCGTACGGACAAATCTGAGTGTTTGTGTTCCATGGGCAGTAGCAGCTCAACTATTTGTTCTTGAGTAAAAAAACAGCAAACAAAAACAAGGTCAGGAATTTAAAAAATGCTCTGGTTTACTCAGTGAAAATAACCACAATGTTTCAAACCTGTCTTATATTTTTTCTGCTGTTATTTGCATCCTTGTGGGAGTCCCTGAAGCCCGCAGCCTTTCTCAAACCTGCTGTCTCACCCGCCCTGAGCCTGATGGAGCAGACCCAGTTTTCCAGCTGAACCCGCAGCTCTGGGCCCCCATGAGTCCTCAGTATGTCTTTAAATCACTCTTCAAATTGCTAAGTCAGCTGTTTATCAACAAGTAGCAATGCCTCGGGGCAGAAATTCTGTTTTCCTCAGTTGTGGTCAATATGTGGAGCATTCAGGCTGCTAAAAAATGGCAGATATTTAAAAGACAGACAGTTCTTCCAATTGGAAGCCCGAAATAATGTTGCAGTTGTTTTATTCAGTTTATGCCCTGAGCTATTCGGGTAACAAAGTGAAAGGAATGAGGGACTTGTCTTTACAAACAAGCTGTGGGCCTGCTGGTAGATAAAACTAGTACTGAGAGATAAAAGAAACAATGGGAAGGATTCCACTGATTGATGAATGGAAAGAAAGAGATCTGTCTTTACAAATAAATTATAGGTCTGCTGATAAATGAAATTGGATATTGAAAGATGAAAAAAACAATGGGAAGAACCATAAATTCCATAAGAATTAAAATAAAGGGGATGGGGCGGATTATACATTAGAAGGGAGTCTTAGGTATTAGGCATTTTGGGGAGTCTGTACCTCCCAAGTACCTCAGCCAATGGGGAAAGAGAGAGGGAAATGCGGTAAGGAAGTTAGGATAAATAGGAGGCTGCGCTCTCCAAAAATTTGAGAGACGCCAGGGGAAATGCCCCATGGCCTCTCCCCTTATTTGAATAAAGTAACAGGACTCCTCTGTCTCCTTTTTGGACATAAACCTCTGTTGTTTGTGGATTAATTTTCCTGACAAAAGTCAAATGTAACATGAATATAATCTCTCCTGAGAGAGTCCATTCAGTGGCTTGTGAACTTGATAGCAAGCAGGATTTGAGTCACATGGACTTCCTATGCCAGAAGACTGTAAGGACCATTGATTTTTTAGAAATGAGAACTGGATGCTTTTATGATAAAATCCCACAATATTTTCACAAAAAGCTTCAGGACATAAAAAAGTACTATAAAGTTCAGGTGGGAGTATAGAAGTGGAGATATGGCTAAACTTGCCTCAGCAATTTGGGAAAATCAACCATAAAAGTAGTTATGCTTCTCCTCAAGATCCAGATGGAGAAATTAATGGTAAACATTAGCAACTGGCTCATCTACTTTCAGTGCTCAAAATGTCTGACCCTGTGAACAGTATTCAGAACAGATTTACAGTCAGTCAAGTTTATTAATTAAAAAATGCTTCCAGCCTTGTTACAGGAGTGAAATGAGTCGTGAAGCACCTGCAGTAACCTGGTTCTGATAAGCAGGGCAGAGCTGGCAGACACGGATGTGGAAGATGGAGTGGACTGCACACCTCTGCCTGGCACCCAGCAGGGCTGGCAGCAGGCTGCTCTAGCCTGGAGCAATTGAATAATGTGAACTGTGCACAATAACTGGGGTACCTAAAAATGTCATATCCTCAGTCCCATTTCCCAGCCTTCACAGTGAGAGTGTATAAAGAAACCAAATCTGTGTCTCCTTTGTGAAAATGTCTTCCTTTCCCCCACCTTGACTTTTCTAAATCTTAGGATAAGATGTAAAAATGAAGGGAAGACTGGGAATAAAACCTTTTTAACGCATGAATTTAAAGATCCACATTATTTCTGTAGTATAAAAGAAAATTAAAGAACTTTTGAAGATCTTCTCTCAATGAATGTGAAAGACCAAGAGTCAAATTGTGTCCTTAAATAAACTGGGACAGCTTTAGTCATTTTCCTGGGGCTCCAGCAAAGGTGAGGCTTCCCCTATCCTGATTTCTGACTGAAAGTGATTATATGCAAAATGAGCCCACTGTTTGCTGCCCAAATATACGCAGGAATTTCCAATGGGAAGAGGAAATCAGAAGAGCAGGGAGAGGATGGAGATGAGGTAGACAGTTCTTTAGTAGCTACCCTCATTGTAGAAGATGTAAAACCATAACATTGGAGCACCAAAGAGACCAAATGTTATTTTCAGCCCTGCAGCTAAGGGAAATAAAGGCAAAGGAGGATAACCTTATAGCTCTGGCCAGGATCCAATTTTCCCATGCTTTGAATATATTCGTATTTCCAAGTACTGCCATCATAAACACCTTTTACATGCAAAGAGCTCTGGGTTAGTTAGTGATTCTTCTTTAACTAGGACATGATTTTGTCACACATTGCTGAAGTAAAATGCTTGTAAAAACTCTTCAGGAGTTTTAGTTAATTGCAACATACAGGGTAGGGCTGTTAATGAGCACAGTGCTTCATTTCCTCTCTTCAGTAACAGAATCAATGTATGAGTGTCCCCCATTTGTATTCTGCTGTTGATTTTTCTAGGCTCTGAGCACTAGCAGAGCCGATAGCTTCTGATGGAAGCGGCAGGGTACCAGCAGGAAGGAAAATCAGGCCACTGTGATTAATAAACCATCCAATTTAAAACTTGGTAGTGTGGCTGTCAGTTGAGTCTGCTGGCTGTAGACCTGTCTGAAGCAGAGCAAAAGCATCTCAGCGTGGACAGGCTGCTCTATGTGCCAAGGTATGGCTCTTGGAAGGGTGATCTCCCACAGGGGTAGCTTTTTGCCCCTAGGGATCATGGCACATGAGGGCATGGACCTCAAGGCAGGATGGCTGGAAAAGCACCCCTTCGTCTGTGGTGACTCATGTAGAGCCTGGCCACTAGGCAGTAGTAGCAAAACATCTGGCAGGCAGAGTTTTTTCAGAACAGAGAGAAAAAAACTGGGGCAAATCTATCTTTTTTCTTCCCCCACTCCAGATGACAACTAATTTATGCCTCTTTAGTGGTCCCCTAAATCTCATTTCAGGTGACCCTAGTGAGCTAATCACCTTTTCTCTCATTATTAGCCAAGGAAGAGAGTAATCCACCCTGTGACCCATCCCTCTAGCTCTTGTGATCCTTAGGTTGGTGGGAAGAGGGTGTAAATCCATCCTCCTAATGGGGAGGATTATAGAGTTATGTGAAACAATTAGAGCTGGTTTGCTATTTACAGCACGTTTACTTCTTCCCTTCCCAGCTAAAAGGCAGGATGGGAAAGCAAAACTCCATGTCATTTCAAGCAGTTTCCTTACCAGCCTCTTTTCCACAGCTGTGCTGAAAAGATTTGCCCCCTCCCATCCCCTGTCACTCTTTTCTTTTGGCTGGCTTGTTTTTAATGTGCTTCTCCTCCCTGTTCATCACAAAGATTCACCAGCAGCTGCAGGGCCACGCCCAAAGAGGCAGCAACGCTGCAGGGACTGCTGACACCCCCTTAAAAAGGCTACTTGGGAAACCCTTGGGTTAGGGACACAAGCCCTTCTGAAGTGTGTTTATCCCTGAAGGGATGATAATCAGGACAAAGTTTCTAAATCCTGTAACAAGAAGGAGAGATAGGAGTACTGGTGAATAGGAAAATTAAGAGTCTTGGGGCCTTGCAGGCTTTTAGAAGTACAATGTTTCACAGCCTGCTGGAGGGAGGTGATGGGGTGGGCTGCAGTTGTGTTTGTGCATCTGTGTTTGACGTCTAAGTAAGCACTTACAGAACTGCATATTTTTGTGGGAAGAAGAATTAGAAGACAATTACTCATTTGATCTTATCTTTCAGACTTTCACAATGCAGAACTAGTGAGCGAACTGAATTTTGGAGGAGGTAAAACACTGATTTGAAGGGCAAAGACTCTGAAGATCCAAATTCCTTTTCCAATTGAGAAACTTCAGCAATTGAGAAGGGGAAAAATAAGCAGGTCAAAAATAGATCAATAATATGACCATCTGAGAGGAAATATACAACATTTATTCTGCTGATTGAAACTTATTAGGAAACATAAGCTTTTGTAAAAAAAATTAAACACCTTAACGTTTGCAGATACTTGAATCAGGATAAGTGGGCTAAGCTAATTAGAAGTACCACCAGCTTTTTAATGTTCATGAAAACATGCCTGATGTTTTCTCATGAAAGAAAGACTGCCCACAGGAAACTACTGGACACTTCTGGATGTATTGGTGGGACATGTGCAAGAGGTTCAAGAGAATTCAGATACTTAATTTGGAGATAAATAATTTAATTATCTGGACATTGTATCTTTGTAATCCTAACATAACTATGCAGCTACAATTTTGTTTCCCAATTTTTTTTTTAATTAATCCAATATATCAAACCTTGAGGAGAAGGTAGAAAACACAGGAAGGGACAAAGTGATATCTAATGAAAAATAGTTTCTTGGAGTTCTGCAATGGCAAAAATTTTAATATTAATTTCAAAGGTGAGCTTGTGAGCTTATTGGTGACTCCACTGAAGATATCATGAGTGATAAACATAAAATCATGCGTGTTGCTTTGAGCAGTGGACTAAGCTCACACAGTTGACTGCATTCACCAGAATCAAAACATGTGGTGACAGGAACTTGTGCATTCAGAGCTATCCTCAGGGAAAAGTGGAGGAAACCTCCAGAGGTACTGCTGATTTCTGAAGCCATGAAGCAAATGAACAGTTAATAGGTTTTCATTTGCCACGTTAGTGAAATGTAACTGCCAGTGTACAAGGTACAATCATGCTGGCAGGTGTTTAATTGCTTATGCATATCTGAATCCCAGTTGCTTCATGAGACCAGTTTTACTTCACTGCTGAGACTGCTGAGTAAATAGCAAGTGTCCTCAGAAGCCATCAAAAATTTGAATAGGTGCCAAGAGTAACTCACCAATTTCCAAAAAATAAAGGAGTAAATGTTAGTCTTGATAGGAGGTTGCATGAGGAAGGCTGGTAACAGATACAACGTTATGTTACAGGTTAGTTACAAAACTGTGTAACATCTATCGTATTTGGTTTCTTCCTTTCCTCTCGAATGTAGTGTGTACAGTCTGGTCCTAGGGTCAGAAACTGCAAATGGCTATCTGTGCACTGTCAGCAGGAAAGGGTTCCTGTCTGGCACAAACCTTGGTGAGCTACGTGCAAATTGCATAAAAATTAAGATCAAAGACATTCACGAGGATACTTACAGAAGAGTCACTGGTGCCAAAGATGTCTCGCACATCCCGGACTGTGTGCTTGTTCTTCTTCCTCAGGGTCTGAGTGTAGGTGTTGTACCTCTTCTGTACAGCAGCAGCTTGAGTTCTGGTCAGAGTGGACAGCAGGGCTTGGCCATCCTCCTCTTCAGCTCCTGAGATCAGTGTGGATAAACCTACATCTTGCAGCCATTCTGCCTCCAGTTCTCCTTCTGTTGAGAAAGACAGCACGTTAATAAGCCTGACAGTGGAGGGTGAGGGGGCTGAAGGAAAGGAGTTGGCATGACAGACTGCTACCCCAGCCTTTACCTTGAGAATACTCTAATTCCCACCTTTCTTAGGCCAAAAGTGCAAGTTAAATTAGTTTTGTAAACATACTGTCAACTTTCAGTTTGTCAGTGTCTGCACAGCAGAGGCGTATGAGGAGAACAGAAGAGGCATTTCATCAGCATATGCATGTGAGGAAGGCAGCAGGGTAACCAGCCTGACAAAGCAAGGCCCCTGGAAATTAACCCCTAATTCAAGAGCATAAATCCCCTCAGTTACCATTTGCACCACGCTCACCATTTGTAGCATGCTGTACTGGAGAAGGCCATTTGGCTGATGGAAAGTAAATTGGTATTCCAATTCAAATGAACAGAAATACTGAAGGCATGTATACAACAGAACGATGTATTTGCACACTAATGATGCAATTTGAGATTCCAGAGGGTTGGCTGGTAGTCAGACAGCTAGTGAAGAAGCCACACTGAGAGAAGGGTGGTATCCACCTAGTCCAATTGCTTGTTTTCAACAAGATGATTAAGAACCAGAGCTGCTCACTAAAGAACAAAGCTCAGGAAGGGGTAGATGTCCAAGAGGTCATGTAGGGAAGGAAGATGCAGAAATAGCCATCATTGCATGCTAGGTATCATCCTAACTTCTAATGATTACAGACTCACTAGCACTGTACACCCCAGTGTTTCTTGGTATCTCAGTTAGTGACTAATATCTTCTTTAGACCTGTTCAATACCTGCTTCCCAACTGGCTCAATACTGTAATTGGTTCCATAGTGAGGTTATGCATTGTGGGAAGAATTGTTTTCGATCCTGGCTCTACTAGACATGGCAGAAGCTTCTGGCATCTTTTCACAGAGCCACACCTGCTGTCCCCTCGCTACCAAAACCTGTCCATGTGAAGACAATACAGGTTTTCAGCTTGCTACCTGTTACATTAAATGAATATGCCCTATCATTATTTGACTGGGAGAAGGTCCCCACATACCTTTTCTGCATCACTCAGTAATTTTGAATTTTGCTGTCATTGTTTTTGATTTGTGGTCTTTATCAAGTAAGCAGTCATAGTCTTTTAAAATTTCTCTTCACATAGAAGATTTTGAGGTCCTTCATTTCAGTTTTGTGAGCAATCCCAGCTCAGCAGTAAGCTGCTTGACACAAGAGAGTAATTTCGTTCCAGCCCTGACTGAAGAAGAGGTACTACAAATAAACATGTCAAACAGGAAATGGATTCATTTGCAGCATGTTCTATAAAACAACTTCTCAATGCACTTATTGTTCTTGTCCCAGTGCCAGTCTTAATGGCAGGTTGGTATTTCCACTATCCCTTTATTGCCTCTTCTTGACATCAGAATGCAGGCTGATTGATGGACACCAGTTTGCTGCACTTTGGCAGTTAGATACACAAAAGAGAAAATTACAGGACTGGGCTGTAGGGACAAGCAAAAGCATCTTATGCATGTGCCATCACTGACTTCACTGTTAACTGCCCTGCCTCTTTACAAAGCACTACAAAAATAGCTGCTTCTAAACCCCCTGCTCTGTGTTAGCCAGGGGTGTGACCAGCCCTGTATCCCATTAAATAGCTTGTCTCTGCTCTTATCCTTTCTGTATCCACAGACAGGATGACAGACTGTTCCTTTTCCTTCTCTGTAAGCTTTGAACCAGTGGTTCTCCTGCTATTTTCACTCGTTTCTAAGAAGGTCTCTTCTCTTGTGTGCCACTCTTGGAGCCACATCTGTCCATGTTTCAGCTTTTAAATTATATTAATTTTGGCTTTTGTCCTGACATATTCTTTCCAAGAATTGAGTCTGTAATCAAACTTGCTATGAAAAACAGCAGAGCAGTCATGAAATTCTGCCTGCTTACTAATCACCCTGTGACTTGTTTTCTCTGGCTTCTGCCCTTTTCCTGTTCCAACCACTCACAACAATAGACTAACATAGCAACAGCAATCAGAGGAGTAAAACTACTAAAGACAAGAAATTTATGCATTAAAAACCCCTCAAAATTTTATGACACATTGGTATTAAATTACGGTTAACCCCCACCCCCCTTGTTATTTTACAAAGCATTATTTTTATAGTGTTAGCTACTTATACAGCTGGGTCTTGATTCTGTGTTTGATTCTGCTCCACCAGAAGACAAACAGATAATTGAGAGGGTAATTGAGAGTTTGCTAGGAAAGAGGCTTGTCTTGCTTTGAATTTCAGATATAACCTGAAATAGCTCACACATATAACCTTACAGCCTTCAAGCCTTGTAACAAAAATTGTAAAGCAATTCTGTACAGCATGGGCATCTTAAATACCCCATGATTTTCTCCTCCCCAACATTTTCATCCCTTGTGTCACTTGTTATGATGTTGTGTTCTTTTTTGACTGTATTTGCTAACATCAACAGAGTAAGTGTGTTGTTGTCTGTCCCTTGCACATGATGTCTGGCAAATCACACTGAAGTTTTGACAATTGTGCCTGCCTGGCTTCTATCACACTTTGGCCTCCTTCTTAAGGATCTTCACCTCTTCCTCTCAAAGACATCTCAAAAGGGTGATGAATATTTGCTTTTATTTTGCTCTGAGGGTTTCCACATTGATTTTTAGTGTTTTCATCGTCAGCACGGAGTATTATCCTATTAGGGCCTTAATAGAACTCAATATTATTTTCAAGATTTATAATCCCAGACTGAATATATTCCTGATGTTAATAACTAGGACAAACACTGCCTGATTGTGTGTGGGTGTATGCAATACATATATATATGTTTAAGACAACAATATGAAGGTAAATGAAGTGTGGAGATATATTGCATTTTGACTTGCAGTCTCATTTTTAATTCAGGACAGAGGGGAAAAAATCAATGCGATGAGTTGTAATCAGACAAAGGGTAACATGGGACTGCAGCAGAGTTTGGGCTGTTGAGAGGATTTAGTTCAGCAGTGATGAAGCTGATGGAAAAGTTTCTGGAAAATGAGATGTTGAGTTGCCTTGTCCTACTGAGTTACCCAGCTTGGCAGCTCACAGATTTGTGTCATTCCCCTGACTGTGCAGACAAGTCAGGGACACCTGTTAGTTCATCCTGACAATTGCATGGAGGAGGCACTGAGAGGTTCACAATCTCCTCCTGGAGTCTCCAAGCTAAAGAGTATGATCAGACAGGAATTTTCCCAATGAGGAACAGAGGAGTGCAGTTTGGATTTAAGCTGGCCGACCATAATCTTCACGGCAGACCAAGATTTCTGGTGAACTGATCTTCCCCCTTTGCTTCCAGGAGAGCCCAGCTGGAAAAGAGTGAATGGGAGGTGTTTCCCATGGAAACAGTACATGGCTGGAGCTAGATACCTCTGTGTGGGTTACTCACCATGACTGGTTGCATATTTGATTGCTTAATAAAGTAGTACATTTCCCCCCTCTACACCATTCTTCCTGGTAGCAGAATTAATGACATCCCATTGCACGTCAAGGTAAAAAAAATGCATCATCACTCATGTTAATAATTGTGTGGAAGGAACACACCATCGTTTCAAAATCTATCCCTAGATCAGCAGTTACCAGACTAGTGGCAAGGAGCCACAGAAGGGTTGCAGCAGTTATCAGAGGGTCACAACCTCAGAAGAAATTTGGTTTCATTGTATACACCTGGTGTTTTGTGTTACACAATATAATGCATTTGTGAGTGGGGTCCTAACTGGAAAAAAAATGGGACCTGCTGTTCTAGATGTTATCAGATCATGATAACACAAAGCTGCATTGCAACAAGCTAGCACACACTACTGCACGCTTTTCCAAATACAGTACCTGACAAGAGAGGGGAAAACATGAAGGTGACAGAATGAGGTAGTAATACCTTCAGGATACATTGTATAAGTGATGAAAGAATTTGGTCAAGTGGGGAGTCTGAACTAGGTAGGCCTCCATGCATTCAGACTTATCTCTAAACCCTCCTTGAATGGTATCTTAATTGGGCAATCTCAGAGAAACAGGCAGATATCAAATTCCTGATAGCACTAAATGACATCTAACCAAAAACTGCTTCAGGACTTTAATAATTTCTGAATCATATCCTACAAAAAGCCAGAAAATTTAAAATTCCAGCACACTAAATGAACATTTTGCTACTTTAAATATTTTAATTTGGTCTATTTAATGCTGGAAATTTAGTTTTCATTGAGTGCCTTTCTTCTCTGAATTACACCGTATCTGTCCTCCCGAAGCATAAATAAAGTCAGTGCAAAGAAACTTACTTCAGAAGTTAATTACTGGCTCCAGTGTATAAACCAGACTGAATTATTATTTCTTGCCAGTCATTGACTGTGATGTTCAGAAGTGGAGCTACAATGATCATAGACTCAGCCTAGCACTTTTGCTTGGACTGTGACAACGAGGAAGGAGATCAGGGCATGACTCTTTAGAGAGGAGGCAAAGCCAAGGTATGAGGAAGAAGTGTTTGCGTGCTCACCATCAGCAGGTTTAAACTCCAAGAGCATTGCTTCTTCAGATCCATCTTCTCTGCTCTCCTTGATGCTCTCTACTTCACACCAGAAGTCCTCCATGGAAGTGCTGTCCATGGAAGCCTGTGAATTGGAGCGACTGAATGCAGGAGGTGCTGACTCGTTGGAAAGCATCCGGTTAATTCTTCTACAACGAGAGAGAGACTTTCTGAAAAGAGAGAGTGATACAAATAAAATTATCTTTCTAACTATTAATCTACTATTATCTTATTCTAAAATTATCTGTGCTAACTTGTGCCATGCAAATGGAGCAGGCAACCAGGGTTTGACCTGTGACTGTACCAGGAAGTAGGGAACAAGGTTTTAGAGGCCAAATACACAGTTCTGGTAATTGTCACGGTCTCTGTTGCTTATAACAATTATAGATGGATATGTATTTTGCATCTAATTTATCTCTTTAATGTCCTTCAGTATTTCCCACTCTAGAGGAAACTCAGGAAATGCAATTTTTATTTCTAATCCATCTAATGAGACACTGAAAAACTATTTTCATTTCTTTGTGCCTCAGTTTCTCTTTCTATCCCTTCCTGTTTTCCTTACTGGCTGAAATGCTTCAGTGAAAACTTCTCTGGGGAAAGACAATGAGACTTGAGGACACTGAAATATTTTACAAACTCATCTTCACTCCAAAAAAGAATTAAAAACCTGAAATATTTTAATTTGGAAGAATAATTACCTTTTATTTTAAAACACTTTAAAAAAGATTTGGGGTTTTTTTCTTAAGTTAAAATAAAATAATTTTAAACAAAATTTGACTTTGAATTAAAATACTATATTCTAGGTCAGACAGAAGGTTGTGATCACAGGTTCAAAAAATTATGATTCACTATAAATCTAGTTTCAAGTTAAGATTCAGTACAGTGATTGAATTAAAACAACGTTTGTTCATTACTCTTTTGTTCTTGTCTTTTCCCTACTGTAAGTACTTGCAGCTGAAGACAGTTATACAAATTCATTCAAAATCTCATATGACACCCACCATGAAAATCGTCTGACTCTGCTCTTTTGCATTATTATGGCTGCAATACTGTAAACAGCTTTTGTACGAGTAATTACAGTAGATATAGTAATCAGTAGTAATAACCACAACAATATTTGTACAAAGGAGTTAGGAGGTAATACAATTTTGGCACAGAGCTAGACCACAGGAATTAATGGAAAATTCTGACATAAGGTCTTCTGAACCTTCACTTATCTGAATTAATTCAAACGCAGTTCACCTTTCTCTTCCTTTTCTGTATGGCATTATCCTGCCAACACGCCTTTGTTTCAAACCACAGGCATCACTTTTACTCCACTAAAAAAAACGTATTTCCTTTTCAGTGTTTCCCTCCTTATCAAAGTTTTCTTAATGGATGTATAAACAATGTATTATTTAATAAAGCTGATTGAGCATGCTTCTCCCTCATTGCACTGCTGCCTCTGCTTTGTCCTTCCTCATCAGTGAAGGGCTGGCTGCTTCCCTGGGGCTTGGAGAGCCTCCTCACTTTATCTAGGTGGATTGATATGACAGAGCACAACAAGTGAAATGACAGAGCACAACAAGTCCAGCTTTGGACATAATCAAGCTTTATAAAAGGAAAAGCTCAGGCCTTTTCCTCTTTTTGAACGCTAATAGGTGTAATATGGATAATTCATCTGCCGAACCAGCCCCTGTGCTCTTGGAAGCAAAGCTGGGAAGCAAAGCTTTCTGATGGGTGACAACATTGCAGCAGGAGAGAACATGCTATGGGGCGGTGGAGACACGTTCTCTGGGAAGAGAAGTGCTGTCTTCAGAGTTTCTCTCTTTTTCTCCCCTCATAAACAGATTGTTTGCTTTAAAACACAGTGCTGAAACTGTTATTGTTTTAATTAGAACAAGCCACAGTCACCAAATGAGAGAGGAATTTGTGACACAAGTGTGGTTAAAGCTATTTGAGTGCTTTGGTCGTAGCTCTCCCTCTGGGGAGTTGTGAGTTTGAGTTGGCTTTTGTTCCCAAAGCCTCACGTGACTGGGGTACCAGATAAATTATAATCATTGGAATTATGCATCTGGACATGTCAGCCTCTGGGGGCTTTTTATGGATTTCCCTTTCTTTTATGGATTCACCTATGTATCTTCCCCACATTAGCAAGTAAGAAAAAACCAAATATCACTTAAATATGATGAGTTGATACTGTACCATGCATCCCTGAGCAGAGGTTTTAACCAGCAGAAGCAGAACACCTGAGAAGCAGCCAGAAAACCCCATCTCTTCAGCTGGGAGCTAGGTGGGATGGGGAAACAGTGCCCACCAACCAATTGCTTGTTGCTGTAAAAACCTGAGCTCTTTCATTTAAAAGGTGATCATGAACACAAATAAGGAAAAAGGCAAAACTTCCTGGTACTCTAATGGTGTTTGGGACCCCTGTTCACTGGACATTGTGCAAGCAGAGGAGATGCCAAGGCCTGCTGTTTGTCCTCCTGCCACAGCTTGTCCCTCACCAGCCTCCTCTTCAGCTCAGGGCCTGAGACCCCCACACTGCTGCTCACTGAGAAACTCATGTCCCTGCTTAACATAAACCTTTGTGAAAAGTAAGTCCCTACATGTGCTACATAGCACAGCCCAGAGCTCCCGAGCCAGCAATTGCACGAAGGAATGCTCTCACCAGTCTGGAATCAAACACGAGCTGGGACGAGAAGAGGGCATCCCTCATAGCATCACTGGCTCCCATCATTTAGTCATGGTCAGGGAATTTAAACATTTCTTGCCCTCCCAGTGTGAATCTTGACCATGACCTCTGTGCTCTTCAGGCGCCACACCACACTGATCCTTGGGCTTCAGCTCCATCAGCACTTCAGCTGGCTCGGACCAAAGCTTTTTATTTCACCATATTAGGAAAAAAGAGGCTTGGTGGGTTGCTGCTTTTCTCCCCACAGTGAGTGTGCTTATTTTGTAATATTACCATACCAAAAAGCTAAATGCAAAATAGAACATGTAGCACGGCAACAACTGCTGTGGCAACCAGCTTTGCCAAATATGTCTAAGGTTCCTGGGTAATTAATGTGCATTTACAACAATATTAAAAGTATGGAGCTTATTTGGAAAATCAGCTAACAAAGTCTCCTGAGAACTTCATATTTGAGGCTTGTTATCTCAACCTGGATTAAACCAAGCTGTGTAAAATTACTATAACAAGAAAGGTTAGGCGGAGGTGCTTTATCCTTGTTGGTAGACATCTGCTTCCAGGTCTGGGACAAACCTTCTCCAATTATTCTGAGCCTGCCTATTAAAAGCTCATGTGTTTGAAAGACTTCCAGCTGCCGTTTTGACCCATATACCTGTGGCTTTTGTCCTGGAGGAAGTGGTCTTGTCTTTATGTGATAATGGCAGTTGTCTCCCATTTCCTCCAGCCAAACCTGCTCAAAACAGTTTCAGGAAAAAAAAAATCCTACTGAGGAAGCAAAACATATTTTTCACTGCTTTTAATTAATTCTTGAAGGGCACTGTAAGAGCACTGACTTAGCAATCTGCCTGCCTGTCTCAGAAATAGCTCAAGAAGCCCAGGTTGCCTGTTACCTGGGAACTCTTGCAAAAGAAAACCTCTGTTCCTGACACATTTTTTCACCCTCAAGCTGTCCTTTTTTTTGGTCTTTTTTTCTCAGTGTCTGAAGAAAAGTTTAGAATAAGAAAAAGTTTTCGCTAAGCTGATTTTGTTGTTCCTACAGAAAAGTTGTAAACCAATCCTGTTAGGTAAGCAGCGATCACAAAGTTCATGCTCAGTTTCTTTTGTTCCCTCACATACATGGGCACTGGTGAGCTAATCTGAAATGGTGATTAAATTAAACACAGGAGGGATCTCAGATCCTGGCTTCCTCGATGGAAAAAGTTGGGAGAGGAGTATGAACCTAAAAGCACTGAGCAAAAATTATAGCAACTCCATGGGATGAGCTGAAATGTTTTCCAGGGTGGAATAAAATAAAAAAAGCCACATAAAATATTGAAAAAGGGAAGAAAAAGAAGGGAAAAGTATATAAGAACTAATGTTATCAAAGAACTCCTCTATTACTGGATATTCACAGGAGAAAGAGTTAAAAAGTGCCAGGAAGGAGAAATACGATGATATCATTTAGAAAGCTTTCTGTGGAAAGATTATTGCAGGGAAGGAGGGTATTTCCATGGGGCACTAGAAAGCTGATTCAGCTGTGTGTGACTGTGGTTTTGGCCTGGTGTATGTTTATAATGCTGATGAAATGCAACAGCTAAACAGGCCTCCTGACCCTATATTTTATCTTCCACATGTGCTGCAGTAGTGTGTTGTTCAGGATCTGATACCACCTATTGATTTCAGGATAGCCAGGACCAATCCAATAAGCTATTCTTATCCCATCCTCAAAGTAAAGGTTTGTAAAACCACACAAAGAGCTGGCTCAGTGACACTTAATGATTGCTCACAGGCCCAGTAATGATAAAGCCAGGCTTGTATTTTGAGTTTAATTAAGTAATGGATGGTAAAGAATCCATAAAACAAATGGGAGCAATAAAGCCATCTTGCAGTTAAAAAAAACACTTAATTGTTGTTTACACAAAGGGACAGGACATCTTATTCTTGTGGGTTGTTATCCTTTATTTCATTTGGTGGGTCCTGAACCTGCTTCACCACAATTAGTCACATTTATAGGAATGGGGAAGGTGAAGGAAGCAAATTGTCCTGTTCATTGTAGGACGAAGATCCACCTTTTCACATTGCAATCATTCTATCAGTATAACCACTTGCTTGGCTCCTCCCAAATGTAAAAAGGGGGATGGTAGCTTGCATTGAAAGGGAAACAACATTTATCCTTTCCTTATTAAGAGCTAATCTAAATTGTTAGCAATCAGTCATGTACCGTTATTTCTCTTTCTTCTAAATAAAATGTATACAAATTCCAGGCAAAGGAAGAGTCCAGCAATGGGAAATAGTATTTTTGTGCACAGTTCACTCTTTACCCAAATCTCATCTTCTGGTTCCTTCCTGGTGACCTTGCTCCTGCACTGTTTGTGGTCTGCTTATTTCCTTCTCCCCATGCTTCATGGCTTCTGATCACAGAGAAGGGTGTATATATCAAACAATATCCCCCCAACTCCATCTACACACTTCTGGTTCTGATTATCTTGCAGATGTTAGGCAAGTTGTAGACAGTGGATGCTAAATCTTCCTTTTCCTCTCTGTAGCATCTAGCATAACAAATACTTGAACTGTCATGCTCACTGGTGCGGTCACCCTGCCCCCCTTTGTAACAGAGTATTTGAGTGAGAGGCAGGGGAGGGTTTTATTTCATTATTAACTTTCTCGTCCTGTGGCTCAGCAGAACTGAAAAAACATGTGAATCTCATTGCTCTTTGTTAACAAAGATGGGTTTGAAAATAAGCTGTTACCTTGCCGTATCAGTTAGATTTCAAAACGCAGGAATTCTCTATTTTGCCTGTCTTTGTATTCTACAAAAGATTCTTCAAAATAGATTTCTGTCAACTTTAATTTTACTCCAGATTCTGCACCTGGGGTGGGTCAACCCTCGACATATGCACAGATTGATGAACAAGATGCTGGAGAGCAGCATTGCAAAAAAGGGACCGGGGTGTCCTGGTTGATGGCAAGCTGAGCATGAGCCAGCAGTGTCCTGGCAGCCAGGAGCGCCAACCCTGTCCTGGGGGCATCAGGCACAGCATCACCAGCCAGGCAAGGGAGGGGATTGTCCTGCTCTGCTCTGCACTGGGGCAGCCTCGCCTCGAGTGCTGAGGGCACTTTTGGGCACCTCAATATAAGAAAGACATTGAGCTATTAGAGAGCATATGGAGGAGGTCCTCAAAGATGGTGAAGGGTCTAGAGGGAAAGCTGTGTGAGAAGCAACTGAGATCACTTGGATTTTTTGGCCTGGAGGAGACTGAAGGGAGACCTCACAGCAGTCAACAGCTTCCTCATGAGGGGAAGAGGAGGGGCAGGCACTGATCTCTTCCCTCTGGTGAACAGCAGTGGTGCGTGAGGGAATGGCATGAAGCTGCGTCAGGCAAGGTTTGGGTTGGATATCAGGTAAAGGTTTTTTCACCCGGAGGGTGGTTGGGCACTGGAACAGGCTCCCCACAGAAGCGGTCACAGCACCAAGCCTGTCTGAGTTCAAGAAGAGTTTGGACAATGCCCTCAGGCACATGGTGTGACTCTTGGGGCTGTCATGTGCAGGGCCAGGAGCTGGACTTTAATGATTGTTGTGGTCCCTTCCAACTCAGGATGTTCTATGCTTCTATGATTTTTTGGACCAAAAAGGGTTGTCTAAAGAATCTTAAGATTTAAAGACTTAAAAGAGAAAATATTTGTAAGATTTACAGGAATTAAAAGTTTCATTTATTTAATTATACTTTATCTGCAATTCATCAAGGTACTAACAGACGTTAGAAGATTGAGTTGCAGAGTTTGCAGGTCAGTGTTACCTGCCAACATTTAAAAATGAGTTTCACCTTGGGTTCTTCAACTGTCTTATGCAACTTCTTTGTAAGTGGCAGGGAAGTCCCCCGCTGTAACAAAGGTCACATTGTGGCCACTCTTCAGCCGAGCATGGAGATTGCAGAAGAATCTCTCTCTGTTTGTGGGTTTCAGTGTGAGGGCTCTCACAATCAAACCCTTTGAGCTAGGGCAGTTCAGGGAATATACGCTCTAGGTATTGCCTGCTGGCAACAGTGACCTTTGGGGACATAACCCAGACCTCTCCTCCACACTGGCAATCACATCACTTCAGCATTGGCCCGATGCAACAGAGACAGTGCACTGCATGGCTGCAATGTGTCTGTCAAAATCTGAAAGGGACTCTATTTCATCTTCTTTCTCCTTACAAAGCTATAGCTACAGGGCAGAAGGGGTTCCCAAATGATTAACACTAACAAGAGTATGTTCTGTTAACCATTTTTTTTTCAAGTGAATTGTAAAGAACTCTTTTCATATATATTAAGAGGAAGCAGCATAAGCCAGTTTTCAATGTTGAAGACTAAAGAACGCAAACAGATTGTGGCAGAATATGTTACATGTAATTATCAGTGGGTATGGACAAGATAAGAAACATCTGGACATGCCTACAGGAGGCAAAAGCTGGTCATGAGCAGCTGGTTCAAACATCTTAAACATTTCCAACACGTATTTATTGTTAGAAGTGACAAATTCTTTTGTTGTGTTGATGCTCGCTTAAGACCAATTTCTTTTATATGAAAAACAAACCCATGTATCCAGGGCAGGACATAGTTTTCCAGGAGGAAACATAGGCACATAGGCCATGTACTGTGAGCTTACAAAATCCTGTGCTTCCAGAAAAAGGTTAGCTCTATTGTGC
Source organism: Corvus kubaryi (assembly GCF_017639235.1). Classification (NCBI taxonomy): domain Eukaryota; kingdom Metazoa; phylum Chordata; class Aves; order Passeriformes; family Corvidae; genus Corvus; species Corvus kubaryi. Next base: position 6,052,351 of record NW_024580666.1, on the reverse strand, counting down.
CTTTACAGTACAAATGACTTGTGTCTGAGCATGGAACACACTGGATGTCACACTTCATCAGTTAGAGCTGACGAAAGGCTCCACAAGCATCAGGCTTACTGTGCATGCACTGTACAACTTAGCCACTCCTGTTGAGTAGATGCCTCCATAAATTCCATCTGGCACTCACCCAGAGAGATCCTAGTTAGCTGAGCACCCCAAAATCCAAGGCAAACCCTTCAGATTCCACCTGGACTGAATCTGAAAAGACGTTGTGTGGCAGTCCTGGGTTTACTACTATAACATTACCAGCCCTTGGCATGAATCACTCAGTGAAGGCACACAAATAGCATGAGGCAGAAATGTTTTGTTCTGCAGTTTAGGGCAAGAAGCAACCCGGTGTCTTATCCACAGTAGCAAGCAAAGATGGTTTAGAGTAACATGAAAGAAAAGGATAGCAGGAAGCACAAATACTTTCGATTCTGTCTAAACACTGGTACTGCACAAAGTGCATGCACTCAGTCGCTTCTCAGAGAGTGTAGCAGTGAGGAAGATCTCACAGAGGGCAGTGGAAAAGCTGTCATTCTCTTTTGCTTCCCACTGCTCTGGCAGTGTCACTTCTAGGGTAACTAACAGCCCTGTAAACACTCCCTGGGTGCAGCATGGTCTCATGTCAGCTGGAGTACCTCAGGCCACTGTGCATCCATGTGCACGCAACTACAAATACCAAGGAGTTAGAAGGAGGAGGAGATTAATGTGCAGACTAATCCAGAATATTTTTTTCACAATAAAATTGATAAGCCTCTGCCAGTAACTCACATTAAGCCAGATTTATTATTTGTAACACAACAGGATACAGTTAAAACTCCAGGAAATGCACAAGTTCAAGAGCTCCAATGGGGCTTAAATCATTGACCAAGCAAAGAAGAAAACCAAGTAAAATGCATGGGGGATATAAACTTGACAATGTTAGAGGAGTTCTGGCTCTAGAACCACAAATTAGAGTTTTTAGAGAAAAATAAATATTAAAATACTCAGCAGACACAATGAAGCACTGAAACATAAGGGGGCAAGCTTTCTACAGCTTTCAATACATCTTCTAACATTGCCTGCATTTATGATGAAAACAAGAAAGAATACACATTTTTATTTTTGTATCACTCTAAAGGAGCTTTCCTTTCGACCAGCATGATTATTATCATTAAGAAACTCACAGTATTTGTAGGACTTTCTGAAACACTTCAAAAGACAAAGTCAGTCATTTTGGTTGAATTAAGGTAATAGCCTAAAGAACTGGACCATACTGTCTATTGGAAGGCATCTAATGAAACTACATACATTGCAAGTGTAAGCACTTTAAGGTCCTGATATAAGCAATGGAGGGAGGCAAATACATCTAGAGAGTGAACATGTAAACTAAACAGGAGCTTGAAGCCATGCAATATGTCTTTGAAGTTTTCTTTGTGCTTAGTCTTAAGTGAAGTCCAGCTGTTACTTTCTTCCTTCCTACAATTAATGAATGCTTTTAAGTAAATGTCACCACTCCACCCATTACACTTTTTTCAAAGGCTTCAGGACCTAAGCAAACAAGCATTACTTGACTTATTGGTTTTTCCTTCAGATGTTTTTAACATATATTGAAGGCCATGGCTGAGCTACAAAATATGAATAAGTAAACTCGAATGTATTCATTTACATTTTCGTCATGAATGGTATTCATGACAAAATGTTTTGAACATTGTGCTTAATAGTGTTCACAGTACTGGACTGAAGTAATGTAAAACAACACACTGAACTTTTAAAGCTAAGCAAAACACGACCTTTAAAGTTATTTTATTGAAAAAAATGCATATTCACTGAAGATACTCTTCAGTCTTTTGACAAGAGTGATGAACAACTTCACATTGTCATGAAAATCCTGGATCAGATTCTCAGACTGCAATAAACTGTTACAACCCCACTGGCTTAATTTATCCCTTATGTTTAAATTCAGAACATCATTCTTTGTGGTACTGCTAAGGGTGAAGTTATTACAAATCACAAAACTTCATGAGCAAATGTACACCATTTAAATTTTTCTTGGCAGTTCTGGGTTGGCTGTCTGGCAATTCCAGACTCTCAGCTTGTATTTTTCTGTGCTGTTTTGTACTTTGTGCTACATTGAATCAGTCAGAAGGAACAAAAAATTTGCTGGAAAATTCTGTAGCCAAATAAAAATCAAGATGTGAACTTAATTCTATTTTTTGCCCCTCAAGTACATTGGTAAAGATTGTATGAGTTACTTTGGAAAGTGTCCCACACTTGCTGAATAGTATGTTCTTTTGTTAATGAGACTGCTTAGAAAGCAGTGTAGATAAAGAATGTGCAATGAATAAAGAAATGGAGAATATCTCAAAGCACTGGGTTTCTATTTTTACCTGAAGAAAAACGGTTATACATCAGCTGGAAACTGATAGAAAGTACACCAACATGGAAACTCTTGTCAATATCCTGAACAGTCTGGGACTTTATTGTTGATGACTTCAGGCAATTTGAGGCCTCATCTCTAATTCTGTCTCCCTTTCCATCCCTCTGTCTGCAGATGTCCCTGAGCCCTGCTTCTTTCCCTTCCTTTTCCATTTTCCAGAAATCAAGTGCCTCTGAGCTGGGTGAGAGATTTGTGTGGAGGTGTAGCAAGCAGAGAAGTTGAGAAGGGCTCTTTGTGCAGGGAGGGGGTGACACCAATGCAGCACAGGGGGACCAAACACACAAGGCATGGGATGGGCATTGCAGCTGGTGGATGTATTCCCACATGATCCTCCAACAGCATTTGACTGCTGTATTTCCTTATCAGCAGAAGTCACACACCAGCCCCTCTTTCCACTCAGTTCCAAATATTTGTAAAAAGTACAGTCAAAGCAATGAGGACATTTTACATTCTACAAAAAGTAATGACTAAAAAATCCCAAACAGCCAGGCAATATTAACAGAAGTAAATCCTCTTGACTCTGCTGAACCAATAGAAGTTTTGCCGATGTAGTGCACATTTCACCTTCAAGCTTTAAGAAGAAAACTGTATCAGAATAGGCTTTCGACCTACATTTTTGTGGGGAACAATGAAAAATGTATTTCTTGCTAACTCACTCATCTTCTTTTGGTGAAAATTTTAGGCTGTTTCACTCACTTTAAAATTAAAATTAAATTGCAGTATATTATTGATAACCTTTCCTATTCAGGACATCAGTAATTATACAAACATAACTATGTAAACCTAAAGCTGAATTTAAATCAAAAGCTGGTAGAAGACTCCTATTGGAGATTGGTCTAGAGAGTTTTCATTTAAAATGTAGATATAAAACTGTGCTGGCAAGAACCTTCTGAGTTGCCAGATGAGTCTAGTAGCATTAGCAGTACTACGAAAAGTCATGGTGAGATGATGGCAAATGTCATCATAAGAAATGACAGAAAAGAGCTAAAAATGAAGACCAGAGGCTAAAATTTGGTGGAGACAAACACAACAGACAGGGAACACCAAACAGGTCATCACAGACCTCTAAAGAGCAGAAATTCCCAGTTTAAGAGGAAACAATGGACCACAAAATCAAATTTAGTTTGTTATTTTCTCAGGTTTTCAATGAATGAAGGAGGAATGAAGAAGTCAAGAGTAAAAAAACAAAGCGTTTTCTTATACTTTGGCTATACAGTTCCAATCAGTGGGGTATAAAAGGTTTTCTGTGATCTTAAAGTAATTTCTAGGCTTTTGGTAAAGAGATGGAAAGAACATCTTCATGACAATTTTCAAGGCCACACCCTAGATCTTAAGTGGTAGTTTTCTAATTGTGTCCAAATGTTTGTACTATGTGCGTATGAAAAACATGACCTTTCTACGTAAGCAGTCAAATGAATTAGTGATGCTTCCAAACCACTAGGACTCCAGTGAGAGCTGGAAATGTTAGACTAAGACACACTTCTTCACAATACCCATAAAAAAGGCAAATACCAGAACAAGAAAAATCACCTTCTAAATGGGAAAACTAGTACATAATGCACAGCAGCTTTCTGGTTTCCTTCAACAACCATTTTGTTCTCCTGCTTATATGATTTTTGAGGTTTGTCTCAAATATTTCATCCATGAGGACTCTGAGGAAAGCTGTAGCATGCCAGCTATTTCAAAGCTAGGTTTTCAAATATACTGCAGCTCCTGAAGCTCTTAGAGCTACAAAGGCCATTAATATTTACAAAATACAGTGCCTCTCTCTTTAGTACCTCAGTGATGTGAGTAATTCTGAATCTGACAAGCAGCCCTGTTAAAGTCAGCCAAATGACTCCTGTGCATAGAGCTTGACTTTGTTAACTTTTTAAATATTAATGCTGGGGGAATAAGATGTAGCTCCTGGAATTCTCTGAGGAAAAAGAGCTCTTGTTGGGAGGAAGACTTCAAGACTCAGAAGACATTAGAGGGATGGTATTATCTTAGCTTGAAGCATCTTAACATAGGCACAAAATGCCTGTTCACGTTCTCCTGGGAAATAGAAACCTTAGATGGCCCAGAAGTGCACTAGAAATTTCCTCAGCACCTTTTGTAGACATCATGTATTACAAGAAGAGGTTACTCTTGGTTATTTTGACATTTACTGTTTTGTACTGGCTTGTTGTAAGCTCTTTGGGGTTTGCACCAGGTTGTGCTGGGACAATGGAAAGAAGACTTTGGAGAATTGCCTCTTTAAGCTGTGTTGAGTACTTCCCAGCCAGTCACAGCCCGGAGTCTGAACCCAGATACCAAATTATCATGCAGTAGATAACAGCAGAATTTGCTAATTATCAAAACACCCCAACCACTCCCTGTAGCACCTAATTAATTATATAGGCAAGAGCTAATTCATCATATCACAACTCCAAAGGCATCAAATAAAAATTACGGAGGTAGGTGAAATGAGATCTCCAAAATAACACAGATGTTTTGTTACAGAAGAGGGTTAAAAATACAAGCGCTAGTTCGTGATTTAAAGCTATGGTACACCATGAGTGAAACGACTGCTTCTGTAAGTCTTACAGAGCTTGGCTGAAGTTTCTTTCTGAGCTTTGCAAGCCTGTACATATTCTTGGCTAGATAACCACTAAAAAGTAATTAATATTGCTATGCAAACATAGTAAATCATGTCTGGAAGCTCACATGCTCATGTCAGAAGAGTACAACTAAGCTGTTTTTGTGCCCTCTGTCATTGTGGGTTCATGCTCCTCTTCCCACACCTGCCTAGATAAGAGCCATGATCCACGATAGGAGGTGAAGATTCATCAGGCATTCATCCTTCTTTTAATGATTGTGTTAGATCTTTCACTGTGCAGGCACTTTATGAATGTTGTGAAACTGTAATGCTATTCTTCCCATGAGGACACCAAATTACTTATCCATGCTTTTGACATAATGCATTGTGGCTGAACTGCTGCAGCTCTCTCTCTCTCTGGATGATTTCCAATCAAGGGCTATATTTACGTCAGTTACAATTGATTCAAAATGCTTCCACAGGATCTTGAACAGGCTAACACATCTTTGTGAGTTTAATCCAAACCAGATGATATATGGCTTTATAGTAAAACAGGGAATAATCATGCTCGCACCTCTAGTTCTTTGTTTTGAGTTGGTAGCCCAGGTTAATATTCAGCCACTGCTTGGACCAGCATATTTTTTGGACTTTCAGGTGACTACAGATTATGCTTCCAAAAAGGGAGTAAGGCAGGCAGTCACCTAACTCCTATTTTCAGGAAAGACTGAAGGATTCCAGAGCACAAACCCTATGGACTTACAGGGAGAGTAAATGCTCCTGCTGTCAAAGTCAGTTTTGACTTAGGCATTTAAGTCACAGAAGAACTTTTGAAAATTTGCCTTCAACTTTATTATATATCATTACACTCTTAGTCCCTGGAGTTCTTTTTCTGTGGGCATTAATCTTGCCCAGTTTTCTGGGACTTTGACTACCTAAATTCCTTATCTTTTAAATTTGGCTTTGATTAACACAGTGGTTATTTATTCTTTTGCTTGGCAGGAGTTTCTGCAAGACTGCCATAAAGTCAGCCTGTTTGTTTTGTATTCTACTGTTAATCCCTTTTTCCTTTATGACATACATTCACAGTATCCTAAGGGGAAGATTACTATACATTTATATGGATTCGTACTCACATATAAATAAATGTATGCATACACAACAAAGATGGCAGCAAAGGGAGGGAACATTTAGTAATCTCCTAAAAGCCATTGTGAGAAAGTCTAGATAACACATGAAATGGAATGTTTTATACAACACGAAGCAGGGGATCAACATTAATCAGTTGCTAAATGAAAGCATAATTCAAGATAAGAAATGGAACAGAGTTTCTTCAAAGAAGTTGGAATCATTTGGGTGGGAGAAAGTTCTGTCAAATTAAGAGACTGTTATATCATTATGATAACTTACACACTGCTCACCACCTAAGGTTTTCCAAAATAATGCATTTGAGGAGACTTTCTAGTAAGAATTAATTAAAAGAGTTGAAGAAAATACAATATTGCTTTGAGTTGCTAGGTTAATTTTCATCAGAATTTGATCATCATCTTAAAATCTCAACAGTGGAGAATTTGTAGCTATCTAGAAACATCTACATTTCTGTGCCTCACAGAGACTTTCTGAATTAGGAATCACTTTGCAAATTTCCTGGAAAGCCCTGCCTTAAAAAGCCCTACCATCTAAGAGTGAGCTGCCTTTTCATGGCATATACAAGATCACCTTCACTGGGAACAAATAGGAGAAAACCCAGTGATGGGAGATCCTTCAGATTTCTTCCATTCATATGAAAAATGAGTCACAAAATCAGAAAAATGAGCTTGGACAATCATTTATGCTAGTAAACTCTATCTCCCATCCTGACAGAACACCACTGAGACTTGTAATGACACTGTGTTTACTGAAGAAACTCTATCGGTGCTAGGAGTATAATCCTCCAGCAGAAATTTCTCAATAATCCCACTGATTTGATTTTCTTTTCCAAACAAATCAACCAACAATCTAGGGAGCAAAAGTCGAATCTCCAGAGATATTAGCTGCCTGGATTTCCTTTCAGCGAGACTTTGTATTTGACAAGGGAAGAAGAAAATAGTTGCTCTTTCATCGTAATCAAAATCAATTAAAATCAATTATGTATTTATCATTTTGACCATGATCATCATTTTATGCTGTTCTGCAGCATCTGATGCCATTTCAGACTTCCCTTTGATCCCCAGTATAGGCCTCATGCTGCCCCTACAGAGGGAATAACAGGTTAAGAAATCCTTGAAAAGCTTTCCCCAAGGCAAGGAGTATTATTTCTGCTGATGGTCATGACCTCAGCTCATGATATTTTGCTGCAGGGGGACTTTGGAACCAGAAAGGTTGCGCTGGCCATGTCAGTATGTGCAAACTGTCACAGAGCAAGAACAGCTAAAAGAAACTCCTCAAGCACTCCTGATGTTTACTCTGGAGGTGCTGAGCTGTAAGTCTCATGCCAGCCAGCCAGTGGGAGAGAAATCCCCTGGAATCCTTGTGCAACAGATGAAAGAGCCTGTTTGTGAGTGTTGGGTTGATGGTCTATTGTTTTCATTTAGACTACATAAATAAGCTTCCAGTTTCCTTTAAACTATGTGGACAAGTCCTAGTTTCCAGCTCCCTTGAATTTCTCCAGTTTTCATCACGAGGTAAACAGTTTCAGCTGCTCTTCCCCACCAGTCTGCTGCCACACTGGATTTTTACCTGGTTATCAGTGACAAGCAAACTGAAAGTAGCCATTAGAAAGAGACTGCACTATCTGCAAATCCTTGCCTGCCAAGTGTACAGGGCCAAGCCAGATCTGAGCACAATTTGAAAAATGAAGATTGGGGTAACATATTTGTGAATGTAGAAGCCCTTTAGCTCATTTAGCTGTGTAATCTCTATAAATGCATCACTTACATTGTCAGACCTGGCTTTCCTCCCATGGAACAAGTCAGAAGTTTCTTTTTTGTTATAGCTAGGTTTGTATAAAGCTCTTATTGAGCAAGTTAGAGTCTGGCCATGACACTGAGCTGAAATCCACGTAATTGATATAAACATCTATATGACATCAGAAGGCAAAAGTTGAAAAAGGCAAATTTCTGACCTCAAATCAAATGAGAGCAAAAATAGGAAAATTTGTGAACAATTCAATTTGAAATGAAGATTCTTCTCCCTCTGGAATATTATTCCAGTGGAACACATTTTTAAACAGAGAAAAATAAAATATTATAACAGAATGTAACTTTCCAGATGCACACCTTATTAATAAAACCTTGAAAGTGTTTATGTTAATAGATTCTTGAGGCACATTTTAATACAGCTTGAGTTAATCAAACCATGCATATGCCCCTCCTGAAGTTGCTTACACTTGCATTGTGTCCAGTTGTTTTTCTACAGTGGATCTTTTTTTTTTTTGTCCCCCCTTTCCTGCCTGGTAAAGCTGGAAAATTCCACTAGTGATAACTCTGACAGATCGCTCCCCCTCCTGTCACTCCTTGTTTAAGAAAACAAGAGGGAGAGAACATGGTCTGAAAGGCTGAGAAACTACTGATTTAGTAAATTCTACAAAGTCTTACCTCAGAGCAGAATAGAGCCTTGGTGTTATCCTTAAAGGAGCAGAGCAGAGTCTTTCCTAAACCCAACTTCTTCATGCTCCCAGTGGCAGTGAGTCCCTCCTCAGCCTATAATCACCGAGTTGCATATTCTGGGAGCTATCTGACAGCCTGTGACAGGATATTCTGCCTCTAGTCACACAAGGGCTGCGAGAACAAAGAGTGGTGGAGCTTCTGGCCCTTCTGGGAAACAGACTGACACTGCTCCATCACTATTTAAAGAGCAGATGCCTTCAGGATAAATCCTCTTAGTATGTTTTCCTGTTTGTGTCAGAACTTAAACCTTTTATCCGTTTCCTAAGAGGAGAAATAAAAAAGTAATCAGCACTAAGCCGCTCTGTAGCTCAGGAGAGTCCCTGTGGGGTGGCTCAGAAAAAGACAGAGCTGGCCTATGTGTCCTTCTGAAGGGATATGAGACACTGCCATTAGCATAACGCAGAAACTCATACATGGCCAGATGCAAACTGATGAGGCACTCTTTCTGCTCCACCCAGAGGAGAAGCACAGTGTGCAAAGCTAGAGAGGAAGGAGAAGGGAGCCGGAGTACAGCTGTTAAGAAATCAGATATTTATGGGGAAGCCTTTCTTGCTTTCCTTACAGTGGGATGCTCAGTGGGGGGTCTAGATGAATACTGAAAAAAGCGTTCACCAGATTTATATGAATAGTGGCCCAGAACTGGGTTATGGCCACAAGATCAGTGAAGTCTTGAGATGCAGTGATAGTTTTGAGCTGCAGCTGGGGGATGAGGAAACACGCTGTGCAAAATATTCCCTGCCACAGGCAGTTAATGCTGTCAAAGGAGCCCTAAGAAATAACTCTTGAGTTGGTCAAACTTTACTCCCTCCACCAAGCCTTTGTTTATGCATTGAAATGCTTAAACGGGTCTGTCAAATTTACAGCATTCCTGTCATCATTCCTCCAGCCTGAAATACAGGAGGAAAAGCTAACTTGCTGGTTATAAGCTTTTTAATATCCTACACTTCCTCCAAAGACATGGCTAAAACCCTACAGCAGAATAAAGGAAAAAGAAACCCTGTTACTTAATCAGAGAAAGCAAAAAAAAAAAAGACTGAAACAAAGGAGAGAGAAGGGAAAGGACTTCCTGAATCAGACAGAGATTTCCTAAGGGTCAGAAAAGAGCAAAACCAGAAGTGGCTTGGTTTTACAGTTCATTTTGAAGTTAAATTTGCTATGTGTTTTAAGCTGGACTAAATGTTACCTTTCTTTCTACTGGGAAACTTTTATGATTGCACAAATCCTTGAAAATTTTGAAAACTTCTAGTAATTTACCATTGTCCGTAGGTCTTTTTAGGGACTATGAGGTCATGCTTTAAAGGACAAACCGCAAGGAAGAGCAAACGTGGCTCAGGAATTTGGTAGTGGACTGTGGGGGTGCTCATGCTACAAATCCAGCTGATAGTGGTGGTGACCAAAAACTGCTTGGAAGCTCCTGCTGCTTTGCCTGGAATTATGAATCGATGCTAGTCCATATCATCCCAGCTTAACACCTCTACAGTGTTACTTTCTACAGGCATTCAAAGGCAACCTCTAGGCTGAATAGTCATGAGACTGCCCTCTCTGCTTCCTTCAAGGATGTCATCTCCCTCTTTTTAGTGATGTACTGTCCCCACTATTACTCTCCTTGTGTCATATAAATATGGTTTTTGGATTGCCTTCTCCTGAGGTCGGTCTCTGATGAAATTTGTACAGTAATCAGTAACAGTGACTTAGGTTTTCCTAGAAAGTAAGGTGACCTATCGTCGCATTTTGTAAATATGAAATTTTCAAGCCATGTTCCTTGTGGCTCACTGCCTGTGGGGTAAAGAAAAATTTTTTGTGAAGGGAGACGAGGAAACGGAGGTCGTCTCACATGCAGCAATTCACAATGAGTGCATCTTCCCTCTGGCTGCTGTCAGCAATTAAAACACTCCCCATGTTTCAAGAAGTGCTGCATCCTCTCTTTTAATGTTATGTGTTGAACCAGGATGTGTGAGTTAGAATGCTGCTTGCCACAGCCAGCAGAAAGTCACCTCCAAAGAGCAATTCAGCTCACCCATGGCTGAGAGGTCTGTCTTGCAGTCCCATAAAGGGGAAGAACAGTGAGAGGCTCACCAGAGAGCTATTAAATGCTGCAAGCGGATAACTGCTCACTGGACATCAGTACATTTAAATTTAAGGGAAGTGCGACCCTCCAGCTACAGTGTCCTTGCAATTAACATATTTTACCTCCAAATATACAGTATTTTCTGTAGCTAATTTTAAAACAAGCATTTAGGTTTAAAGGCTTGCCATAAAACTGTGTAAATCTGTCTAAACATCATTTTTTGGCCTCACTCTTTCAGGACCAGCACAGTGGTGAGCCCTAATCACATCTCTCCTATGAAAAATAAGGAGTGGTGAACCCATATACACAGGTGTCCCCCTAAAGATCTGCCTGCCCCACATCTTTATTCATATTTGAGAATTCTGTCTTATGGTTTGTACAGAGTAATTCTGAACCAATTCCATATATGGGACATAATGATGGAATATTTCAGCAGATATACTGAATGCCATACCTCCGATAAATACTCACACATGGTTTCACGCTATTCTTTTTCTAAATTTAAATGTAAGGCCAGCCAGTCATAAAAAATTAGCTATGCAAATAACTGATTTTTTTCAGGGCTTTGGCCAAACAAGTAATTGAACAAACTCTTCATTTAAAGTTAATCTGAAACAAAGCCATTTTCTTTTCCTGTATAACTTCGGAAGGAAAATAAACAGTTTGATCTCAGAGGTTTGTTTTACTTTTCTGTTGAAAGTTAAATCCACATAAATTAGGAAAAAAGCAGTTCATTTAGAAGATGTTGAAATGAAATGTTTCAGCTTTTTCTGATTTTTGCCAATTTTTTTCCTTGGCTCAAAACATGCTCTTGTAGGTTATTCTGATCAGCCCAAACTTTCTTTTCCCTTGAAAAAGAAATGTTCCTTTTATTTTGGTTCCACTTCTGAATACAGTCTCCTGTTTTAACAGGTCATGGCTGCCGGGGAATAGCTTTAAGGACTTGTCTAACTGATGTCATATGCCAGGCATGAAAATAAAACTACAAGGAAGGAACTGGAATAATTATCATTGGATTAATTATTCCACAGAAATTCAACAGACATGATTATAACCGTGTGGTGTTTTCTTCTGAAACATGACTGCTCTTTCCACAGTGTCTATATATTGATCTATTCCAGCTGTAGTGAGTAAAATACAGAGGCTCTTCTCCAAGCTGGATTTTACATTAATACTGGGATACATTATGCACACATGCTCCAAATCTGGCTTGTTTCTCGTAGTATAAAAATGGCAATATACTGAAGTTTAATAAGTGATGTATTTGAAAGCAACTATGTAGATAGAAAGAAAATAGTATTTCATGGCCAAGCAGTCCAGACCTGACATCAGCTCCTCAGATGTGACAGAAGATTAAACCTTCTCTTAGGAGATCTCTGAAGATCTGCTTCTTCTGTCTGGGCTTTGGCAGAGGATCTGTGAAATGTCCTACCTACATTCATGATTGATTAATTGTGGTCTTACCTCTGCCTAGGAGACATTAATTTACAGAATAGGGATTTTTCAAAAAAGAATACTTAACCTCAAAACCATTTAGGCATAAAACCAGTCAGGCAAGAGGAGAGGGTTTACAGAGCTATATAAAAGGATTGCAAAACGTCCAGTGCCTATCTACGAAAACTGTAGAACAGAGAAATCCTTGGAGTGCGAGTAGGAAGGGTTTAGTTTGGCAACACCCATGTCCCTCCTCCCAGGAGGCCCACAGGCCACCGAGCTGGGTTTCACAAACACACTGAGGTGGCTTTCTTTATCTGCAGGAGCACTCGGCACACGCTGCGAAGGTCACCTTGACAAATGAACTTGCCTGGCAGAAAAAAACCCTTCTCCACTAGTAAATTAGCAGGAAGGGACTGAGCTTGTTTTGCAGGGCCTACTGCGATAGCCGTAAGCCAGGGCTGTATGTACACTGGAAACAGTGTCTGGAGCTGTGTGAGGGGGGAGCTGGGTTTTGTGCTGAATTCACAAACACAGTTTTTCTCAGGTGGGTCTTTGATCTTTGGACAAACACTGTTTCCCCCCTTAGTTTTCAGTCAAATTGTCAAAGGTGACTTCTAACAATATTCTCCAATTAGGTCTTCCAAGAAAAGCCTGTGTTGCTTCTTGTACTAAACAATATCATAGTCAGGCTGTTATTTATCCTAATTCCAAAGATTTACAGAACAGTTCCCTAAGGAAGCCACTTAGTGTCCCTTAGAGGCATAATTTCTTTAAAAGCTTTACCAAGAAGGCCAAAAATGAAAAGCTGACAGTCTGGAAGAAGAGTTACTGACTGAGTAGGACATGAATAACAAACACTCTAAGTCACATGGCAAGAAGAAAAAGAAGAAAGAAGAAAGAAGAAAGAAGAAAGAAGAAAGAAGAAAGAAGAAAGAAGAAAGAAGAAGAAAATAATTACTTGTTAGTATTGCTGATGTTGCTGATTCATTGTTGTAAGCCATAGTATTGATGACATTGCTGAAGCTGTTTTCACCTGGAAAGAAGGACCTCAGCTGACTGTCTGTAATGTTACCACTTTCTATATTCTCCAGAACCAATTCCTGCCAACAGCCAGACAACAGACTCATAGAACCTCAGAATCACAGAATAGCTTGTGTTCGAAGAGACCTTGAAGATTATCTAGATCAACCCTGAGCCATGTTCCAACCCTCAACCATGAATCCAACCATGCTTAGACCATGAACCCACTGTGCCTTGAAGAGGCTTTTCTATGTATGGTTTGGATTACTCCTCAAAAGAAGTGAAATTCTGGTCCTTAAAAGCAATCTTTTTTTTTCTGATCTTCCCCCCTTTTGCTTTTTCTCATCCCAAACTATCTTTCAAACTAGTTTTTCTTTTACTTCATCTACTTGATGTTGCTCCATGTCTTTGACGCACAGGGAAATGCTAGGGGTAGGGTTCCTGCAGTCTAAAATGATTGCCTGCCTCTCTACTCCAAAACAAGAATATTCATAACATATGATGTGGGCTGAGGGTTCAAAGATTATTATAAAGAGTATAGAAAACCCAGGATGCATGACATCAAGAGCTGAAGGATTACTGCAGCTTGAGCAAAAACAGAGGAACATTGTTTAAACCCAAACAAAGCCAAACAATGGGTAAAAGCCCTGGCTTACTGATTGCCAAATGTAAGACATTTATTCTCCTTTCTCCCTTAGATGTTAACCAAGTACTTCTGCGCTAACTACAGCTAAACCACTGTAATGTATCAAGATATTTTTATATTAACAGATGTTCTTCACGAACGTAACTTCAGAAGTAACGGCCAGATTCCTATTTGGCCAATAACTTTTATTTTAAGAACTGGGGTAGGTTTCTGCCGAGTTTCTAATGATCACTTTGCTTCTCCTTAAAGGCACGGATTTAATTTGGAGAAAATACCTTACTAGTTTCACTTATTAGGCAATGTTAATTTAATCAGCAGTATTACTTGAGCAGGATTGTAAATCATGAAATGTGTTCCAGTAAAAGGACTTTAAAAAATCCCTAACTAAACAGGTATCACATCTGAAAATTCTGTTGGACATAAATAGACAAAGTAAAAAATAAGTTTTTGCTTTCTGTATACAATTATGACTCTGAATATGCTCAATACATTACAAATTGCCCATCTCCAAACAGAAACAGAAATATACATAAGTTTCTTTAAACAGAAACATACATAAGTCAAAGACATATCTAATTACAATGTATACCATAAATATTAGGTTAGTCTAAGATTTTTCTAATTATTTGACATGAAAGCAGAACTGGGCTTGCCAGCGAGGCAGAATTTGACATGCCTCTCTTGTACAATGCAGTGAAATAGAGGATAGGGCAAAACAAACTTCTATTACCAAGTTTAAAAGAAAGAATCTACGTTACCCATTCCATCACAGACATTTCAACATAAAAATAAAATTATAAGATATTTGAAAATATTAGTATGAGATTAAAAAAAAAAAAGTAGATAAAATACTATTACCACTGCCATAGGGCATTAACTGCAGTTGAGGCCACCGATCTCTTTTCCTGACTTCAACCCAGAGACCCAGAGCCCACCATGATCAGCACTTGGCACACCCAGTGCAGCCAAACTCATGTCAGTGCCACCTAAGAAACAAAGACCATGGCTAGTACTGCTGAAAGTGGTGTTTTCCCTTTAATTGTGCAGGTCTGAATGACTGAAGGTACTGGAGACTCAGGCTGGCAAAGGCACTGGGAAATGGGCATGCTCCTCGTCAAACGCAAATGCCTTCCCAAGTCTGAATGGGGTTCCTGCATGCTTTCAAGATCAAGGCTTTCCTCAACATCGAGAAATCTCTGGCTTCAACAGCACTGTCCAAACAAGATATACCTGGACCCATGGTTTCCATGAACAGAGATAGATAGATAGATGGATAGATGGATAGATGGATAGATGGATAGACGGATAGATAGATAGCACTTCAGGACAGCTTTTCTTTCCCAGTCCCTCTCACAGTTGCACAAACCCAGCTGGGAGGCTTGAGGAGGACACCAGCCATGTGACAATGTCACAGGTTTCATGGAGTCCTACAAGATGATTATCTGACAGTTATTTCCTCTTGCAACACTGTTGCAGCAAAGCTCTTCAGCTCCCTGTTGTTCATGTAACAGCTGCTACTGATCCCAGCACCAATGGTTTCATTGGTCATTGGCAGATCTTTTTTGCACCGGCAAGGCAGAAGATAATTGTTGATTCAAACTAATAGAAAGTTCTGGATCGAAGAGGCAGAAAATTCAAGATATTTTATAAAAGATGGTGTTTCAAAAAGGCTTTTGTGGCGACATTGCCAACACTGCAGTAACACTCTCCTTTGCCAGCTGATGTAATTGCAGGCAGTTGGTGTTCAGATGGTCCAATGGACAAGTGTTTCACAAGACCTCCTAAGAGCTGAGAGGGCCACTTATGTCCTACAGGACACGAGCTGGTAACTTAGTGGTGGGTTATGGCTGATGGGGAGAAGCACGTGTTGTAAAGGGGAGGCAGTGAAATCTGGCAATGTCACCCACACAGGATACATACAAGCACTAACTGATAAAGATGCCCCTTACTCCCTGCCCCACCAACATCTGGTTGGGGGTGCAGAAGACCTGCCAGGAATTCCCATGAGAATCCATTTCTTGATAGGGCTGCAGTGCTGTGTCTAGTATTCTGGACAAATTCCAGCATACACCCAGCTCTGTTTACAGCGCTCATGAAATTTCAGTCTGCTGCTTATGTCACCCGTGCTTACTGTATCTGTTTCCATGTGCTGTGAAAATGTTGCTGTGTATTAATATTATTATTATAATAATAACAATAATTATTATTATTAATTGGCGGTGTGAGTCAGAGGCAAAAACCTCCTGCTTGCTGTCCTTTGTACTAGCTACCCTGAAAATTACTATTCACCATCAGTAGCCTGCAGCCCACCTGTGCCCATGCAGAGTGCTGTGCTCCCTAGCCATGTCCTGATCGCACTTCAGGCAGAAAATGTCATTTTATATCCCTAAGATAGCTACATTTCAGTGATAGAATTGCTTCTTTCTCACTAGATACACTCAGAAAGTTAGGGGTATAAGAAAAGCACAGCAGTAACAACAAAAAGTCAGAGATGCTCCCATACTCAATTACATGGCAATTTTAAAGCTGCCTTCTTGGGCCCTATGAGGCATAGTGCTCTGGTCCAGTGAAGAATGATTTCTAGCCTCAGAGGGTATAGACATATGTAGATTTAATCCAATCAGTGATCCAGGACTACACTTTTGTCTTTTTCAGGCCCTAGGCTAATCTTATATCTGAGGAAAAGAGGTAAGTATTTCCTTTATTTTTGTCTCTCTTTCTGGCTGGCTGTTTAGAGATTATATCAGCTATTTGAAGACAGACGGACGTTTGCAATGCTGGTAAAAATTTGTAGTAGAAGTGGAAGTGGAGAGTGGAGCAGGGGGCAGAGGAGCAGACATGGTGTTCCTGGAGAGTGTGTTTTTCCACATGGCTAAAAATGCTCGGTGTCTGCACTTCAGCAACACAGCTGATGCACTGCACGTGACAAACACCCCCCCCCCAAATACACACACACACCCACACACATGCATGGATGCACAAATGTGTGCAGAGCACAGGAGAGACCACACCACAGTGAGTGTGTACACCTCAAGGATTTTTAAAGCACTAAGGATCAGCTGATAGAGGAATTACACAGCCTGACCCTGAAACTAAAACCTTGAGCAGATTTGCCACGACAGCAAAAAGTGTCTCTGCTTGTTTCATCATTCCTTTCTCACCACGGTCTTCAGACTAGTTACAAATCTGGCTACAAGATTTGAAAATTTGCTTAGTAATTGTAATTTACAGCAGCTCTTCGCAAAGATTCACTATTATTGGAAAGAGATGGAAGCTGTGTGCACGGAGGTTGCACATCATGTTGACAGCCAGGGTTGGAGTTATCGACTTGAGATGTTTAATGTAGTGCGTGCTGTCAGACACACCACGAATTCTGGTTTACTAGGGATTTCTTTGATTTGATTTAACAGCTTATTGCCCCTTTGGAGTATATGCTGACTATGCCCGAGAATTTATTACACACTCTCCTTTTTGCTCTATAGCTGAAGTTTTTCACTGGCTGAGCAAAAGGAGTTTTGAATAACTCTAGGCAGCACCTCAGCTCAAGCAAAAATATTGTCCCCTGGAGTTTCCTCAGAAGCCAGTGGTCTATTCTGGAGTTTCCACTGTGGGCAACCAGTGGTCTAATCCTGCTTGGAACTGACTATTCAGAAGAAAAAGTATGGGTGTTGGAGTGGAGTTGAAAAGGAAAAATCTCACTTAGAAGTGCCAGGACTCAGAGCTGGAAAGAGTTTTTCCGACAAACCAGAAAAATTAAGCAAGGTCTGATTCCTTTGAGGTGCTCAGCACACTGGCCACGATCCAGTAAAGCACTTAAACATTAAGTGTGCTCTGGAGAGTGCTGTAGGGAACAGCCTGCGCACTAAGTACCCGGCAGGATCAAGCTCCAAATAGGGACCAGACATAAACCAGATGGCATTATGTCAGCTTTGCCATATTAATAAGTTATTTTGTTTGCATTTTAATCTCTCTCTCCTTTTCTCTCCATTTTTGCTTTGCCTTTTCTATAAAAAAATTCATGTGTACTTGCAGAGGAAGGAAGGTACTGAAATTGCCCCTTATCACCTTTTCTCAAGTATGGAGTTAAAGCAAGAGTTGGGAAAGCGGCTGCTTGTTTTTAACTTCAACTTAAATCATCAGTACTTGGAAAAGGACCATCAGGAGTCTGGAGCTGCTGAAGGAAGGAAAATGCTGACTCTGTCCTCTAATGAGCTCTCCAAACATGTGTTGAGTGTGCTATTGCACTTGAGAGAATCAGTGCCTGCATCAGAGGTTATTTTAATGCCTTGAGGTTTTTTGGGGATGGGGGCAGGTAGGATGGCTGAGCTGGAAAAATGGAAGGCAGCTTTCTGCCTGTTTGTAAACCGGGTTCAAAGTGAACTGAAGTGAGAATGCTGCCATGCAGTGCTCAGCACTCATGCATCCACTGAGGTCACCTGCCAGGAGGCAGAAGGAAAAAAATCAAGTTCTAGTTGCTGCTTTGTTTTTTCAAACAAGCTCACGGCTTTCCACATTTTTTCTTTCCAGCACAGTTACAACTATGTCCAGAACTTCCTCAGACTTGTGATTTGTGCAGATGCCAGTTTTTTACATGGATGCTTTTGAAATTGAGCACTGCCCAACTGGAAGCTGTCCTAGCTGGAGCCACTTTGCTGCAGGGAGGACATGGTCTCCAGCCGAGGTGGGACACGTGCTTCTTTCTCTGCACTGCTGGCACTGCTGACTCTCAAGACAGAGCACCCTGGGCTCAAGTCTGAGGCTCAGAGCTTGGATTAGGGCAAGCCAGCTGGCTGCCAGGCAGGTTAGGAGTATTTTTGCACAGGCTGCAAGTCATCGCTTTGTTGGAGCTGTGCGTGTGTGTGGGTTGTGCAGTGAGACTTAAGAGGAAATTTCTGTGATCATTTTAGCATCCAGGCAACTGGAAAAGGAGCTGATGGAGGCGCCAGACCTTTGCTTTCATGCCTGCATTAATCTTCTCCTGGCCTTGGAGAGAAATTTTAGATGAATTTAACACGTGTTCTCAGAGCTTTCATTCTCAAAGTTATTTGTGCTGTGGATTCTGACCTGATGAATGATAATGCCAGTGAATTGGCCAATATAAATTAAACTTCACTGGATAATAATTTTAGTGAGGATTCCTGCTGCTGTGTCGTTATGTAAGGAGCTGACAGTTGACTACCACAGCCTAGAACTTTTGAGAAACAGATTTTCCTATCTCAAAAGCTAGTGGTGGGGACTGGAGAAAGCAGTAATGCCTCTTTATTTTTTATCTATATATCACCCAAGAAAAATATTTTCTTAGGTGTAGTTATGGAGTTCTTTTGGTCCAGGGAAAGGAGTTTCAGATGAATATAATTATAAGACAAATAATGTTATTGCTACTGCTGGAGAAGTTCCTAATTAGCAACCGAGCTATATTAACTGTCATGTGAAAGTTTAGTCCATGGCAAATGTGGCATAATTCAGAGTAATTCTGTCATGAAAGAAGTAAAAGCCTAGTTAAGTTACTTTTTATTAGCCATGCACTAAGAGCAAGTCCCCAGGTGGTTATAAAAGCTCACAGTGTAAGTGGCAGCTTATTTGTCATCACAACTTGGTTGTGATTTTGAGCCCTAATAGACTAGGAAAGAATGCAAGTAGTTTGGGGATAGTTGACTACCAGACAGTATGGACATGGTGGGAATATGACGAGAACTTTTGATCAAACAAGGAACAAACTAAAACCAAGGCATTTTGCTTTTGTTAACTGACGAGTCTGCTAGAGTGCCCTCCAGGAAATGCCCACATAGATGTTATAGCTCCAGGAGGTACATGAGTGTATGGGCAGGTTTTTCTTTGGTTCTCCTACACTTGCTGTCCATAGATTTGCCATAGAGCTGCAGTTCTGAACGTTGTCAGGTAAAGTTTTCTGGCCTCACTGTAATACTTTGAGGCAATGATACTAGCTGGGAAAATAGTCAGGAGAACCCCAGAGCACCCCCGGCACATCCCACAGTCAAGCTTAGAAATCACCTGAGTTTGTCCGTCAGGAGCAACTGGACAATACAGTTAACTGTCCATTTGTGAAAAAAGTACAACCCAACAGTTTTGTATAGAACATTTCTAAATGAAACAGAATATGACTAATAATGTGTCAATCAAGCCTAGCAAACCTTGCAGGAAACACGGGGCAAGTGCTACTCAGAATAAATTTGTGATAAAGTTTGTGTCCAATGAAAATTAGAAAGCCACAGCAACTGAGAGGAGCCACAGAGTTGCTCTCATTAGTTATCTTGTCAACAAGATTGAACCAGCCCATACAACAAAAAATGTTCAAAGTACTTAGAAATATAGTAAATCAGAAAATACAGTAAATCATAAAATTTTCTATGGCACAGACAGTACATGTGCCTAAGTCAAGGCTTTCCACTCAAGATATTATCTGATTGCTTTTTTCATGAAAAATAAGCTAATTTCATTTTTGTTAGGCAAACACTGGATAGTAGCATGAGGTCACAGCTAACCAAGAAGCTACTCACTTATCATAATTTCCAGGGAAGCAGGACTTTCCTATTTACATATTGTATAGGATAGCAGTCAAAACTCAAATACAGAATAGTAAATCATTTGACCTTGGGGCATTTCAAGGGTTGCATCAAAGAAATGTACAGACCTGACCTTGCAAAAAACTTCTGCCATCACACCTGCTACAAAATGTGTATTTTTGTATGCTTTCTTTGTGAAAATGCCCAGTTACGTGTGTTTCAGCTACTTCTTCAGACTTCTGAGTAACAATTTCAACAATCCCTATTCAATATTCTAGTCACAAGCTTTCTTTTCCACATAATCCGATCACAGAACTTTTCAACAACTTTGATTTCAAAAAGTGCATGATTAAATCAGTAATTTAAGTAAACCACCACATCAAAACAAAACACTAAATTCAAGAATAAGCTTCAGCTAAAGAATTCTCATGAGCTTTCATCTACTTTCATCATGGTTTTAGTCTATCCTTCACTTTACTACTTAGTAATGGAAAAGTGTATCTATGCCACAAGACCTCTTCTAATGCTGTCAAATATTACCCATTTTCAAAGAATGACTAGCCAGGTTTTTGTTGACAACAAGGCAAAAGTGAAAAAATCCCTCAACTACATAGCAAGAGGCATTTGCATGATAGTTGTTAAAGTAGATCTTAGGATGTTTTCTTTTTTACTTATGTACTTCTTATTTTGTTAACTAATTGCCACTTTACCATTAAATTTTGAGGTTTTTTCCTAAGTTCCTTTAGATTCTTTTAATTATTGGAAATTTTCTTGGTTAAGGTTCGGATGCGCAACGTATTTTTTTAATTTTATCTTTACATAAGATATACTTTCTGAATATACATATAAGACGACATAAATCTCCACCAATCTTCTGATCTTACACACTTAAAAATTATATAGATAGATATTTCTATTTATTTCAATTGATGTCTATAATCAGAATCAATTGAATTCATTTCTAGAAGATACATCATCACCTACAAAAACCAAAATACCTTCCCTGTTCTTAAAATCTACAGGACTCATTCCAAAACCACAGAAGACTAACTCGGCAAAAGTCAAAAGTAATACCAAAAGCACACAGACTATCATAGGTAGGAGAAAAAAATCCCACAACCAATACTTACAGAATTTCTTAAAATCTAGCTGTTTCTTTCAAGCTGCAGGCCAGAGGACAGCTGTGTATGAGGCAGAGACACAAACAGTGCATCCTTTGTTACCTGTTCACAAGACTATTTGAAGTCCACTAAAAAGCAAACTTCTCTTACAAAAAGACAAAATAAGATGAAGGAAAAACACATAGATGATTTTGCATCAGCCCTTTTGCTTTCTGCACAGCAATTGTCATGAAGATTGCAAAGTAGAATATTTTTTTTCTGTTAGTATCGGTCACTTTGAGTTTTTATAGCTGCTTGGAGATCTGCATCATTGTATTTGATTTCAGCTAATCAAGCATACAAATGAACAGGAATGCAGACACACAGCACTGTAAAAAAACAAAGAAGGAAGTTTTTTCAAACAAAATCCCCTTATTAGGCAGTGGTTCCAGTGATGCAATCAGAATAGGAAGGAAAGTCTGTGTTGCTTCATTGTTTTGTTTGGATTTTGGGGTCCAGTGCTAACTTGTGATATTTCCATTTGTAAGTATATTTCTCTGAGAGCCATCCAAAAAAGTGACTGTGATGAATCTAAAAGGAAAAATATCCCATTGAACTTGCTAAGTTTTTCCATCATGAGTGACCATTACAGAATTGCCACACTCAATTATCTTTCCTGTGTTGCTCAGTAGCTTTTGGCTAAGTTTACTGTTTTTCACCAAAGTCCAAAGTGGATTCAATAGAAATGTAATTTCAGAGAAATTCAATAACTGATTCATCCCTGTGTGGAATTTAGGAGTTTCTAAACAAGAGAATGGAATGAATAGGATAAATGACAAAAAGAACTGCAACATGTATTGAAGATGCAGAGTTAGTCGCAGAATGCTGACACAGGACATCTTCAGAGGCAAGCCCAATGCCTACTGTCACCAGGAGGAGTTCTAGATCTGACTTTCAGAGTGGTGAGATGTCAATTACATTTGTAATCCAAAGATTCAGCTCTCTATAGCCTTCACGATTCAACAGTAAAAACAAACTCTTCTCCAGAGTGACTTATCTGATCAGCCCATCATAGCACCTCACTCTAAACAGGATTTTCCAGGTGTCATGTACAGAGCACTGCGTTGTCTCTCTGGCTTTAGATATCATGGTTTAGGTGTGAGAAAGGACAACAGTGGCAGAAATGTCAGCTCAAGCAAACAGGAATTTTCCTTATGTCTCCCAAATATAAAATGCACAACAGCAGTCTTGCAAAGTGAGCAAACTCTTTTAATCAAATATAAAATTGAAATTGAAGATTAAGAGATTTCCTCCCCTTCTATAAGAATATGTCACTCCTCTCACTGTATGTAAGGATGTGTTGTTCATTGCTTATCCCTGAGATCTACTCATTGCTTTCAAGTGATCTTCAGGAAATGATAAGTTTGGTCTGCTATAATCACATCATAGGGTATTATTCATTTTATAGGTAGTTAAAAATTACAGAAAAGTGGTATTATATTTTTAACTAAATATAGAGCATAGAAAAGTACAGAAAAATAAATACTGAGCTTATTATCTTCAGCTATACCAGTTGCTTAAGTATACTGACGTCAGTGAATGTTTTAAGACCCTGTGAAGATGGCCAAAGCCATAAATATGTATTTTCTCTAAAGATACCAGAAAAACTCTTCCCACTGTTTATGATTTTCCTGGTTTTTTATGGTACTCGGTGCAAACTGCTGTACTTCATTTCAAAGATGAACCCCATACTAAGTTTGAATTTATTCAAAGTCTTCAAAGGTTGTCTATCAAATGTTATTGCTATGTCCAGGGAATTCATGGGATATGGCTATTTGTGGGCTTTAGGGTGGCCCACAGATGTGTATCATGTCAGCATTTGAGTCATTCCTATTGTTGCACAGCCTGAGGTCCCCTTAGTTTGTACGAAATATAAAATCTATCCCAGTGATGGAAACTTGTCACCAATAGTCTCAAAGGAGGTAACTTAATCTAGCCATCCACTCCACTGATATAATTAGGAATGCACTTTGTCAGCCTTTGAGGGTTTAACTACAGCTGGCTGGGTTCAAGGCAGTCTCAGAAACCAATCTGTTCTTAGTAACACCATCTCCTTCACAAAATTACAGACATACTTTCAGCAGATATACCCAGCTGACTGCTGAATGATGTTTTTCCACCCACTTTTTCAGTGGTCAGTGTCTTTTTTGGTGTAACGGAAGGACTGGATCAATGCCACGAAATGATTCAGAAACCAAAGGCTGAACTGACAGCTGAAGAATAAAGGTTATAAACCTTATTTACAGTGTTTGAATGTGGATCAATGAAATTTCTGAACATCATCATATTTCTGATCCAGCTGATGAAATTTAATTAGAAAGGAGACTCTAATAGATATTCAGATGCTGACTGGCCTTCGTCTTGTTTAAGAAAGAAAAGACTTTTTAAGGTCTATTGTTCCAGAAGATCAGAACTCTACTCTTCAGATGGATTACCTAAGTTAAAGGGAAAAAATCTAACCTAACAAAAATGTATAATCTTCTTTAAATTTATTCATCAGAACTAGCTCTGGAACCCTGCTGTACCCTTGATTGTTCTGCTGGAGTCTACAGGGATTCAGATGATGAATACTTTCATACTGTTGTCAATAAGATTTTCTAAGAATATCACAAGCAGCACTCCTTTTTCATGCTCTTTTCCCTGGTAGGAACCTGATTTGCACAAAAGAACAAGATATTCTGCTATGGTTCAAGTAAGTTGAGTAAAGCTTCCCCTCTAGGACACAACGTATTTGAGAAAAATGCGGTGTAACTTTATACTTGTTTATGTGCCTAAACCTGAAAATACCCAGCCTAACCTATTAATCAGCAGAGTGGCCTGTTCAGAAAAACACATACCCTTTTTTTTTTTAACCTTATCAGTCCTGAAGCATTAGTTTAAACACTTTGAATTCCAGCCCTCAAGTTTCCTACAGTCGTGTCAGTGGGCTGGACACAGGCTCCCCAGGGCCAGAAGCGCTGCAGCTGAGGTAGCGCGTCACCATGGCTGTTTTTTGGCTTGGGCAAAGCTCTGTGCTAACGTGGCCATACAGCTCCTGGACACAGGCAGAGGGAGGTCAGATTTGCTTGCAGTCACCCCATAAAAGTATGTTCTGAATTCCTGTGTGTGCAATCATTATGTGGTAATCTTGATATCCACTAAAGCCATGGATTTATTACCTTGCTGTTAAACCATATGATGTCAGATTGAACCTCTTTGGTTTTACATTTTTTTTTCATTGCTTTATTTGGTTCTTTTTTGCCTGTAATGCAGATGTTCAGCAGAATACAGATATTACAGCTGGGCCTTAAATACTGTAGTGCACAAAATCCAGTGTCCTGTGTCTGAGAGCAAAAAAAACCAAGACTGTGAAATAAAAAAGCAATACACATCTCTCTTACTTCAGTAAGTTTCATGTAAGTAGGAGAAGATAACCTCTGAAAATTACAACTTAACTGTATCTTTTAGAATTCTTGTTAGCACTAATAGTGTTAATTATAGGCATCCTTGTTATCCACATGAATATCATACCCCATGTTTGAATCTGGAAAGAGAAAATGAGACTTCAAGGACATCCTATGACAATAAACTCCATGTGCAAATGGACGATTACTTAAAACTAGTGACTCATTGTTGCATGACATGTAAGGCAATTAACTGCAGATTTACTTGTGTTCATGTAGACTGAAGCAAGCTGGTTTGGTTTGCGTGATCTTACTGCATTGTTGAGTGTGGCACAGTTAACTTCAGGGCAGGGCTAGCTAAATCTTATACAACAAGTTCAGTAGTTAAAAAAAGGCATAAGAGATGGAGCCCATTAAGGGTGAAATGCATTTTGACCACACAAAATAGTTGCAGAATCAATGTCTCTCCCAAAAATATGTGGTGTGCTTCGTAAACACAGAATATGGAGGTCCCGTATGATGAAAAAGGCTTTTCAAAAATTGATGTAGTAGGTTCTCTTGTTTGTTTATTTTTAATTGCTACTCTTTGTCAGAGGTAACAGATGGCTTAAACAAATATGCTTGAAGAAAATTCCAGTTAATATTTGACTTTTGGAACATGTAATTCTGTTAGCCACATACTCTGAATCGTCAGTGACATGTGGGTAACTTTAAGATTCATGCTCCATCTATGGTCTTGCATATATTTTACACACACAGGTAAATTAGAATAAATGAATACTTCCAGAAAATTCACATTACCAGTAATGCTAGATTCTCATGGGTTAATTGCTTTTTCTAATTGAAAGAAAGGAGGGAAGAAAGCAAGCAAGCAAGACAGCATCAAAGGATTGAAGCAGATCACTGGAGCTTACAGTGAAATGCAACCTCTGAGTGGCAGATGTAAGAAGGACCTTACATGAGGCAGACACTATTGTTTCAGCAGGTGACAAAAGGTTCCCATGTATTTAAAAGAGTTCTTTCCTTTGCTTGGAAGGCTGTCCTGGCTTCCTTCTTCCTACCCTCTCTCCAAAAGTGAGCACTTGCAATGTGAAATCCTGCTGCAGCTTGAGTACAAAGGCTTCCCTTGTCTCTGTTCATCAGGAAAAACTCACTGTTTCCTTTCACTTCCTTGCACATGCATGATATGGGCACCATCTGGCCCAGAAATGGCCAAGGACAGCCAAGCTTGGAAAACAACTTCAGAGAATGCCCTAAGGCCCTAGGCTTCCCTGCTCCATGTTTCACCTGTATTTGCACCAAAGATTTTATAATAATCTCTAATACATCCATACAAATATTTAGAACTCAAGTTTTCAAAATATTTTTGAGTAAAGGAGGGAAGTATTGCAAAAAGAAGATAGGCCTAGTCACCGTTATGTTTTAATTATCTAAGACTTCATACTGATGTCCTATTCTTCAAGAATGCTGTTGAAGAAGTCAGCCTGACCTGAGACAGGAGATAGCATAATCAGATCATGCCCTGTAAGCAAAGTTATTGACAAAAAGATGTGAGTTCTGATGACTTGAAAAAACCTCCATTACTACACCTAAGTGTCCATTAACTCAGTCCACATGTATAAACAACGCTCATAGCCCACTTGATGTTTCCCTGCATGATTTATAATTGACCTTTTTTTAAAATTAGAATTAAAAAAAAGACTAATTCATGCTATAACTATCCAGTTCTTGTTCTTATACTAAGGTTAACCTTAAAAATGCACTATGCACGAAATCACTTCTAAATTCCTTCTTGCCCACTAGGTATGATCATCACTGGGCCAAATAACAAGGTTGGGTGTTATTTTGTTCTGAGTTTTCATTAGCAAGAGAAAGAGAAACTGAGGGTGAGGAGGCTCTCCACTGCCATACCTGTACTTTGCATTGACTAACTCAGAGTCTGGCCATCTGCAGACTCTGCAGGAGTGTAGTTAGCAAGGAACCTACAATTCCATGAGTCAAATTCAGGCCTTTATACATTTATTATGCCCTTCTCAAGTCTGAACATTTGGAAGCTAGGGATTTTTTTATTAGCTCTAGTAAAATATGAAGACTTACAGCTCTAGAGCTTCTTCCATCTCTGCTAGTAAACTGTGAGAGTGACCTGATGTCTGACATCCTGAGGTTTCATGCACAGGTGTTTAAAACACAGTTCGCTGGCTCGTCTCTTGCTTTACTTGTCTTTCATCTGGTAAATGATGTCAACACAGCTGGACTTCCACATCTGATAGCTGTTCTCCTCTGTCTCTCTCTGGTATACACTTGTTCTCCTCTGTCTCTCTCTGGTAGGGCTCTTCTACCCTCCACAAAAAGCCTTATGGTCATTATTTTGCTCATCATCTGCTCAGAGGACCTTCTGCAACCAAGAGCTTTTAAAAAAAGGCTTGTATAGTCCTCAGGTGGAAATTCATTAACAGCAATACTGAGTAGCAGAGATTTCTGTCTCTCCTTTGTTCAGCTGCCTTCTGCCTAAACAGCATATGTACATCCTAAACTGGATGATTTTATGCATCTGAAAATCACACAGACTTACAGTAGCTGAGTATTACATACAGCATCCTAAGTAAGACACATAACTGTCTTTAAATGAACAAGCTGATAAAAGGCTCCCTGCTCCAGTGTTTATTCCACTCTCCTCAGAGACTCTGACAGTGTCTGGAAAGTTAAGATATGGTAGGAGAAGAAATGAATTACAGAAATGAGGAATCCCTCACACATCATCAATCTTTTCCTCGCATTAATTACAAGGGATGCCAACTCAAGCACTTCTGCTGATCTCTGCTGAAATAGTCCTTCAGGGTAATAGGGCACTTTTTCAAACATGTCTTTTAAACCATTTCATGTTTTGACTTCAAAATCTCTACCTAAATGCCATTCCAAAACCCATGTGTCTGGTGGGATTTGAGGCCCAGCTGTAAACTGCCCAACTACAAAACAACATTTGTGAGTTATTTCTTTTCTGACTCCAGATCCTTTTATTTGCACACAAGGATGAGAATCAGGTAATATATAGGAATATAGTCCTTCTCCTGTGCTCCTTTGCTCCCTCTTCTTCCCACCCCCATGTATTCTTTTTTTGTCTTCCTGTTCTGAGTCCCTAGCACTCAGACAGGACTTGGGAGATCAGGGTGGTGTGAGTCAATTTCCACTGAGAGAGAAAGTAGGAGGCAGGAAAAGGAAGGCCAAAATACCAGGTAGGATGCCTAACTTCAGTCACCACCTTGGGATGTGACTCTGGGCACTATTCTCTGGGTACCTCTCCTGTGCTCTTTCAATGCACCCACCGTGGTGGTACCTGAAGGCTTCACAGCGCATGGTCCTGCCTTTCTGGCAGATGTGCTGCCAGCTGGGCTTGCTCTGCTGTGCTGCCTGGCCTGCTGGAGCTAAGCACTGGAGGGGGTCAAAGGGTTGCTCTTCTGCGGTTAGCCAAAATCCAGGATGTTAGCTTGACTAACATTGACTTTGCTGTGGATACCCCACACTGGTTCAGGATGTGATTCTATATTTGTACAGCGCTATCCAGATGCTTTTCAGATACTGTTCTAGCTAAGTACTTTTACTAGTACTCCATAGCTGTGTCTTGCAGTTGCCACCTCTGCACATTTTCCACACGTTTGCACTGAATTACGATGATCTCCTGAACCAAAGTAACACTAAGGTTGTGGATTCCTGGGAGTTTTTTATGCCTGTGCTGTCAGGCTGCCAGATGCAACCTGAACATGTCTGTGTAGGGCATGCAGGGCTCTCAGGTCCTACTCTTTGGTTTTTTGCAGGCAGCTCCAATCCTCATGTAATCAGAGATAAGTGACTTAGTTAAAAATGAATGGGGCAGCTGGCTAAATGCTCAACCAAACAAAATGATCAAAGGAACAGCGCCAGATGTTCTTCATTAGCTCTACATATGGAGGTACCAGGGAGAGCAGCAGGAGCACCAAACTAAAAAGAAACCAGAGAAGCCAACTCTAGTTTCAACCATAACATGAGGAGCTGGCTATAAATACTACATTCCTCAGTGTGGCTCCCAGAGGATGTGCTGTAAGTATTTCTAAAACCTACAGGAAAAGCGTATCTACTATTGTCTGACTTATTTATATGCATCCTCCTGCTAAATATTTTATTAAGAATTATCATTCTTAGCATCTATAAAAATATACTTTAAAAATCGTATTTAGAAAACTTCTGTAAGTTGTAAAAAGGGTTATTTTTTTCCACAAAATTTATTTTTTGCCCAGCTGGTGCCAATGCTGACTCTTCTTGGCTACTGATTTGTGGGATTTTCTACACAACTTTTAGTACATTTTAAAATTCTAAATTCATAGTTTCGGAGTCCAAGTTACTGCAGAAGGTCCAAGTCATGTCAAGATTTACCGTGGAAAAGGAGCCAGATTTTTATTTTGTCTTCTGGGGAAGTTTATGATAGAGTGAGATAAACATCCAAAATAGTTAAGGTTGTTTATCCTGCATCACTAAGAAGACATTCTTGACATCACTTGTGTACAACTGAGCAGGGGAGCTGCTCAATCAGCACTGACAGAAATCCAACCCAGATCACCCAGCCTCGGGGCATATAGACCTTGCTTTTGTGTGATAAAATCTGCTTCTGTTGGGATAAAACCTGAACAGTTGACATAGCTCCTCCTGTCACAAGACAAATTTTGGTGCATAAACACTCTTCCTTCAGTTGTATTCCTTCCAGGGAATTATTTCGGGACACTTTACCTCACCTTGACATAAATCTGTAGTATCTTGGGGCTGACAAGGAGGAATGAATCCTACAAAACAATCTGGTGTCATTCTTGTCCAGTGTAATGACTTGACTATCAGCTCCAAATCTGCAAGTCTTAGGCTTGGAGAGCAGGATCCTGGAAGTTGCCAGCAGGTAACTCAACCCACACAGTATCTTTCAACCAATATAGGAATTATTCCTGTTCTTTTTTTGACTCTACCATTTAGTGATGTCTGCCTGAAAGTCACTCCCCTGACAGCAGGAGGAAGGAGACATGCCGAATATAAAGGGATTGGGAAGGCATTTCTCTGAAACAACTGGAAGTACCAGACTTGCAGTTGACTAGGGAAGAAGGTGAGAGGGACTCTTGGCTGTGTAGATCAGTGGTGCTGACATCTACTTTGTCCTTTACCTACGAAGCAAGCTCCTTGGTTTGGTAGTATATATGCTGCTCTTTGCATGATTATTGACTGAGAAGGTTATTCCATGTATAGAAAGCTTGATGTGCACTTTAAAAGCTGCTCTCACCCCATTCTGCAGGAACAAACCCCATGAACCTGCTTTTTCTTTCCCTTCTTATTTCATGCACACATAAGTGACAGCCACTCACTGCAGTGAAAATGGGTTCTTTGCTGGTTGATGTGCTGGTAGCAAACAGGCTGAGGAACTCACTAATTATCATACTGGAGTCAAGGAAAGCGGGAGCATGACTCACTTAGGAATGCTTTGTCTTCCCCTAATTGCTTAATTACCTTAGAGGGCTCACTGGCCATTTGGCATAGAGGTCATGCCTGTTTCCTTTGAGCACAGGAATAACTCCTCCTAGCTACTCCTAACAGGATAGAAAGGGGATGTGAGGAAGACATATGGCCATGGCCCCACTTTTCCTCTATATAATCCAGGAGCAGTATTTGTGCACAACTACAAAGTCTTTCATTCTCTGAAACGAGGATGCCAAAGCTGACCATTATGTAATATAAATCAGCACTTTCACCTTTGCACTGAGACAGGATCTGTATTGACAGGGATAGTGTGATATTTTGGGTTCTTTTGTACTGGTACTTGTGACATCTGTTTTCTAATAAATGGGATTAAAAAACAGTAATGGAGTTGCCACAAGAACAGGAATCTTTCCCACTATACTTGTATGCTTTAGAGCTAGCCTGACTGCCAAGCAAACAAAACAGAGATTTCCCCAACACCTCATTCTCACAAACAATAAATAAAAGAAAAAAGATATGAGTAATATAAATGCATATAAAATGCACATAAAAGCAGATGGCAAGCTAAGGAAAGAGACCTTAATATCCCATGAGAGCAATGGAAAAAGAACTTGCTAGTTGCATGAGCAGAATTAAAGGACGGTTTTCCTGGAGCTCTAGGAAACCCGACAGTGCAGTTTTCAGGGCTCACCCCAGCCCACGTACAGAACTGGTAAAATAAGTCTTCAAGATGCAACAAATGGCAGAAGATAGAATTGAACTATATGGATAACTGAGGCAAAGATATTTAAGTATCACTGTCTTTAGTCCCTCAATTAACTCGTTTTGGAGGATGGGTGGAATCTGTGGTCCCTTTTCTTAACCATTTTATTGATGCTATCCAACAGTAAATTTGGAAGCTAGAATTCTCCTTTGCAAATTGGTGATGGCATCACTATGCAGCCAAACTTTCATTCTACTCTCCTCTTCATTACTTCTATGAATTCTCCATCCTTCACTGCACACTGATGCATCCTCCATTCAGAGCAACCAAAGCAAATTTTCTCCTGTTCTCCTTACAGCCCACCAGCTGCTATCCCCTAACATATGATGGGTTATATACCCACTGGGCTTATGAATGAAAATCCTTGCAGCTGCTGTACTTCACGCTGACCCTGATGCTGTCAGTGTATTTTAGAAATGCGCACAGGATGCCAGCCTGGTTGGCCCTGCGAGAGCTGTGCATGGACGTGAGTCCAAGTGGTCTGATGCATCTACTGGTCTAACCTTTCATGTACATGGGCTTCTCAGATGTGTGTCTGGATTGTCAAGAGTGTTTAAGATTACTCATTTGTTTAGGGGCTTATGATTGTTACTTAAATATTTCCTTCTGTTTTTATCAATGTCTTTTTAAATGGTGGGGTGTGGTGCAGTTAAATGCTGGCTGAGGTTGCATTAGGTTCCACTTTTTGTGAGAAAACTCTGCTTAGAAGGTTTTCAAAGAGTAAGTTTTTGCAAGAGAAAACAGCTGGAAGACACCTCCAAGCCTGGCTCTGGTGAGTGGAGATATTCTGACATAGAGTGCATCACTCTAAAGCAAGCAAAATGTTCTGAGGAGAGGAAGGAAAATGAAGTATCTTGATTCCT
The DNA here is from genome assembly GCF_017639235.1 of Corvus kubaryi. NCBI lineage: Eukaryota > Metazoa > Chordata > Aves > Passeriformes > Corvidae > Corvus > Corvus kubaryi. The sequence continues at coordinate 6,020,353 of NW_024580666.1, read as the reverse complement.
AAGCTGAGAGAGAACTGGTCAGCAGTTTATCAAATCAAAGGCTAATATCCAAGAGAGATTCTATTCTCATGGATAAACATCTCAAGTACGGACTTCATTAGAGCTACATGTAACTGAAGCATCTGACTTCAGAGGAAAATCAAGTTCTGAGTACCAACTGTTTTTGTTATCAAAAAAAAACAGGTGACACATCTGTTCTTTTCATGCTTTTTTGAATAATTTTCCTTAAGAGTTAAGGAGTTAGCATGTCATAGTGTGGGTAGCTGCCTTAGGGATCAAGGAACACCAGACAGAATCTATAATAAAACTTCTTGCATTAGGATGGCTGCAGAGGAAACTATACAGAAAATGCAGTCCAGGAAAGAGCTCTTAGAAGATGAAATAGGGATTAAGCCAGAGCCTACTTTACCATTTGCTAAAACACTCAGTGCATTTGTCTTCATGGGTTCTGCATTCCAGAGGACTTCATGCTGGGTTAATAAAATCCCTCTCTTGAACAGGCTTTGGAAACTCAGCCAGCCACTGACTGCCCATATGGCAGAATTTGGCTATTGCTATTAGACAGCTGCAGGAAGTTGAGGACAAGAAAGGGGAGACAGCACCAAAATCTTATGCATATGTAGACATGGAGAGACACACGGCTTTGCCTCATGGCAGGAGCTTCCAAAATATGTTCTTAATCAAAATGTCAGGATCCGCTTTAGTTTTTTACTTTCAGGAACTGTAATTGGCACTTCTGCTTTTTGTAGGTGATATGCATGTGATTTATGTGTGTGATTTAAACCCTCATACACTCTGAGCTTAAGTTTCAAATGCATTTTAAAACAATTAGCACATATAAAAGAAAAACAGCAAAACACCACATCTCTGTTGCTCACAAACTTAAAGGGAGATTGAGTTCAGTGCTCTTCCTAGGGGAAGAAACTGCATGCTTCCCTGTAACCCAATGCCAAACCACTGCTCCCTGCTTTGAGTAGCAAATGCCATTCTTACTGCGTCTAAAAGCCCAGACTCTGTTTCTTTTCTCAACATGTAATTATGTATTTTGGTACTGCGCTCAAACAGCAGTTTAACAGAACAAAGGAGTTATCTTTATGAGACAGCCAGGGAAACACACAAGGAACAGGATGATGCAGCTAATCTAAATAATGACATTGAAAACAAAATAGCTATTGGGCTATAAATAAACAATATGAAGTAAATATCATTATTTTTATCAAGAGAAGACACAGACTTAATTCGTGGGGATAATGTCATCTGCTGTTTCCTTAGACTTTAGTTCTTATTTTCTCAGTCAAGCCATAATGCAAGATTTCCTACTTTCTTCAACTTTTTACAGCATGAACTTTTATACCACTTCTTTTGGAGAAAATTGCAAAACTCAGACATGTATGTTTAGGAGAAAGATCAGATTTTCTAAAATACTGAAACTGCTCAAACCGCTTGTTTTTGAACTGTGCAAGTACATGTATTCTTACAAGGCAGGAAGGTAAACATACACACGACTGCATTAATTAAGACAATACTTAGTTTCCTGCAACACGAAGGAATTTTCTTATTTAGACTAAGACTTTAACGATGCAGTCTCCCATTGTGTGTATGCGGGTGTGCAAAGCAGCAACCTCAACTTCACAGAAAAAAGCACACGGGTCGGTTCTGACCTGGTGAGCGAACAGAGAAGGAATTAAATAATCCTCTAAACCAAAGCCAGAATCAACTTTCTGAGCGCCAAGCTTAGCCAGTCCCACCGCCTCACTTTTTGGCAATACACTCCTAGAGGACCTGAGCAGAAGCCTGATTCACGTGCCTTTTTACGTGGGGATGGTCTTGTTCAGTATCCTGGGCAGGAAACTGGCCTGATCTGTTGACTTACAAGATTTAAAATAAGCACTCCTGTTTCCCCCGTCCCAACCCTGGGCTGAATGACTTCCCCGGCGGGCGCAAGAAATGTGCCGAGAGCAAAGTGCTCTGAAGTGTCCGAGCACTCGGCAAATGCTCTCAGGCTGACACACAGCCAGCAACACACACGTCCAACACTGGCAAAACATCAGGGCACGGCACCGGTCCCCATCCCTCAGGCTTTACCTGCTGGTGGGCGAATGGCTGGGGGGGATGTCCTGTACAAAGCTCTGCTCCATGCCCGGGATCCTGGCCGGGCTGTGGGGATGGTAGGCTGTCAGCACCACGCTGCCCGAGTCCTTCATCTCCATGGTCATAGGCACATGCCGGCCCCGCTGCTGTGACACTGCCGGGAGGGCGAGTGGCTCTGTCACAAGCACCAGCCCATGGCCTGGCGCGGCAGCAGCCGCTCGCCACTGCCGGCTGTCAGGAGAGCTGTGGCACCGGGACACGGCTCCTCTCCCTGTCAGGGAAGCTGAATTAGCATATATTCAAAAACACCGCCCACAAACTACCCACGGGGAAGTTACTACGTTCCTAGGAAACGAGAAACCTGAGACAGTCCTGCAGTCCTGCATCGAACGCTTCCTCCCCGAACACTTCTCCACTTCCTTTTTTTTTTACCTTTTCTTTTTTTTTTTTTTTTTTGTTTCCTTTTAACGGCACATTTTGTGATACTCCTCCTGCTCCTGAGTTAGTTTTGTCTAAGTAAAACTATCTGCTGGTTATGCCGCGTGGGGAGCGCTACTCAAACACAGCACAAGGTTTGGTGGAGCAGGGCGTCTTACAAGGGATGCAGGGACCGAGTGGGCTCTGCTCCCATTAAATCACCAAGGAGCGGGAGCGGTGATTTCCTACATGCCGGATCATTTCTACAGCAGGGAAGTGCACTAGCTGTCTCCTGAAAACAGATTAAGCTTTCATTTTGCCTGATATGGCTGTGCACATGATGCCTTACTAAAGCATCACGCATATAATTAAAAAGGCACTGGGAAATGAGTGAATTACTTTTACAACTGTGTGTGTTCCTCTGGAGCAATACTGCAAATAAATGCACACCAAGATGCTTGACATTTTTTCATAATTTAACTTGATCCCTTTACATTAATTAAGTGCTTTTCACTCAAAAGGAGACAATCAAGAAAAAACCTCGGGGTCCTATTCTGGAATAATACTCAGAGAAAGCTCTGTAGACAAAGTGAGAAAATTTTCACATCCCTTTATTTTCCTCTCCCACTTCTTCAGTGTTTGGGGTTTTTTTTAAAAAAAGAAATGTTTCTGGTAAATGGCAGTTCCTGAAAACTACTGTCCTGCCTGTGAAATCATGTGAAGGATGTCCCTAATTTTACTCAGTGGGCCACAGGTCTCTGAGCACCTTGTGAGCACAGGTGTGAAACACCAGCCTCCATGCACCTTTGTCACAGCTGCTGGTGGCATCCCGAGCACAGGTTCTCTACAAAATGCTTGCTGGTCTCCTCTTTTGCATCTCCCTTGAGTCACGGTTTTCTCTCCAGCACTGCTATACAGCTACCTAAATTACACTGTCAGTCTCTGCAGCTGGTGAAGTAGCTCAGGTTTTGAATCATAAAATGATTCTTCTCACCTCCACCTTCCCCCTGAACTGGGACACAGTGGTTTCGGTCAAACACGTTGCTGCGACTCATGTAGGCAGTGCCCAAGTTAATTTTAAATTAGCCAGCATAGGACACTGATAAAGGTACACTTGGCAGCACTTCTTGCCAGACTCACCCAGGAAGCATAAATATTTGAACATACAGAGCCTCTTAGCCTGCTCTTGCAATGCTGTTAAGATATCCTGGATTAAAAATTTTAAGGCCAGGTTGCCCAGGATAAATTCATGGCTGCTTAAATGGTAGCATGGAGCCCTTCTGGGAGCCTCCGTGCAGCCATGTACAGATGTTAGAAATGAAGGAGAAGGCTCTAAGCTCTCCCTGGAAGCACAATGTGCTTCCCAGGGCACCCAGATCATATGCCATGGTGCCACCAGTGACGACTGGGGTGAATGCAATGACCAGTGTTCTCTGATTACTGGGGTATTCAGGAAAGGGATAGGGCCTGAAAAATTAGGGCTGAAACCATCATAGATCTCATATCATATTGTGGCTCTGTGGACCACTGACTGAATGCCAGGCTGCTGCTACCTGGTCCCTGGATGACCAGGGATGCTGCTACCAGTGTCACTCTTTTCCCTTCCTATCCTGGTTTTACATTCTCCTTCCTGAACCAGAAGGTGAGAAGTCCCCTTCTCTGATGAGGGGGAGTAAATTGTAAATAGATATTTATATTTGGCAAAAATGCAAATCGATATTTTGAATATTAAGCAGCCAAAGTGCATATATCAAACAGATATGAGAGCAAAAAATTGATAAATATACGTTATAAAATATTTGCTGGCACCCTTTATGGATGTTCTTCACAATTTACTTCAAGAAATTAAACACCTGAAAAAGCACACATAGTGGAAAGCACCAAACACTGTCAAAAAGGGAGTGGGTGTCATTTAGGAGATCAGGGTGCTGACAAAATATTGGCTTAACTTTGAGAAAGCCTTTTTTCTCTCGTTTCTATCATAACACTAGTCTTTTTTCAGTACCATCAGCCAAAAAGTGATGATTATGTGCTTTAAGCTATGTGTAGATAAAGCCCACAGTAGAAATGCAATATATTTTTAGTATTGTTTTTGTTTTCTCTTTCCATAATAAAAAGCCTCAAACACTGAAATGACTTAGAAACTATACAGATACCATCTCAAAAGAAAAATACATATAAAGAAAGGAGGCCCACGCTTATTAAATGGGATTTTCTCTCTAAGAAAAATAAACATGGAAGATTTTATTTGGCGATTTATAAAGTGCTGGTGCACAAACTGGAGGCTTGTATAGAAATGGCAGACTATTTGGCACAAGTACAAATAGATATTTTGAAAACTAATCAACCAAAAGACATACATTAAACCAAGAGCTAAAAATGTTTATATGCCTAATGGCTCTTGGGGTTAGACATCTGGATATTATTGAAACTCCAAAAATATGCTAAATCAACTAGGCATACATATCAGGCTTTAAACAGTTTTAGCTGGGCTAGTCACACAGTCATAAGAAAAGTGTACGAGACAACATGAGCTGGACTCCTCCTTCAGTTCTATCTGTGCAATTCTGTTCCCAATGGAGAAGTTATTCTCCTGGTTTATAAAGAAGCAAGTAGGAAAATATTTTAATCCAATATGTTTGTGTTTCTACAAGATTCCCTGTGAAGTACTCAGGACTGTGACAGTCCTAATTGTTTTTTCAGATAGTTAATAGCTTCCTAGACCTTTCAAATACTATGGAAATGCCATTTTAGTGAGAAAAAAGTATTATGAGGATGCTTTTGGTGGCAAGCAGTAAAGTGAAGGTGCAGAAAGAGAAGAGTCTGTGGCACATGATCCCATGAGCAGCTGCCTTGGGTTTCGTAGGCAAGGGGCTTGTGCTTTCAAATTTTATGTTGTGCTTGTGTCAAGGGGAGTGGTTTGTACTTCCACACATGTGGCAAAGTAATTAATAAAAAATAATTGTATAAGGCTAAGTGGGCCTGAACTTGGAGAACTAGGAGTGAGAAATTTTCACTAGCCTGTTGCTCCAGAAATGTAAATTAGTGGCTGTATACTAGTATGATCAAGCCTTCAGCTCATCTATTGAAGAATATCTGTGAGAGCCATATACAACAGATATAAACACACAGAAAGTCACTAGTTAAAATTTACTGAAATGAAAAAGAAACTGTCATTGTTATTAATATCAATTTTGTATTTACATTGAATTAATTAATAAATATTTTGGTGGCAAGATGATGGCCAGCCTTTGCATAGCACATTGAATGTCTGCTGCTTGGAAAGGATGCTTTCAAACAGATTTTTAAGCAGCCTTTTCTGGCCTGGTTCAAGGGGGTGTTGTTACTGAGAGGAATGGGATTTGTCAGCTAGGGGTTCTTGTCCTGACATGGTGGGAGCATGCACCATTATATTATTAGAGTAGACCCACAGAGCCCTGGAAAGTGCAAGATACCCCTTTGAACTACAAATCACACAAAAATCTCTGAGTGATGAATTTCAGTAGTCGTTTCCAGCTTAAATTATCCAGGACAAAGTTAGACAAAATTAGCAAAACTCTGAAGTTAATTCGGGACTGGTTTAATGTCAGCTTGGATTAGATTAAGTTTTATAAGGAAGCTGTGTAAAACACAGCATTTTTCACTGATTAAATCAAGGCAAAATGAGTTGAGCAATACATAGAAAAATGTCATCCTAGCACTGCATCTAAATTTCCTCATCCCTCTTGCAATAAATTTTCTATGTGTCTGTGTGAAAGAAACCAAAACCAGAACCATTGTATTTCTCCATGCTTTCGGGTAAAAACAAACAAACAAACAAACAAACCTAAAGGGTGTGTCTTTTACTTCTCTAATTTGTCATTTGGATGGAAAGATGTTTGAGGGGTGGGGAGCAGAAAGCTCCATCACACCAAAGAGTTGGTGTCAGCTAAAAGCACCTGGACAGACTGAGAACAAGGAGTGATACAACATTGCATAAAAGCCAAGGAGAGTGGTGTGTGCATTTTCCACTGCCCAGTACCAATTCCCATGAAAAAAGTGTTTGAGAAGGGGCTGACTTTGTGTCAGGAGAATTTTAACTGTGGCTTGAGGTCTATTTCCTTTCAGATAATTTTATGTATCATGAAGAATAGTGTTTAATCTTGATTTAGCCCCTGAACTTTATATTCCAGTGATGCTGGAAGGGTTAGAGTCCTTTTTTCTATTATAAAGGAGAGGTGTTTGTGTGCCTTGATGTGGGCAGCTGGGAATGTGAGGGAATGGGTGAGACCCACTGCTTTTATAACACTGAAAAAGTAGCAAGTAAAAAAATAAAAAATTTAGAGGCAAATCTTTGTTATTCTGCTTTGTCTTTTCAAACTGAGAACAGAAACAACATAGAGAAAACTGTTGCTTTTCCTTTACAAGCAGGTTAATTAACAAGGATATTTAAACAAAGAGAATAGAAATCAGGTATTGTGGCAACTGGTGGTTTTGCAAAGGTTTGTAATTAAAGTATGAAACAAAACATTCATCTTTGTTAAATATAGCCTCACATTTTTCAGTTCCAGGCTAAATTTAAATATACATCACATTTTGGTGAAGTTTAACATGGTCTTCTTTTTATTGATTTACTATGGATTCTTTTATCCTAAAAAGATACAAAAACATGGAAAAAAATTCTTTAGGCAACGTTGTGTAGCTTCTTGCTTAGCAATGACCCTCATTTGTTTTCTATGAGTTCAAAGGTTGATTCTCCTCAGCCCAGATGAAACTACCCATATATTATTCCCATGTTAATTATGTACAGAAAAGGAAACTTCCTTAATCTGCCTGCCACAATAGGGCTTTCTGAAGGTTTACTTTGAGAAAAAGCTCATATCCTTTCATTCATCCATGAGGTTTATGCTCCTTCATGACATGTTGATCTAACCACTTCAGCTGGGACAGCTGACATCCACAGCTGAAAGCTGTGGTCTGTTTTTTTTTTCTGTTCTGAGGCAGTAAGTAAAAATTACATGAAGGAGTGGTAATGTGGTTAAGTTAAGAAAAGTAGCACTGGGGGAGGCTGCTTGCTTCTTTGAAATGTTCCTCTAAGCACAGGCTGAAAATGGGAACTGGTTTCTGCAGCATGGAAGGGGAAAAATGATCAGGGATAGACAGCAATGAACATTCTCAGTACGTGTGTCTTTGTCCTAATACCTCTGAAACAGCAAAATTGGGTTAGGTATTTGAATTTGGTACAGGGAAATTGAGTTGTCATATTCAGATTATACTTCTTTATAAATATTTATATATTCCACATCATACAAATAGGGTAGGAATGAAAAATGAAATAGGAAGATAGGTTTTTGTATAAAAAGCCAACCAGAGATTTTTAATTTTATTATTTTAAAAAGTACTGTTTTCCAGGGGCCAACCTCCTAAGCAGCTATATATATGTATGTATATGTATTTGTTTAGGATATGTGTATGTACCCACATTACACCTCCCCAACTTCCACCTTTTAACCACAGTTTTAAATTTAAAAAAGGTATTCCTTTTGTTTTAAAGGCTATGAACGGCAAATGCAATTTCTGAAGTTAGTAATGATTTGTGAAGCTGCCTTTGCCCTTACAGCACCACTTTGGTGGTATATCCGAACATAAGAAAAAGACTGTTGCCCCTTTCTTTTTACAGACATAAACGACTTCACATTCAGCATTTTTGTAACATTTTTAACCCTGAAACTACAACATTTTCTAGGGATGGCTTTATGTAAGGTTCAGTGGGCATTTCCCAGTAACCATGCCAATGATTTCTTCCATTGTGCCATCTCGTAACAGCGTGTTTCCTAGGCAGTAGCAGTAGCCCACAGCTCTGCTGGTGAATTTGAAAGCTGTACTGAGCTGGATAGTCATCAGAGGACTGCTCTCTTAATTAAACCACTCTTTGAGCTATGTTCTGAGGGATATGTGTAAAACTTGACGAAGAGAGGTAGAAAGGTGTTAATAGGAGCCACTGATGTTCATCAGGCACATAACCAGACATCAGTATCAGCTATCTTGTTTTGATTGCATTCTACTCCTTCTTAAAATCAAGAGCTGTGTTTTTTAAAATTACAGAGTCTGATAGCACTATTAACAGGATTTGCCACATCTGCATCCAAGGGGTGAAACCTCAGATTCTCCTTCCCATCTAGAGAATGGGGGTGTATTTCTACAAAGCATAGCTTACATCTTCGTCCTGCTTTCACATTCTGTGGCTTGATGACTTGAATTCCTGAAGTTACTAAATTTACTTTTGCCCTTGCTGTGCAAAAGTGAAGAAAGTACCCGTCTTTCCTGCTAATTTCTTCATAGTGCTGCCACATCACCACTGAAACAGTTATTAAGGTTGTCAGAGGAAATCTTATTCTGGTATTGCTCATGCAGGCATGATATCTCAGAATTCCCCTGCAATACCTGTGTTAGGTAAATTGTTGCAGAATGAAATGAGTTAGAATCAAAAGGGATTTTGCTGTTTTGATAGAGACACTTTTATGAGTTAGTAACTTCAGATTTAGATCTGCTGCAAAAGTAAATTGATGTCTGTTGATTTACAGCGGCTCTAAAGACTTTCAGTAAGAGGAAGCACAAATAAATTCAATTAAAGTTTCTATAAATGAATTTAATGCCATAGTTTGCATGAAAGTTTGTTGCAAATTTAAATCCTAATTGTATAATTTATGAACAGCAGGAAGAGAATGTTTTCAAATTTAAAATGAAACAGACTAAATATATCTATATAAATTTAATACGCAGCAGAAAAGCACTGCATGGTATCATTATTAATATAAATATATTTTCATTTTGAAATCATATTATCAAAGGTATGCATTTCTTTTATAGCATTACTAAGTTAAAGATACGTGTGGGAACTGCACGTTTCATTAACCCCTGTATGAACACTCTGCGTTTTAGGAATAGAGATATTGAAATATCAGCCTGCAGGAAAGAAGACTAGCCTGCCAGAGCAGGGAGCTTTTTCCAAGAACTCCGGGAAAACAAGAGGGTATATCACCTTTGGGAAAAGGGGCAGGCAACTCATGAAATGTTTAAGGAGGTCATTAGGTCATGCAGAAAGAAAATTAAAGGCAAAATCTCAGTTAGAACTGAATCTGACCACTTCAGTAAAGGATAACAAAAAGTGTTTTTATAAATACATCAATAACAAAAAGGAAGTGCAATGAAAACCTCCATTCTTTATTGGACATGGGGGGAATATAGTCACCAAAGATAAGGAAAAGGCTGAGGTACTTAATGCCTTCTTTGCCTCACTCTTCTACAGTAAGACTGGTTATCTCAGGGCAACTGGCCTCCTGAGCTGGTAGACAGGGATGAGGAGCAGAATGGATCCCCTGAAATCCAGGAGGAGGTAGTCAGTGACCTGCTGTGCACTTAGATGCTCACAAGTCTGTGGGATCAGCTGGGATTCATCCTAGGGTGATGAGAGATCCAGTGGAAGAGCTCGCTGAGCTGCTCTCCATCATTTTCCGTCAGTCCTGGCTAAATGGGGAGGTCCTGGATGACTGAAAGTTGGCCAGTGTGGCACCCATCCACAAGAAGGGCAGGAAGGAGTTTTCAAATTTCCACAGACATTTTCCAAGCTGAATTGTGGCCAGGACGAAACATTATTATGGCTAAAGTCCACTCTCTTGTAGCCCTATAAACAGTGTGGTAGAGTGGACCTCACCCACAAAGTTTGTTGTGATGGTGCTTTTATATTAAACCTGGTTTTATTGATACTTTTTCCAGTGAGTTTTTTAAGTGATCTTAAAATACTCATTCATGAATCAGCAGCCTGAAAGGAGGTTGTAGCCAAGTGGGATTGGCTTCTTCTACCAGGAAGCTAGGGATAGGACAAGAGGGCATAGCCTTAAACTGTGTCAGGGAAGGTTTAGGTTGGCTGTTAGGAAGAAATTCTTCACGGAAAGGGTGATTAGGCGTTGGAATGGGGTGCCCAGGGAGGGGATGAAGTCACTGTTCCCAGAGGTGTTTGAGAAAAGACTGCACTCAGGGCCATGGACCAGTTGACATGGTGGTGTTCTGTCATAGGTTGGACTTGATGATCACAGAGGTCTCTCCCAGCCTAACTGAGTCTGTGTGTATTTTGCAGGAAAGTGCTGGGTGCCAGACATAACTATAGAGGGAACTGCCTGACTCACAGTCCTGTGCCCTAATCACATGTGAGGTTGCAGCTTAATTAATCAACAGTTTGGGAAGCACTTTTGTAAAGGAATGGGTAAAAAATAATACATTTAATCATCCACAGAAAGAGAACCACAAGAAGACATAGGGAGGGCATACCATGTGAGCTACAGAAATGGCACATCTTCCCTGCAAGTGGCTGGTTAGAGATTTATTCTCTGCAGGGGGTGTGCCAATTTTGATGGGGTATTTAGGGAGACTGGAAGGATTTCCACCTAATGGTTATTAAATTATCCAGATTAGCCCTAAGTGGAAACACATAAATGAACTTTGCTATAACACATAACAGTCATGTTTCTAGGCTACTTTTATGTCGCAGTATTGAACACTATGGAATTAAATATGTTTTAGAAGCACAAGAAATAAATTTTGTCACTGCTTCAAGGTTGCATCACCTTAGTGAGCTAAATGAGCTGTCATAATCATGGGAGTGACAGAAGGGAATCTTGCAATATGAAGGATCTGGGAATTACTGGCTCAGGAGATTACAAAGAACACATTGGATTTTTTTTCTTAACAGCAAGCATGTTGAGCATGAACTTTTCCCTCTGTGATACTGGCATAAGGAATTTTGTTTCATAGTTGAAAGATATATCAGAGTTTAAGGACATGGAAATTTCCCATTAAACTTTGTCATTGTACATTGTTCATGGAAAAATCAGGATTCCCAGGGTTATTGTGCCAATTTTGTTAGTGTAAATTGCTAGCCTTCTCAACTCAACAGAAAAAAGTTGCAACTACTCCAAAGGCATTTCTGCTAGAGGAAAAAAAATAGCGTGTAGCCATTATTTATTTGTTTCATTTGTTGTTTTTTTTATTCACATGTTTTTTATCTGTGGCCTCAATGGGCTACAATCTATGATATGCAATCCTGTTAAAACAAAACAAAGTCCCACCAGGGCTGAAATAGATACATTTTCTCCAGATTAATTTAATAGATGAATGTTTCACACAATAAGGGAGCCAAGACTGCAGATGACTCGTTTTTGGTTTGGAACTTCAGGGAACAGATGGGAAAGTGGCAGCATTAATCTGCCTTAATGGATCCACAGGACCACATTTATTATTTGGCTTCAGTTCACAATTTGTCTTCTTTTTTTTTTTTTTTTTTTTTTTGAATCACTTCAGAGTCTTTTCAAAATCTTTTCCCTTCATTTTTCCACTGCACTTTTCCCCCACTTTTGATCCTATCTTTTTTGTTGTGATTACAGGTTTCAAAAGCGTGGACAGTGTCTAGCTCTTTTTCCAATGTGAGTACTATATGGGGGCATGCTGAAGGGAATAGACAGGAATGTGCCCCCTTGGCCTCTGCTCCAGGAAGTGTATTGGGGAGTACGAGGAGAAGAGCCTGCAGAGAATGGCTCAGCTCATGTGGTCTTCCTAACCAGCATCTCCTATTGCTGCTGTTGGGGACAGAGGATTGAGCTAGATGGACCACAGAACTGACCTTCTGACCTTACAGGGAGTTTCTGGTGGTCCTCAGTTCACAGAATGAGTTTTTATTAACTCTTACTTACTTATTATTTAAATTACTCTTAGTATTTACTCTTGTCTGCTATCCATCCACATGGTGCAGAGTAAGGCTTGGCTTACATTTAAACACAGCATCAAAAATCTCTGGACTGCTACTAAGAGTGCTGTCTTTTTGTATATGTCTTCTGTATGTTATGTGCAGCATAGCTTTCTTCTATTTCTTGCAAACAGCAGTTTCATTATTCCTCTCTGGTTGTTTTGCCCTCTGACATTTCATTCTTTCCTACCTTCTACATAACTGGAAAGCAAACCACAAAAATTAGGTGAAACTTTGAAAGAAAGAGAGAAACTCATAATTCATTAAATATTGTTCAGAATTACTCAAATAAGGGCAAAGAAGCACATAAAAATACAGGTACAGGTAAATTGGCAGGTTTTTGTCCTCCTCAAAGTCTTATCATTTGATGAATGAGATAATACAGGTCTTTTAGTATACAAAAACACATTTCTTGTATAATCATGGTAAGCATGCATGTCTCAGCAAAGATTTAATGACAAAGATATGTGGATAAAGCTGAATTACAGCAAACAGAATTTTATTTAGTCATCCAAGTCTTTACTCAGCAACCAAACTGCCATGTCAAATCTGGCATTTGCTTGCATAAAAGAGATAAATAAAATGCTGAATAAACCTCATTTTCCTGGGAAATTACTGGTATTGCAACAAACAAAAAGTCTTTCACATGCAGAATGCAAGGCCACGCGCTTTCCTGGGTGATCCATTGTATCTAGTGCCCAAAGTGTGTCTCACTCTTTCTCAAAACAAGAGCTATAAATAGGCAGGCACTTTGTGCCATCTCAATACTGAAATTGAGTATTACACATTCCAGCAACTTCAGTTTTTCAGCTGGTTATTTTTATTTTCCTTTGTTGTGACTGAGCAAGTGAGCCCAGCCTACTGAAATGCGACCCACTCCTTGAAAAAAAATCTAGGAATAACCTGAAAGGCCAGGAAAGGGCTCTACCTAGAAATATCCTTGAAACAAAGAGGAGAGAATGCAGAAAAGTAAATGAGAAGGCTGATCTGAAAACAGGGAGTATTTTGTTTGAAAACAGCAATGAACTTTTGTCTGAAAACCCCTGACTTTACTGGTGTTATTACAAATCCCAGTCCCGAGTGAGGAACATCAGGACGGTTGAAGGGTTTTTTGTGGCAAGTTAGAAGGCTGACTGAAAAATGTTACTTCTTTTTTTATTTTTAATTTTTATTTTAATATGGCCCTCCATTGTTCCTATACCCTGGGATCTGGCACTCAGAAAGCCAGTCATTTCCTCTGAGCACTTTTAGAAAACACCAGGAATGATATGGAACAATAATGTTCCTTAAAAAGAGTTTCAGTTCATGGGAGAATTACTGCAGTATGAAGACTTGTTTATAACACATTACAGTGACTTCCTCACCCTATTATCATTAGCAGTACAACCCTAAAACTTGCAATCACCATCCTGCTAGTGAAAAATTCTTAAATCTGCATTCATGTCAGCAGTGGTTTCCTGGATGCCCTATGTGTTAGCAGACCTTGGTGTAATGCCAAGCCTTTAGGGTTCACCTGACTGCTGAAACCTGTGCTGGACCTGAGCTCTGGCATCCATGTGGGCCTTGTGTTACCCATTTAGGCAGCCTGGAATCTGTCTGCTTGGGAATCCCACATCCCTTGATGGCAGTCAATGGCAAGGGGTTGTTCCTCTTCCAGAGACAACCACAGGCAGAGCCATCAGCCTTATCTTAGGCACTTCATTAATGGTAGATGTATAGAAACAGAAAGTCACAAAAGCTGCATCATGCTGGGGCTGTTGAAAATGCAACTGTGAAACTGTGTGTTTTTGGAAACTGAGGGTGCACATGATGTTTTTCTGGTAGATTTACCAGCTGTTTTGCCCAGCCTGGTCTCAGAGTATTCTAGAGGAACACTCAGCAAAGCTGACCTTGAGCTAACAATAAATAGAATGGCTTTATTCTCACTCTTCTGAGGATTTAAAAGTTTAGTGATGAATTATAGAAAACTCCTGTTCCCAGGAAACACTGTCTATGTGGGATCATAACTATTCCATAAACTGGCAGACTGTGATCCTTGTGGTCTCATATTGATGTCACTGCAGTTTTATTCTGGGCTAAACTTCTCTGACCAAAATAGAAGTGCTCCTTATTTATGCCACTGCAAACAGTGTTAGCACAAATGGTTGATCAAAGCAACTGGTCCAGCTTGTAATGGCTGGGTTAGGACGAGCACTAGGAGCTGTGGCTCTGAGGTCTTGCACTGCTCAGGAAAAGGCTCATTTGCACAAATCTTTGTTACCCTGCTGCAGTTTTGGTCCTTCATTAGACCACCCTCTTAGCCCCTTGGCCCTCTGCCATCTCTCCAGTGATTCTTTGAGCCCCATAGACAAGGCTGCAGATTGGTTCTGTCATTTTAGTTCTTAATTTTCACTCTGTGTGTTGCTTTGGTTCTTAATTTTCTCTCAGTGGTGAATTTTGTTCAGTATGATTCTCTTCAGGCGATTAGGAAAAGGCCAGTTTGGGGACCCCCAAAGAACATCAAAGTGTTTACAGCTGGTAGTGAGTATACAGGGAACAATGCAGGACACCGAACATGTGGACTTAAACAGAGGAAAAGGCTTGACCATGACTGCATTTCCTGTGCTGCAGCCTGCACTCTAGTAACGGGTGTCTTTGGGTGCCAACTTTTCATTTATAAACTGATGAAAATGGGTATTTGTGCTTGCAGCAGCTAGAAGGGCAACTATCCAAATGTGGTCTGCTCTGCAACACGCACAGGGCTCTCTCTGCAGTGGTGGCAGCCCTTGGTGCTGCAGATCCTTTGATAATTTGCCCTCTACTAATCAACCTAACTCCTATTCCCACTGTGTGTCTGAGAACCATATCCTCATTTAGATTGCAAGATTATTGCAGCCTATGTGCCAAAAATAAGTTGAAAATTATATTCTTTACCTTAAAGAATATAATCTAAAAAATACTTTCATGATTCTGAATACCTACCAAGATTTTCTTCCTTTGCAATTACTGCACCAGCCAAGAGAGATTGTCTCCATCAAATCACTCAATAAAATGACTTTCTGTCAGAGAAGCCTACTCACCCGACTTTGTGGAGAGGATCAAAGGGATTCCTTACTGCAGATGGTGTGCTGATTCTATTGGAATAAAGTGTACTTATGATACATATGTGCCACTTGAAGTTGCAAGTAATCTGCTAAAGGGCTTTATAGTATTCTGCTTCACTGTGCCACAAAGGTGAAAAGAGGGAGGCATGGTCCCCAAAAGTGGTATATAGTCCCCTGCTTTGATTCTCTTACTGCTGTGAATGGTGAATTTTGTGTTACTGTTTTCTAGTCCAATACTACTAACATAATTTTTAGGAAAGGGTTAGAGAAGTAACAGTTATCATATTTACGAAAAGAAAAACCCCACAAGAGCAAAGCATGCCCTTTCACCTGGACTGTACAACTAGAAAACAGAGAAGGCAGCATAAGAAATGTTCAGCACAAGGACAGGAAAAGCCTGTCCGACTCAATATGCCTGGTATTTTCTTTCTGCCCTTGTTTATCTGAAACTCACTTCCCTTCTTTTTCACTATGCTCCTCTAACTCATGCTGAACTGGTCTTAAATTTCCAGCACTTTTTCCATTAGCACTACGTAAAGTCTTGGCATAAAGTAGTTGTGATGGCAACATTTCCCACTTTCTTCTAAGTTTTGAACTTGGGGAAACTCTAATCTCTTTGCCTGTAGTTTTAAAGGCCAGTGCAGACAGTGAGCACACAGCTTTCGTCTGATAGCTGTGTATGCTTTACAACTTTGCTGAGTTTTAAAATTCTTGTGCCAATTTAGATTAGTCTGAAAACTGCTCTCATAGACTTTTAGATAACCACGGTTGCTGTGGCTATGCTTTTTGACTAGTTTGGCATGGAGATGTCACATCAGTATTTCTTTTCCCACTTAATCATTGACAGGACAAGGGAATATTGGAAGGAATCCATAATTTTCCCTTGTGCATTAGTTTTTAATCAACTGGGAAACATCTGTCATATTGCATGAGGCAGGTAAATTTCTGATAGTTGTGAGGCACGAAGTGAATGTACTCCTTCAGAAGCTGTGCCCATTGATTTACAAAAGTCCCATTCAAACTACACATGCCTCAAAGATTTCAGAATGTTTAAAACTTATACTTCAACTAACCCTGCCATTTGTAATGATCTCTTTTCTTCCTTAGAAATAGCTATACATCATTCTCTTTTGTTCTTTGGGATACAATTTTTATTCTACTCTAGCTCTTAGTCTTTGTTCTGTACCTTTTATCCAGTAATCTTTGATGTGGAGCAATGCTAAGTATCCTCTGAAAACCTAATTAAATTAGAATTCCCTTTATCTATCGTGGCAGTAATATCTTCAAAGAATTCTAGCAAGTTAGTTAAGGTTGAATTCTTTTGCTTCATTATTGTCCAAGTACTTTGAGATGTTATCCTTCTAACAGTGAGCTCTTTTAAATAGCTTTCAATAAATTTTTAAAACAGTCTTCAAAAGTTATTGGATCCCCATTTCATCCTATCTTTCCCATGTGACATTGTTGATGATTGACCTTAAATTATGTATCTTTGTTGTTTTATACAAGGATCCCAATGTAAGATAGTGAACTTCATACAAAAAATAAACTATATGTTCAAAGGTTCTCATTTTCTCATTCTCTTTCTCCTCTTACCTATTAATGCTCATGAACATTGCTTTGATTAAAAGAAATTATACCAACCAATTACATTATATGCCTAACAGAATATATTTTTTCCTCCTTGAATTTGAAGAATGATTGCTAGTGAGAACAGTTTGTTTTGTATTTCCTCTACAAAGAATGGAAACATAATAAAGACTTAAAAAGACTGGTTTAGGATGAGTATTTAACCCCATATTAACCTCCTAATTTTCACTTTTCAAAATTCCAGTCAATATGTGAATTTGATATATAGATGGAACAAGAGCACTTGGATTCATATAATGTCTTAACATTGAGAGCTATGCTATCACTTATGATGGATTAGTTTTAATTTAATTTTAAAAATAATTTCTAGGGTTTGGAGTTTGGGTTTTTTTTTCTGTAATGCTCTGGAAGTCCCAGCTTGCCAACTTGTGTTCCATTTGCATAGCCATAAGCATACCTTAAGCTTACTGGAATAATTTGCAAAGGACCTACTCAACACCTGGCTTTCCTGAGCTGAAGGGCTTTCTAGGCTGATTCCATTCCTGTTGCTGCCAGGTCCCTCCCACTGTGTGACCTTTCAGTTCCTTTTCCATAGCTTCTATACCCACGGTAAGGCCCAGGGCCTCCTCCAGCACTGAGTTAACCAGACACTTTTGCAGCCCTGAAAATCATGGCTAATGAGCCCAACGTAAGCAGCAGCGCCCAAGGAGAGGGAACCCCTCATGAGGATCCCCACTTGAGGGCTTGCAGCAGCCCTGTTCCCTCCTCTGCTGTGCCAAGCTACAGATGGAATGGGTTTGCAGTGGCCTCCATGGCTGGTGACGTCAGTGGTATAACCATTTCTGTTTAAACAGAGGAACTTTAATGGTGCCCTTTTTACATTAACAGTACTGTCTAGGTATTTGCATGAACTAAACAAAAGTTATGAAAAATCAGGGTATATTGAACTGGAACCCCACTTTTTTCTGTTTTGTTTAGGTGGTATATCCTTTCTGGCAGGTTTACAAGCATGTGTTAGACAACTGTTTTACAACAAAAACATTCTGCTACAGTCATAGGTTGATAGAATGGCTATCATTTAAGAGGCCCTTTGTTCTGACTTCTCATATGTTTCCTCATGTGCTTACAGTCTGAGATTCATTTCTCTCTGAAATTGAATTCATATGTTCGGGAGAAAAAAACCCCTATCCCCTCATTCTTGAACTATGAGGTCTTTTTCTTTCCCCCCATGACTGATTTTCATAGTCCTGTAACTGATTCTCATAGTCTGAAATGATAATTTTATAGCTGCAGTGAGCACAGAAGAAGTGAAGCTCAGCCCCAGGAAGCAGGTAACTGCCTGGACTGCCTGTGGAGAGCTGTGCTGAGACACCCATGTCAACTTTGAAAGAGGTGCCCCGAGCACAGAAAGCATCCCTGTTGCTGCTTCACAGAGGGGACTCCCTGCTCTCATCCCTTTTAACACAGACCTCAGACACAGACATTCATTAATAGCAGCCCGCTGAGGCAGTGAAATACTATACCAATAAGAATTGCCTGCAGTCACAAGCTGAAACAGAGCCAGGAGCTCAACCCAGCTTGGAGTTCCAGTCTAGTGCCTTTTACCACTTCCTTCTCTCACATGACTATTTACGTTACTGACCTTTGGAAGAAAACAACAACCCCCAACTAGATATTTATATATGCTCAGATTTGAACACAGGATTCCTGCTTTTGAAAAACCTTTAATACCTCTGCAGTCCAAAGATCTCAGTAAAGCCCAGTGTATCCAAGGGAAAGCACAAACTGAAGTTGAAATTTGAATTCTCCTAACATTTAAAAAGAGATATAACCAGCCTGGTAAATCCTGTTTCACCACATTATTTCCCTTTGGCACAGAATAAAGGAATCTAGGGACAGTTGCTGGGTGGCTTCTAGGAAAAGTGAAGCAGCAAAGTGTTAAGGTAATAACAATGGTTTAGCTCTTACAGGGGTTTCAGGAGCATGGTCTAGATTGCTCTCTGCTGCAGACTTCAAGCTAACCATCCTTGAGAGGAGAGCATTTCCAAAGCTGTGGTCTCAGGTGCCTCAGTTTCAGATAAGCATATGGTGAACCAAGTGTCTATTTACGTTGTGGAAGTAAAAACGCTATCACTTGGTTGTCATCATCCCACAAGTTTATAAAATGTTCCATTTGTTGAATTTATTTGCTTAAAATTGAAATTTTTAACTCACTTTTACTGATCTCAGTGCCCCTCTGGATATCAGAGAGTGTCAAGTGGTTCAACTAGACTCTGTCACCAGGGCAGGTGGCCAGCTCTCTGTGGAGGGAATGCTGTCCCCCTTTGCTGAGCAAATGTTACCTGAGCCCAGTCCTAGATCACCAGCCTCCACCACCAAACACAGGATTTTGGCTTGGAGAGGGCACCACAGATGCAATGAGCAAATGCAGCATAGCAGTGCCTCAGCTTCTAGATAACCTTGGGGTCATTAGAAGTCACTGTAATTCAGAGAAACCCTTATGTCCTCCTAGAAAGTGAAACTGTTGTAAAAGCAGAAGAGTGATATGTGAGTGCTCAAATTAAAAATAAGCAAGGATAAGAACAACTCATCTCTTTAGGTATTCAGCGCTAATTCATCTAGAAGTATCATTTCATCACATCAATAGGATGTGTTGCCCTTTTACAGTGGTATCTAACATAAATTAAACTGGGAAAAAGTCAACTAACTCTAAAATTAGGGGACAGTTTGAGTTACCTGCCTCCAAAAAGCTTTCTAAGGGAATTCCTTACATGTCTGTGTTATCAGTTAGCATGCAACATGAACTGATACAAGAATATATGTAAAATACAAATACTGTACTTTGAGCTTCCTGCATTCTGAAGAATGGTATGGTAGTCTGGGAAGAAAAAGATGTTGTTTTATTGTAAAGAAGTCCTAATGCACCAATGATCTTTGTGTTCAAACACTGACAGCAAAGTCAAAACACAGCTGTGAGGTCTAATTTTAGGGGCCACTAACCTTGATCATGCTCTTTTAATAATCCTCCTATTTGGGAATTCAAAGATTCAAGGAGGGCATAACCTTGAGGGTTTTAACCAGTCCTTGAAACCAGTATTCACAATGTGTCATCTGATTTTAGAAACAATATTATCAGAATGCACTGGTAAATAGTGGCTTGACCATGAGGTCTTTCTCTGGTGTAGGTACAAAATTAGGATGCCCTGGAAGCTGAAATGCCATTTTAAATATAAATAACACAGAGAATGTTTTGGCTGAATGTGCTAGGAGTCTAATATCACACTCCTGTGTCAATCATAATATAGACAATGAAAAGAAATTAAAGTCCTTCAGTTTTTAAATCTTCCACCAAACTACTTCTCATAACAGATTGTCCCTCTGAAGAGGAACTTTGTTAGGGTTTTCTGGTAAATAAATGAGGAATTACTGAAAAGTCCTGAAATGAACCTTATTCTTAAATCTTATTTCTTTTTTTCTGAGCATTCCAGGTTGAATCTTAGCAAACTAAAGCTTTTATACATATTGGAGCCCTGCTGGTTTTGCAAAGCTGAAGAATTTGCTACTTTCAAATGTATTACTCATTTGAAACCTTCTTACATGACAGCTGACTTTCAGTAAGCAGAAAAAGTATGTAAACAGTGACTATTCATGTAATTTTATTCAGTAAGAGAAAACTGTGATTTGTAAAAGGAATGAAATAAAACAAGACTGTGCATCTATTAAAACGTAAAGACTAAGGGAGATTTTAGTCCTGTCCTGCAGCTCAATGGCAGTGTTTGAATGATGCCCTGCACAACCAATCTGAAAGTGCCAGAAGGACAATCCCAGTGTACAGCATTTCTGCAGAAGGGAATAGAACTAAGCTAAACCTGGAAGAGTTAAAACTGTGCCAATCATATACAGTATTCTCTGTTGCTGTTAGGAATCTCTTGCCTGAGCATTATCGGCAGTTTTTAGCTTTGCTTGTGATGGCACAAATGAATAATATTCCAGGATGGCATTAAAGGAAAGTTCCACAGCAAAATATACTCCCTATCATTTTTCTACCTTATGACCACAACTCTGTACAGTCACTCCCACATAACTACTCCGTTGTATTTCAAAATCAGAATGATTCCCTACATTCCTGGTTAGCACATTCAGAGGTTAAACATAAACCAGAAACCAACACTGATTATCATTAAGCATTCCTGTGCCAAATACCTTGCTGAAGCAAAATGATAAAAGTTCAGCACGTAATTCTTGGCAGGTATGGCTGATAATTTTTTTATGCTTCTATTAATATTCTTGGTTTACTATGGTCTCACAGTTACTTTTATTCATCTATATAAGTCCACTTGTTCAGTCTTGTGAGCTATTGTTTCTGATTCAGTACTGTATCACATACCAAAAACAGGCTGCAGGAGTTCACAGCTCATGATTATATACTGTAATGAACTACTGTGGAGCTCAGGTGGTATCATGTGAATTGGCAAAATGTTGCGTGAAATCTAACTCTAAAAGGCAGCTGCAGAAAGTGTGCACCTATTTGCTCACAATTTTTTCACACTTAACCTGAATGTGCACTGTGGGATGGACTGTAGTTTGGTTTTACATCCTATCTAGTCTTGTATTTATTAGCACAGACTGTTCCCATCCAATTGTCAAAGATTTTTTTCACTGATCATGTTCTTCAGTATGTAGGAATGCTTTTTTTCTTGTTACTCTCTCCCAGGGTCTCCAGGCAATCCTGAAAAGGGTGGAAAGAAATGAGCTGTTCAGAGACCCTGGTCTGTGCATCTGCAGTTCATGGAATGGAACAGTCTTTCAATTGATTCATCACTAACACAGTATTTAAACCCTGTCATTATCAGAAAGCACTTGTTCCTGATAGTGCAAATTCATGAGGTTTTCTGAACTTAGTTGAAACTGGCATCAGAAATAAAGCCACAAACCTAAAAAATATTAAAGCATGTGGGAATACTTGAGATACATATGGAATGATATACAATTGATCTTATGTGTTATATCTTGCTGTTACTGGCCTTCTCCATACTCTGATGCATTCATGTAGATTACAGGCTAGATGATGAGAAGGTGTATCAGCCTCTAGAACAGATTTGATTACACTCCTCCAGAACTCAGAAGTGACATACATTACTAGGATCTATCCAAATCCCATTCCTTCTTATATGAAAGTTGATAAAAAGGAAAATAGTGTCAGCACATTAAGTACTTGGCAGTGCAATTAGACTTATTTTTTCTTGTTTGATAAGAACAGTGTTACCATGGATTCATAACACAATGGGTTCTGCTTATGCAATAAAACCCACCACCTTATCCTAGCACTTCAAGTCCAGCAAGTATTGGCAGATATAACTTCCAAGAAAGGCTGCCAGACACAGGCAGAACAAGTCACAGAAAAAAAAAGAATTTCTCTTTTTTTCCTTCAAATGGGAGAATTCAGATAATTGTTCACTGCCTTTGTTTAGTGACACTGGAATAGATTCTGATACAGGCCACTTAAAATAGTAAAAGGTTAAACATTAAAAAAATGCAAGAAAGTGTGAAGTAAATAAAGTTGTGGAATTCTCTTGAATATTCGAAATAGCTTAAAGAATTTCATTAGAATCCCTCAAATCTGATTGTCTGCAAAACATAATCATTCAGATCCTGTTTAAAGATAAACATACTGTGATAAAAATTTGACTAGCTCAGCCTTTTCTGGATTAGGTCAAAAAGACTGCAAAGGTGTGAAAGACTGGAAAAGAAAAATGTTTCCATAGATATATTTTCTTTAAAACACCTTTAAAACCTCTGATTTTCAAGGTCCTTATAAAAATAGCCAGCCAAAAAAAAAAAAAAATTTAACTGTTCCTAGATAGTTCTTTTATAAGCAAGAGCAAATGAATCATGGCATAACAGAGATTTTTCGTCTCACTTTTCCGATCAAAGTAATTCTGGTTTAAGAACTGAGTTGAAGCATTAAAAAGCAAAGATGATCTACCCTCTTCTTCCTAAAATCTTTTTTTCTACTCTTCCAACCTGAGATACTCCCTTTATCTCCCCATAAGATCAAATAAATATTATCAGAATTAGAAATACTTCTTCTCCAAGGATTTTGTGTGGTTCCTCTTCTTGACGATGTTTTCAAATATCCCAATGAAAGTAGAATTTCCTTGCCACAGAGAAATCCCCCAAAACACCACTGGAGAAGTCTACAACTGAGATAAAAACTTCCTTTTAAGGATTTTGGGTTTTTCACTAAACTCTCCTCAAAGTCAACCAAAACAGTTCACTCTGCTCCTAGGAGGCATTTCAGCATTACTTGGAGCTTTTTTGTCAACTGTTTTTCCCTTAGAGGAGGGAACATTCTTGTCTACTTTGCTCTTTCCCACATGTGTTTTGCTGTGAATGTCTGAAGTTCCCATCAATCTTATCAGATTTAGTCATAGAGTTTGAGTAGGTTAGAATTTGTTTGTTGGAAAAATAATCTTAAAAAAATAAATTGTAATCTGAAGTTCTTAGTTGATGTATCCCTGTTGCATATCTAAAGGAATTTTGAGAATAGCAGCACTGATTTTGGAAGATTTTCTGACTACATTCAAAGAGCAAAATGATGGGAAAAACTTTTGGCCAATGGCCAAAGCATTTTACTTTGTTCAGGAATGTATTCTGTCCTTGTCTGCTTGTTCATTGCTTGCTGCAGTGTGAAAAATGAATCTTTAAGCCTTTGGACAATACAAATCAGTGTTTATGGACTGCCAATGTTTATTATTCTTCCTACCAAAATCCATATTCAAAACAACAAGAATGAAGAAATATGTTTTGACCTCTATTTAATGAAACATAAATTTACCTATTTAAATCCTGTTCTCATTTAGCTGAATTTAGCCAGAATAACTTAGTCCATGCATCATGCAATGTGACAAATCAGCTACATGATGCATGAAAAAATCCTGAAGAACTTGATCAAGAAAAAGTGTATTAGCTTAGAAAGTTGTTGATTTTCAAATGCAACTACTGGGACACAAGAGGAGTAGCAGATGTGGCTCTAATACTAATTTTGTCTGAGAGGAGCAGCTATTAGGCAGTCATTAGACACCAGCCTCTTCCTGTGATGCGGACGTGGGTTTTCCATAAAACACCTGTCCGACTACTGCTGGCTGTGGGCCAAAATACCTGTGACAAATACAAGCATCTGTTTATGAGCAGCTGCTAATCCTCTGTCACACAGGATATGAGATGTGAATGGAAGAAATTAATATTGTAATAGAAAATTCCAACATTAGAAGATAGCTTATCAAGCACAGAGTATGTTCCTAAACTCTTACTATTACTACTTAGAAAAACAAATTCAATTATTGCCATAAAGTTCTAGTTATTTTTCTTCAAATAAAACTTGATGTTGATTACATTTTTGGTGATGGAATTAATGATTCCTTTATTTAACTTTTTTTCTTGTTCTGAATGACCTTATTAAGACCATGAAATTTAACCTAGTTAAATCTTGTTCTAATTTAATCTAGTTCAGATCACAAGAGCAGAAATCCATCTGTTCACCTACTTTACATGTGAAACCATTACATAACCTAGTTTTGCATGAAATATTAAGCTTAATATACTTTTCAACATCCCTGGGCTAAAAAGAAAGCTGAGCTTCTAATAAAATCAGAAATTAGTTGATCTGAACATAATGAAGTGTGATGTGCTACATTTTATAGAGGACAGAAGTAGATGTGTCTGGTTTAAGGACATCATGAAAGCATAATGTTTTCCATTTGTAATAGTAACAAATGGTCAATTTCTGCTGTCCTGCTGCTTATAACAACATGGGCAGATGGCTCTCAGTGCAGGAGGGATCAATCAAACAATGTCAAACTCTTGAACAAAAGGATGAATAACCTATATGAATAACCTATAAAATGAGGCCAGTTAAACATAGTGCCTATAATGAAAATATAAATTGATGTAACAATGTTACTATTCTGTACTAAGACATCTGGTATTTAACAGGATCCATATTTTGAACTTAGCTTACCCATCCTATAAAAAAAAAATTAGTATTGACAAGCCTTTGCATCCTTTATTCTTTTCTACTGTAATTAATCTTATTTTGTAATTGTCAGACCATTCTGGAAGAATTGAATCAGGTTGCTCTAGGACCAGAAGTGATTTACATTGCTAACTTACATGAAACGATCTTTGCTGGTTTTAAGAGTAGTTTTCCAAATGGATCTTCATCTAATATACCTTTTTACCAAATTTTGGTGAATGAGGTAACAGAATGACAACCTATTCCAAGTGTGATGAAAAGGACCAAAAGCCATAGCAAAACCAAATTTGCTAGATGAGAAACCCTTGTCACTGAGGGGGAAAAATTCAAATGTAAACCAATTCAGTTCTTTAACCCATATTGCTATTTTAAGTATTGGCATCCCTGGAGTGGACAAGGTCATTTTAGAAAGGGAATAGCAGCTGCTAATTTGAGAGTTAGTAAGACAAGTGAAGGTATTTATGGTAGTTGTAATAGTATGAAGAATGACCTCCACAAAATCTCGAGAATCTGCAGTGAAGCACTCCCGTAAAACTACTCTAATTATTAACAAAGCTTCAATTACACCCCACACCACATGCCAACAGTTGTCAGTGGCTACCATACTAAAGACCCTTGGTGAGCCTACAAGGATGTAGCATAATCCTCATTCTCTTTACCCCAGTTGTCCGAACTTTTTTATTGTTAATATTCTTATGCTAAGTATTTCAAACATAAAAGGTTTTTTGCCAAACATGAATGATGATATGTCTGTTTGATCTGATCAGAAATGTAGTGAGCTGTCCAGGAAAACAGAGGCAAGTATAGTATTTTGGTGAACTTAATGAGAGGACTTTCAACTGCAGGTTGAATTCATTATTTTAACCTGCACTTGCTTCTCTGACATCTATTGTCACCTAAATGCCTCTATATCCATATGTAGAACTTGCTTCTGAAAAAACATCTTGCCTTGTTTCCAGGTTGGATATAATAATAAGATATCACATTTTAATTCGTTACAATATCCTGAAAATCAGGTAAATCTCTCCTACAGAAACCAGAGCAGCCAGTTGGTCTGTTGTGGCTACTGAGCGTGCCAAACATTGTGCACAGAAGCCAAAAGGTAAAACATGGATTTAAATAAGGTTTCACAGGAAGCAAGCCTCATGCAGACATGGAAAGCTTTGGACAGGAGGAGAATGGAAGCAAATGGACCAGCTTTCACAATAGGAGAGGCCCAGATGGCAAGGTGTGTCTTCTTGAATACGGTTGCTGTACTCCCAAAGGTTCCCTTAAGGAAGGGAAAGATACCTTTTACTGTCAGGATGGTGGTTGGTTTTAGATTTAAAAAAAAAAGAGTGCTAGAGATTTGTGAATGCCATGTGTGCAAAACTGCATGAAGATACAGAGAAGGATGGGTGAAGGGTCTTTCTCGGAAGCCTATGCTGGACTCAGTGTCAGATGGTTGTCTCAAGGGCCTATTTGTCAGAGGAGATGGTTGGCAAGGTTCCAAAATTGAAGAACAAGAAGGCACGCTAAAAAAGGAAAAACCTGATGCTTGATGGTTTAATATGGAGATTTTCACGGAATGAATTTTGATAAGAAATGAACCTGGACCAACTCTAGTGTGAATTCATGACATTAAATGGATGACGTGATGTCTGCCTAAGTTCACTTCTGTGTTTCATTCACGTACATTTTGCATTTCTATAGATTTTTCAAATGCTGCAAAGCCTTTTTCCAGCAAAAGTGAATGACCTCTCTATGACCTGTAAAGTAAGCATTTCATCCCTATTTTATGCGAGTCTGGTGCACTGATTAGTTGACTGACCTGGTAATACACCCAACAGAGCTGTGGCAGAACTGGAAGCAGAACACTGATCTTTTCCTATGGCTTATTACCCTGTGCCTTCTTATGACAGAAAGTCAAACTATTTCTCTTTCTTTCCCAATGGTTCATGTCCTTTGTACATGTACCTTAGCCTCAGAAATCTACCTCAATATCTTCAGATCCATCCTTCTGCATCTTTTCTGAGAATTCTCAGAATTCCTCAGCAATTCTAGCTGCGCTCTTTACTCCGTTGTGCTCTGTGAGGTATGTGCCATAGCTTGGTGAGCAGTTTATGCCCCATCTGGCACATCAACAGGCAAAACATGAAGGATAATGAGTTAACTTTTGCACAGAAAGACTGATGACTGGGTTTCTCTTCTCTAGTTCTGTGACAGTTCTTGTGAAACTTGTACGAATTTAACTGTTTTTCAAATTTTCATTCTTCCATCACACCTCTTTACATTGCCTAATTAGGTCAAATTGATTGGGGGGGAGGTGGGAATTGACATAAAATACATACTTGCAATATACCATGCCTCTAAAGAAATTAATTAAAATCAAGCCTAATCTAAATCAAATATATACTCCATATTGAAGAATAAATTGCACTGAAAAAGTAGAAACAAACTTTTGTAGGATTATTCCTAGAACAACTTACTATTGAATTTCTTTCATGTTCCTTTGAAACTCTGGTAATTGTGAATATCTGAGGTGAAGAATGAGACTTTAAAGTTAAGGCATAAATCCTTGGGTCTTGTTTTTCCAGTCAGAGGAGAGACTGCAGGGAGGAAATATTCTGTAGGGCAACTGATCTATGAAGCTGAGCTAGATCATTCAGTCTTTCACCCCTAATTGTTTTATGGATCCATTACATATAAGGATTTTTCCTAGCCAATATTTGGCAAAGGAAAAGGCCACTGCTTGACAAACGGCCTTTCGGTTCCTGTTCTGTCTGGGCCTCCTGATCCCACTTTGTTTCCCTGTCTGGTATTAGCCTTCTGTTTGGCTGACTTACAGGTGGGTAGTGTTATTACACCAGGAGTGCTTGGCTTGTGTAAATACATTTCTGTCAGTATTTATCATAACAAACACTTTTTCCCTTTCAGTGGATTCCTAATTAGAGTCTGAAAGCTGTTTCAAGGCTGTCTTAATATATCAAGGGCCCAGTTCTTCTTTCAGATACATAAAAGTAAGACTGGGGACTGTAATAGAATCAGTATAGATTTAGGCCAGTGAGATAAAAGTCTAACCCAAGTTTCTGCTTAGGAATATGTTTTCAACTATTTGGGAAAAATAAATAACATGATGTATTTTTTGTGTTAATAGCTTGATGAAGGTGATTTTTTTTTTTCCCCTCGATGAAGGTGATTTTCATTACGCTTTATTCCCATGGAGAATGTGTGGTTGTGATGAACACCTGCTGGTGAGAAGGCTGCAGGCAGTGTTACTGGATGTACGGTGCAGCTTAGCTGTCTTTGTCTAGCAGAGGTTTAAGAGCTTTGAAGAACTACAGCAAGGAAAAACAGTGAGGACAGGCTCACTCTACAGCTGGTGACAGGATTGTCCAGAGGCACAAGGTATTTTAGGGCCTCTATTGCCCCTTGTGCAGATAATGTCAAGTTGTCAAGAAGATTGATAAGGACATTTCTAGCAGGAATGTAATGTCTCCTATCGCAGGAGCAGAGACTAAACTGAAGATCTGTTCACACTTGAGGAAGCACGCTGGAGTGAGCACGCTAGCACTCAGGGAATTGCTTTAGGAGAACATAATGCCAAAATTCACCAACAAGACTTCTAGCAGCCTACTCCGAAGGGAATCTGGCATACAGATAATGTAGGTGATGGAGTATTTTTTTCACAAAGAGACACTTCATATTTACAGATTCTTCGTGAATGAATATGCTGAGGGTTGGAGATGTTCCCATGATCTACTATGAACAGCACAAAGGAAGAGCTTAGTCCTTTTAATCTGACTAGGAAACATGGGCTTGTCCAGCACTATCCTGTTCATTCTTAAAGCAGTCTCAGCTGGTTTTCTCTAACAGGATTGATTCAGAACAATCATAGGGGATTTTGATTATTTTTTCTGAAAAATGAAGGAGTCATACTCTATCATGGAAACAGTCATAAGAACTTTGGCAAAGTCTGATAGGAAATAGATTCTGAACATGACATTTTTTTTCCTTAGATCAGTGAGAATAGAGCTCTTAACTCCCAACACTTTGCTATTTTCCTGTTGCTTAATTTAATCCTTCAGTTATAATTGCCAATTTGGTTTAAATGTGACAGTTTGTTTTAGTTACAGGACATCTGAAGTTCATAGTAGTTTCAGCACTGAATTCAACATGCAAATGTGAAATTAGGGCAGTAGAGCAGAAAGATGTCCTACAGTTTACTGCCAAACCAATGTTGGGGTGGCTCAGCTCACTCAGGAACCGAGATTGTTACATGCCACTCAAGTCAGGGCCATCCATTGGGTGGATTTCCCTGCCCATGACAGTGCGTCGGAGGGCGGATCATGGGACGGCTCGGAGGTTTGAGCCACATCCCCCTGGGTGGTTCTCAGACCCAACTTACCTCCCCCTGTTCTAGAAAGTTCTCCTTTCCTCAGTTGTTCATTGGTTCCCTGTTGTCACTCCGGCCTCCCTGTTTTCCCCATTGGTTTGCATTTAATGGTATCCTCCCCCTTGGTTGTACCCCATTGGTTGCTTCCCTTTTCCCTGCCTTGTTCCACCCCCATTAAAAAGCCATGCACGGTTTCCCTCGGGGCCTTTCTGGTCCCTGGACCCTCCAGCAGTAAATCTGTGTTGGAACCCATACCAGAGGCCCCTCTCTATTCCTTTATGTCCGGGGTGACATGAGCCCAGACACCGGCTGCCTGTTGTGCCTCCTCTGAGGAGGAAGCAGCGCATGCGTCCAGCTGGCGCCCTGCTTTGCCACCGAAGGCGTTCCCAGAGGATGTCGTGGAAGTGACGCTGCGTTCCCTCTGAGTGAGGGCACGCCAGAGCTCGACCCTTTCAAGCCAGCCTCTTAACTCCCAATACTTTACTATTTTTCTGTTGCTTAATTTAAACCTTCAGTTATAATTGCCAATTTGGTTTAAATGTGACAGTCTGTTTTAGTTATAGGACATCTGAAGTTCATAGTAGTTTCAGCACTGAATTCAACACGCAAATGTGAAATTAGGGCAGTAGAGCAGAAAGATGTCCTACAGTTTACTGCCAAACCAAGGCTTAACTCTGTTAAGTCCAACATAAATGCTTAGGTCTTTTTGATTTTATTTTTCCTGGGTCTGTTGTCTGACCAAAAGTATCAGATTTAGCCCAGTGCTGTGTTTGTTCTAACTTCTGATGGCTAGAAAGATCATAACAGAGGAATCACTTGTTGATAAAGGATGAGAAGGTCAAAAAACAACTAATGTTTTTACAGACATGGTTGATTTTTTTTTGAGAAACCTATGAAATAAGCTGTTACATCATACAGGGTAGGTATTTTTATTTCCAGAACCCAGAATTAATTAGTGTGTGTGTGTGTGTGACTCTGGTTTGTACCTCTCTTTACCACCTTAGGGCAATTGCTTATGGCTTCTGTAAAAAAGCATACTGTCATGTGGAATCTTACAGCTGTATCTGTCTGTATCAACTAAATTTGAATATGGCATTAGCAAACCCAGGCACATGAAAAACACAGAATGCCAAGATTTCCAAACCACTGGAGTGTTTTCCAGGACTGTATCCTGATTAAGTGATTCATGACCTCATTTACAGGAACCAATTGATCCCAGAGCACAATATGCTGAACAGCACATTCCTGAAAGGAATTTGCTGATGTATTAACAAACTGTGATCCTAAGCAGTCCTGCTTTAAATTTGATCAAGCACTTGATATCCTAGCAACATTTGAAAGGGAGGCTGAGTCCTGAGAAGAAAATGAGTGTAATCATTTGTGGAACAGCAGTGGCATTTTTACGAAGAAAGCCATCTGATGTGGCAGGGTGTTTTCAAAACTTTTCTTGCAGACAGATGTTCAACTGAAAAAGCTCTGATTTTTCTGCAAACATGCAGGAGGAGGCACAGGCACTTTGGGAAGTAGATTTGTTCACAAAATCACTTCTATTTGATGTATTCTTCACACATGGATAACAAACAAGATAATCAAGCCAATGATCACAGCTGTTAAAAACCAACTGTGTCAGGAAGAAAAGCATGTGCTAGGAATTTCCCACAGAGATGCTTTGAATAATAGAGTTACATTGCTGTCCATCATGTAGATGCCTTTTCACTCTTGCCAATATAAAGCTATTCAATGTAAAATCTACATGCAAAAAGTAATTTAGATTTGTAGACTATTTAAGGAAAATTATATAAAATTCAGCACCTTTCCATCACAGAAGTAGTAACAGAAACATAGCTTTAATAAGATTTTTCAAGCTACAAGCTTTCTATAAAAAATGTAGAGATTCCTAACTAAAGAAGTGCCAGTCTGATATCTGAGACTAAAATGTACAGATGTGCATTAATTTTAAACGGCCAGGATGAAAAGTTTCCAGAAATCACAGCTTGAGGATGGATTTCCAAGAGTTTTGTGCCCAATGACTCAGTTGAATACTCAGCTTCTTTGATAAACTGGTGTTGATTGCAGAAAATTTCAGCTAAGGTTCATCCTTCATTAGATTACAAACTAGAGTTTCTATTTCCTTTTCTTGTTTTTCTGTGTTTACAGTTTCAGTCGTTTTGGAAATTGGTTGTCAGTGTTCCTCTCCACAGAAATATAAAAGGGTTTTTGGCATGTAGCTTTTGAAATGCATTGAAAAACAGGTGAAGTATCAACTAATTTCCTCCTGACATGAGTGCAAACAGAAAGCTTCACAAGTTTCAGAAAGTGGCCATAAAAAAAGCACTGATATTCTAATGGTAATAAAATTTTACAAGAAATGTCTGGTTTCTGGTAATAAATTGATTGTTGTGCATAACAAATTCTAACTAATTTGGTTCCTCAGTGTTTCTAATAAGTTTTTCCTGAAATTAGATCTTCTTACTGTTCAGAATTCGTTGAATGTGTTAATCTTTAGGTCTTGTTTGAACTTTCAAGACATTTCCTTTCTTAGGAAATGGGTATGGGGAAAAATACCTTCCTGATTTTCCTAGGTCAAATCTTTATATTCTTTTAATTAGTTTATTCAAGCTGATTTGGTAATTTTAAAGTCATTGCATTCATTTAGGTAATTACAGTGCACATAACATAATAGTTTAGTCAGGTAAATATTTCACCTCTTCAGTGAGGAAATTACTGATCCTCTTTCAGTAAAACAATGTTGGATATATTTCAAAATACTTCTTCACGAGCTGTGATGGAGCTAGATCCAGCCAAATGGAGCTAAACAGAGCTAAAAGAAGAAGAAAAATTTCAAGTTGCAAGTTGTTCAATTTTCTGCTCCAGAGCTAAAAGGAATGCAATTCCTAATGCTAAACTTTTCTGTAGATTACAGCTGTTTCTGGCCACCCAGCACATTTACTTGATGTTTCCTTGCAGCCATTTGGTACACAGGATTTGGTTTGAATGATTTTATCTATAACATAAGCACATCTGGGAGTGTCTCTGGGGTCCTATGATACCCTGCCTGAACGTTTGGATGGCAGAATTTGAGCAGGATGAGACCTTACTCCTTTCCAACCTAGGGAGGATGGAAACACATAACAGGATCATATGGTCATGGAAGCAGGAATGCATATTTTCTGTGGAGCATGCCTACTTGTGCAGTATAAACACAATTTCTGGGGACTTTGGTCCTTGAAACAAATACACCTTCAGTTATAAGACCACTTTTATTTAGGATAGGGCTTTTAAAAATTGTTTTAAAATACAGATAAAAATCAAATAGAAACATAAATAAAGGTTCTGTGTGGTGTTTATAGCATTAAACAATAAATCTCTTGGGATACCTACCTTCTTTGAAGCAAAGGAATATTCTGTGAGAGAAAACATGCTAACAGAAATGCACACGCTTAGTTAAATATTGGAGCTGAAACTGCACAGACACCCAGACTAGTGCTGAACATGGGTGTATATTAAAAGTATGATTTGTCTCAGATAGGAGTAGAGGTAATGAAGTCCTGAAACATATCATATATAATGTTTTTAATGAAACACAACATCATTCATGATGTATTACATAATTGTGCAACTCTTCCAATAGAGAACATATTTACAATAAGTTGAAAAATGGCAATCTTTTGGCCAAATTGTTTCCCATTTTCTCCTTTGCAAAAGGAGAAAAGATTAAGCAGGGTTTGTTTACAGAGTGTCATTACACTCAGTGAAGTGCTGTTAAAAGGAAGCTTGGGTAACTTTAAACCTGTGGAATCAGCAGAAATAGGAAACCATCGTTTGAAAACAAAATCTATGCAATGCTACTTGTGTTCTCCAGGTAGGACATCTTAGGATTTATGCTATCTTATTTTGGCACTCTAAACCAACACACCTGTTTAAAGCTAGTTGTCCATGTTGTCTCTTTCTCCAAGTCAGTGATGAGAAAAGAACAGCCAAATGGGGCAGTTTTTCCCACCTGAAACAAAGATTTCTAAATTGACAAAATTTCCTTTAGATGGATCAGGAAATGAGCCACAAGATCACCTTGCATTTATTCAGATGGGCAAAAGAAAAATTTTTCCATTAATTCATTCTTACAATGAATGCTGAAGAAACAGTGCAGTGGTGATTCAGAGCGTAATACAAAATGAAGCAATATTAATTGCAGAACTATGTGATTTAAAATGAATACAAACATGCAATTCAATTTGATTCTGAGGAAATTATCTTTTTACTATGGAGAAAATAAAGAAACTTAAGATGAAATTTATTACATGTTCCAGGTGTAAAAGCATTAAGATTATGTGTAACTACTCAAATATACATTTTTAGTAGTATCTAAACTACTAAACAGGAGATGCAGTTACATTCCTGCTCTTAAGCTGTTAACCTTCTATACTGGTAAGAGAGTTAAAACTGGGTTTACTGTAAGTGCCAAAGAACCATGTTTATTGTGAAGAGATTTTATTCTACATTTTTTTTCTAAATTCTAAAAGGTAATTTATTCCAGTGATCCTTTTCCAGCAAAAGTAATTTCCCCCAATAATCAGAATAAAGGCGAATTGTGATAAAAGGTGAAAGCAAAGAACTTTATGAATGAGAAGACAGAAGAACCCACATCTTGAGTTAGTTGCTGATGGTATTTGCAAAGACAAACGAGTCTGAGTGATGCACACAGATTACAATAATGCTTAACAGTTTAAAAATTATCTCAGAAGATTTCCTGTGGCAGTACATAACTTCTAAAGAGAGAATTCTCCTCAGTAAATCTAAGTACAGTGTGAGATTTGCATTGAAGAAGACAGAATATGAAAAATTTCTTGTTTGTGTCATATATTCAAGTATTTTGCATTTTAAAAAAGTTCACTTGAGACTTAAACTACACTAAAAAGCAATCATGCAGAACACGAAGTTTGCACACAATGAAGTTAGCAGACAATGAAGTTACAACAAAGTACAACATGCATTAGGAACCATAAAGACAAGCAGAAACATTGAGACAGATTTCAATGAGAAAGAGAAAAGCAAGAAGCTAAAAATAGTCTAACAAATCAGTCTACCATAGTGTTATCTTTCAGAGACATGTTTTGAGCAATGAGAGCTTAAGTGGAGGTAGAAGTACAAGCAACAGGTAATATATCTGAGAAATCTCAGGCAACTGCTGATGGAAGCAGAAACAGTAAAACTGCAGTTCTGCAAGGCACGGATAATGCAATAAGAGAACATAGTCCCTGCCAGGAAAATCACTGCAGACACCAGCACTGCCATGATCCTTAGGCACAGAATTATTCAGGAGACCAAAATCACCAGTATTGCCAAATCTGTGTAAGCATGGTGGGAACTAAATTCTCATCAACACAATTAGTATGATAAGAAATGTGTTGGCACATCTTAAATCAGACAAGTGAGTTTAGGTAAACACCTATAAAATTAACTATCTTTGATACAAATAAACTATGTGTTTCCAGAAATCTGAGCTTAGACTCAACTGACTGATCCAATTTTAGTTTTTGAACGGTTCATAAAAGTGACAGAGCACCACCACAGACAAATCTGATTACTAAATGCCTGCCTCCTGGTTCCCAAGGGCTTATTGAACGTGACGTGCTACATGTAAAAATATTTTGCCACATTTAATATAGTACAGACAGACTTCAAAAAGCATAGTGTGATTTGTTAGTTGTCTGACATTGGCCAGACAGATTTTCCAGTAGGACACAAAATAGTTCCTATGTTCAAAAAATACCAATAACAGTGGTAACAGACCTAAAAGGAATTTTAATCACCTGGTTCATCCCTTTGCTGTGGTATTTCACCTAAGACTTCTCTCTTATAGAAGCAAGAGAAAGCATAGATTCCTAAGTCTTGTAAAGAAGAATCTATTTTCTAGATCTTGGTTTGGTCTTTCCCACTCCTGCTTTTCTGTCAAGAATATAACAGTTTATCTCTGTTGAGTTTCTGTTTCATGTGAGCCACATGGCCTTTTTTACCTTGAATTCCTTTCTGTGTCTCTATTTGTGTAACTAAGCAGACCTCTTGCAATGTGATTTCCTTATTGAAAAATATAATAATAACATTTTGAACTCCTATTTTGTCTTCTAGTTTGCTTGGAACCCCATACGGGCTTAATTTGAAAAATGTCTTTCTCTACTGTCCAGACTTTTAATTTAAATGTGTAATATTGCCAAATCCATGACAAATTACTGTCCCTTTTTGATTGCTATGGTATATATCCTAATTCGTACACGATTATCCTTTTTTGTATATTAATCATAAGCTCTCAAAACAAGAAGGTTGTTCACAGAAAGACCTAGTGCAATCTGAAGACCTTCAGAATAATTCCTTTTCACAATAACAATAAATCCTCATCCATCTGTGACTAAAACTGTACTGTGTAAGAGGTCATTAAAATTAAAAGAGAGACACCCAGAGGACAAAAATAAGGAGTGGACCCTGCTGAAGTGTCAAACAAAACCAAATGTGTTCCAAGTACTGGTAAAAATTCTAGATTGATTTTCAGTCATCTTTTTTTTTTGATGGGGACTTTTTTTCCTCATGTGCACTAGCTTTGCTCCATTTTACAATTCAACAATTTTTATCTCATTCCCTTTTATTTTTAATAAAAGCCTCAGTGTGAACATTTGTGTTGATGAGCTTTGATTGCGTGAGAAAGCTTAGAAGTACAAAGACGACACTGAGTGCAGCAATAGCATGCTAAATTGTATGGGTAAGGATTAAAAAACAAATCTGGGAGAATTTCTAGTGGATGCATATGCCAACATCTTCATCAAGGCGTCACTTGCTCTTTGAGCAGGCTCCTCCATAAATTTCCTATTCCAGATTTCAGAAAGGTAGAATAATAAACCTCTAATCCAAATTAGACATAGAATGTATGAAAACAGGGTCCTGAGGTTGTCAGCATTGTCCTCAGGACCCTACTTAAAAAGACCTACTTACAAGTCACTAAACCTTGTTCTTTTTGCTTGTTGGCCTGACCAGGCCAGGTTGAATGGGGCTTTGAGCAACCTGGTCCAATGGAAGGTGTTCATGCCCATGGCAGAGGATTGGAACTGGATGATCGTTAAGGTCCCTTTCAGCCCAAACCATTCTGTGATTCTCTGATTCTGTGATTAGATAGAATGCTGGTAGAGTGTGGAAAAACAAATACCATATATTTGCATATAATCTGAATAAAAATTTGTTGCAGTGGGGATACTGTAACACGCGTGTATCAAACAAGGAGGCCGTGGAAAAGAAATACATACGGACTGATTCTTGATAGATGTTTCAGAGATGTTTATTTCTCCAGCCGCATGGCCGGGATCTGCCGAGGAACTCTCACAGTCACGGGACCAGCGGGTCCTTGCCCATGCAGGGGAACACAAACCAACCAATGGGGAGCGAGGCTGAGCAGGGGCAGGGAAACCCCGTGTCTCCCCCCCAGGGCTACATGGCGGTGAGGGGGAGACCCCGACAAAAATTTAACAATAAGTTGATTTGTAAAGCCGATGAAGCTAATGTTCCTTCTGGCTTTGCAAGGAAATGTCTTTTTAAAATCTCTTTTAGTAATTGCTGCTGATACACATCTGCAACACAAATCAAAATGTTTAATCTTATGAAATGATATTGCCAGATAGATAGATGAGAACCCTGCTATAGTCTTATCTCTGCAAGTAAGTAGTGACAGTATAAAGCTTTATTTGTAATAAGTGTAGGTTTCCAGAATAAGCTTTTCCATGTAACTATATACTGATATATATATATATATATACTATATACTGTGTTTTGTGTCATTACAGACTTAAGAAATAAAAGAAGTTGAATTTATTGTTCAGATGTAGAGGAATCCAACCTGCTGTTTAGTTTCCTATGAAAAATTCTAGCGCATACTATGTATGCAATGTAAGTAGGAAAAACATTCAGAATTTATTTATGACAACTACATTATTGACATTTTCTAGTTATTTTCAAGAAATGTGTCAATAACTATTTAGACAACTTACTTTTTTTATGACTCATACTTTTCTGACTGGGTTTTATTTTCAATGCAATGATATACTTCAGGTGTCAAGGTCCCAAATCTCTCTAAAACTCAGATATAACCACTCAGACAATATACTACATCTGGACTATGGATGCATTTTCCCCCTAAAACCTAAGGAAAGGGAAAAAAGGCACTGATACTATTTATGCCTTGAAATTAGGCAAAGCTGTTCTGGATGTGATGTGATGATGTCCTGTGGTTCCTAACTTGACATACCATGCAGGCAAGAGACTAAGTGTGGGCCAAAAACATAGGGCCAACAAAATTTCAAAGTTTTCTTATGAAGTGCTATTGAAAGAAGTTAAGGACATGGTTATGCCTGTATGAAGTCACAGTGGCTGTTGAACAGCTGAATTATCTTCTGGTCTCATACATGAGTGGTGGGAAAGTCAAGTCTTGGTGCTGCCTGTTGGGGAAACAACCAGACAACTGTGCTTGTTAGGTGAGGTTGTACAGTTGACAAAACTGAAAGACCTCCTCAAAATTAACAAATGCATTAGAGAGTGACTAATTATTTATATACTCAGTATTTTTCTCAACAGGCTGATCCTACTTAATCCCTTCCGGTGTTATTTTAGGTTTAGAATAGAGGATAGAGTCATTTAAGAAGAATAAGAATGCCATCAGTAGAGTAAGTAGCAACAACTGAAGGATAGAGTTTTTCCCACAAAGTCATCTGTTAATCTGAAATTCTTCCTCAAAGAAAAAAGGTATAAACAATATTAAATAATTACCTAATGAGCTACGAAGTGTTGTCAGTTTGATAATTTAATAATATTCTTCAATATAGAAAGGAAAAACTGCTTAAAAAGAAAAAGAAAGGAAATGCTCCATTGTCTAAACCTTTGGTGCTAGAAACAGTATTTATTGCTGTGATGTTTAACACAATATTTATTTACTGTATAGTTTCTAGAACAAGTGATTCTTCCTGTATTCTATGGGTTTTGCAGAAGACTGACTTTGGAATCTATAAATTATTTCTAGTTTTTGTAGCCAAATTTACCTTGGTTGATATAAGTGAACCTAGACTTCAGAGGTCTGCAAAAGAGATTAACCAGGACAAGCACATTAAAGGGTCTACTGAAGTTTTTTCAGATGTCTGCAAATATAAGTTCTCTCAGATGAACAGTATTAAAATACATAAATCTGCCTGTCTAGCTGTCTTCAACAGATATATCTACAGACAAATCACCTTAACTAGCACAACGGTGTATCTGTCTTTATACCTGCTCATGTCCTTCTGCACTGAACCTGTCACTTTTCTTCACGTTAGTGTCCTGCTCAGATCATATCTGATGCAGATATGGCCATATTCTAAAAATTAGTGTTGCAAGTTTGTGCTATGGCTGCTATTTAACAGTTTATACTTAATGAGGCAAATAAGCCAAGTTTCCTGTTTTCCTTAGACAAAGTCCCTGAAGTTGCCTGCAGCTGAAGTCCGTTGTGTGAATCCACTGGTAACTGCTTTGGAACAGAACAATAATAGGACAAAACTAACCCTCTTTCTATTCTTATGCAAACACAGTGGATTGTACAGCAGTGGATCATACAATTGCAACTTTGGACAATCATTTGTAAGTGTCTTTTCCTTGCTTTCAGCAAAACCATTATCAAATCGCATTACTGTAAACTGTCTTCTAGTGATCAAAAATAATGATCCAGTTCACTTTACTCTCCAACCAAATGAATCCCTTTAATTAAAATAGCATTAGCATTCCTAATTTTATTTTAGTTGGTAGTTTTAATACGCAACTTTCTGGTAGCTCCTACACTTACTGATTCTGCATTTTATGGTTCTGCTCTTCAGGCTGGAGTTTTCACTAGCAAATAATTGTACACCATTCATTGGACATAGAGTAATGAAGTTTTGAACTTTTATTATATTGAGATGGCTTTAGATTCCCTTTGGAATCTGCATGGTTATTTTATAAAAATCTTTAATGTTTAACA
This sequence comes from Corvus kubaryi, assembly GCF_017639235.1. Lineage (NCBI taxonomy): Eukaryota > Metazoa > Chordata > Aves > Passeriformes > Corvidae > Corvus > Corvus kubaryi. Next base: position 5,980,969 of record NW_024580666.1, on the reverse strand, counting down.
AGCACTACAGGAAATTTCAGTTAAATAAAGTTATGCTGGTGAAGGATAACAGACGGACAAAACAAAACTGTTTTAGCAGCTTGTGTTTTATGAGAAAGAGAGGTAAGGGAGAAACCACCCACGCGTTCCAGGGTGACAGAAGCACTAAGAGAGCATGTTCCCTTTGAGCTTTCCAGTGCTGTGATAATCAACAGAGCTCATAAAATGCAGCACTTCATGGGCTTTTGGCAGTGTGAGCCTTCAGAAAGACATAAAATTATTGCCAAAAAAGAATCTTAAAACCTTGGTTTTAAAACAAATATCCTGCCTGCTTTCTCTAGCAGCACTAAATTGTTCCTGAAGTTGTTTGTGTAATGTGCCTATATCCCTTTATCTGGATTAGATAAAGGAAATGAGGTTATTGTATCATTGATCAAAACAGTGTATTAATGGCCTCCTTCTGGATTGGGCCAAACATACTGTCTACATTTGATTTACTAAAGTTGAGAGAAAGCCTGCAGAGTTTGTGAATCCTAGGTAAGTATGCTGGGTACGAATGTGTGATACAGAGTCAGCAGCAACATGCTGACTGCTGCTAATAACAGATGGTAATATTCAGTGTGAGTTGGTGATGTTAGTCAGTCCAGCACAGCAGCCAAAATCTTTGCCAAGATTGTCTCTCCCTCTCAATGTGCACCTACCCATTGAGAAAAATGCTCTCACACACAGTCTTGCTATAAATTTATGAGAACCCCTAATGCAAAATCTTTACTCTTTCTAGCTTTCTCTCCCAGGGAACTGCTCTATTCATTACCTGGGCTTAATCTACTCCCTGCAGACTGCACAGGCAACTAACTTTGCCAAAACAAATGTTAGCACAGGGCTTCTCTAAACTGCGGCATTCAGCTATTGTTAGGCATGCACAGAGTTTATTTGGGTTAAAAATACCACATTTTAGAGAGTGGAAAGATATTTTATAAAACATAAAATTCCTTGCACTTACAGTACTTTAAAGAAGATGCTTGTGTTTATCAATTGACAAGACCAGTAGATACAAAAAAGGCATCTTAATATTAAGTGTCATGGTATTATTAAGCTTTCAGAATAGGGATCAATAGATCTTGACAGGTCTCTGTACACCTCAATATCCAACTATTTGTAAGGTGTAAATCTTGTAGAACAGATGCAGAAACCCTATGTGAAATTCCCCTCTTTTTTTACTCCCCCACAATCCAAGAACCCTCTGCCTGGCTCCCCACTTGATGTATCTCTCAGGTCCTGGGGTCTGATCACAGAATCACAGAATATGCTAAGTTGGAAGGGCAGCTCTGTTCTGCTTCAGGTCTTTGCTGCTCCTTTTTATTGCTGGAGCTTGATCCAGGTAACACCTACGAAGAAGAAAGTGATTTGGGCAACAAAGTACAGCCAGCTCTATCCCTGGCCCATGCACAGGGAGGCACAAGGGTGTTTAGAATAACACAATAGGATTCAAGCCTGAAATGTTGTTTAAAATCATGGTTAGAGAATTGCAAGAAGGCTGCTTCTGAAAAGAGAGCTTAAAAGAAACTAGAAGAAAAACATTTTATTTATCAGCCAAACAGATCCTAGTTATGAATTCTTTCAAGTTATTTCCTCTTGGCCAGCCTACTTCAGCTGGAGGGCTGCTGCAGACTGGAGGCACCACCACTACAACAGCTCACTCCAGCTGAATGCTGCAGGAAGGCAGAAACTCAGGATAGTTATTCTGCATTCTTAAAGCCAAAGTAATTAAACTGTGAGGTGGCATTGTAACAGCTCAAGTCAGATTTCCTGGATAAAAATGAAAAATACCCCACCACAAACTGTGACCTAGAGTTGCTTTTCCTCTGTAAACTCATTTAAAGATGTAAGATAAGCATAAAACTTGGCTGTGTAAAAGAAGGAACAGTGAATGTAAGTAAGTAAGTAAAATGTGTATAATGGCAGATTGATCAGAGAGGAGTTAGATTGGTACAAATGTTGGGTAATAGCATGAACTTTCCATGTTTTAAAGTAATGCACTGCCAATTTTCCCCTGCAAATTCTTTCTGACAGGAAACCACTAGAGTATGGCATGGAAAAAAATATGTGTGACCTGTGCAACCCATATAGATTCAGGCAACCTCAATGAAATAAGACTCTTAGGTTTTAATCAGAAAGAAAAAGCTTGGAGAAAAGGAATTTCTTAACCCCCAAAATTGGAAAGGTTCTTTCCACAGCCTGGTCTTGAGACTAAATTTTCTCAGCACAAGTGAAGCCAGGATAGCTCTGCTTGTGATGGTTAGGACAAGAAGGGAATGATCAATAGAGACAAAAAAGGAGTGAGAAAGCAATGCCAGTCCAAAGCTGGTCTGGCAGACTTCAGAGTGGAGATGTTTCTCCTAATGATTAAAAAGTAGACTGGTCATGAAGGTATACCAGTTTATCCAGGGCTGAAGAAGTTTGTGGATTGGGAAGGTAATCCCCTGTTTGTGTCTTCTCCATTCTCATTTTCTTCTTGCATTAAGGTTATCAAATAATCACAGAATATCTGAGGTGGGAATGGACCTCTGAAGGCTGTTTGGTGCAATCTTTCCTGCTCAAGCACAGCCACCCGGGGCCAGCTGCCCAGAGGGGTTTTGGATATCTCTGAGGACAGAGACTCCACAGCCTCTCTGAGAAACCTGTTCCAGTGCTCAGTGTCACAGTAAAGAAGTGTTTCTTGATTTTCAGAGGGATCCTCCTGTGTTTCAGGTTATGCCCGTTGCCTCTGGCTCTGTCACTGGGCACCACTGAAAAGAGTTTGGTTCTGTCCTCTTTGCACCCTCTCCTGAGGTGTTTGTACACATCAATGAGATCCCCTTGAGCCTTCTCCTACCCAGGCTGAAGGGTCCCTGCTTTCTCAGCCTTTCCTCACCCACAAGGTGCTTGAGACCCTTAATTACCTTTGTGGCCCTTTGCTGGACTGTGTTAATATGTGTCACACACTGAGGAGCCCAGACCTGGACACAGCACTCTAGAGAGGGACCTCACCTGTGCTGAGAAGAGGGAAAGGATCACCTCCTCTAAACTGCTGGGAACACTTTGTCTAATGCAGCCCAGGATGACCTTCTTTCCAGCAAGGACACATTAGTGGCTCATGATCAACTGGGTGTCCAACCCCACGGACTTTTCTGCAAAGCTGCTTCTCAGCAGGATGGCCCCCAGCATCTCCTGGTGCCTGGGGCTGTTCTATCCCAGCTGAAGGACTTTGCCCTTCCCCTTGTTGAACTTCATGAGGTTATGTCCTGAGACAGAAAATAATCTGATCTATTATTTTCCCTATGGCTGAAAACTTTACTTTTCTAAAAGCTTTGAAAAATGTTATTCTATTACTATATACAAATATATAAAAGGTATACTATATTTTATGGGGATTTTTTTTTCTAACTCCTAGATAACAAAAAGGAATTCAAATTTATTTTGTTTATATCTATTTTCTTCTACTGTGTTTTTTTAGGACAAACGCAAACAAGAAGTGTAGTTCTGGTATGTGTGAATATTGATCAAAGACTTGGTAAATATTCGCCTTACTGAAACCACACTAGCTTTTCCCAGGCAGGCTGTATTTCTCAAGATATCCACTAATCCTACACTTGGTTTGTACTTGTAGTAATTTCCTCAGTAAAGAAGCCAAACTTAGAGGTTTCTTGATCCCAAAGGAGCTTTTAAAAAAATATCACATCTGTGATGGCACAGATGCTACACTCCAGTCCTCAGGCGCCATGGGAACCTTAAAACAGAAGTTAGATGGTGCTGTTAGTAATTTAGCTGTTTCATCCTTGAGATCTCTTAGAGCTCTTGGGGGCACATGATCCAGGCCTGGTCATGTTTTAGTGTTTGTTTTGTTGCTTTGTTCCATATCCCTCCTGCAACCACTTCGGTTTCAGACAGGCCCTTTGCTGAGCCCACTACAAGATTACAGAAGGGGAATTCCTCGTATTTCCACAGTGGATGTCAAGGCAAATAATTTGTGTAGTATTATATCCTGATGATCAGCTGTCCCTACTTTAAGTCTGTGGCTTTCTTCTGATGTGTGAAGGATTTAGTACTACTTTTCATTTTATCTTCTTAGTGTTACCTTCAAATTCTGGTTTAGTCTACACTGGTTTTTTTTCACTTGATATACCTGAATTTTTATCAACCCCTTTGTTATATTAATTAGAACATGCATGATTTAAGCAATTGGAAAGATGTTTTCCTGTTTCTAGCAAGCATGTTTCCTTCCCATTCTGTCTTGTTTTCATCCTTATTTAAGCCTTCCCTACTTCAATACAATATGCAAATCACCTGTAAGAATTTAACTTTCTTAGCTCCTTCTTTCAACCTCCCTTTTCACAGGCTTCTTACTTTTACGTTGCTCTGTTTCTTCACGAATCATGAAAAAATACATGAACTGGAAGAATTGTTTTGTTTGTGGAACCATTCTCTTTGGTAGTAGGGTGTATGTATGAGGCCACAAATTGTGTTCCTTTAGCACCAATTCCTGTATGTTAAAACCACCATGATTCAACAGAAATGGACTGGATGACTTCTTGAGTGGTATTTGTAGCAGTTGTGATGGAGAATGATGGTCCAGATATGACCTCCAGATCAGGAAGTCATTACCTAATTGCTGAAAACTGAGATGGAGTATCAGGGGAAATATTATCCTTTCTGCATTTTCCATCTCACATATACCTCCCAAAGCATACCAATCACTGTCTAAGACAGGATATTGAGGCAAATGGCTTTTTTGGTCTAACTCCATATTCTTGTTTTTATAAAAAGTAAATCTGTTAAAAAGCAAATTCTTCATGGAGTGAGGTAAATTTCCCCAGAACTTCATGTCATAGGAAAACAGCAGAAAAAGTTGTGATGTTATTCAATTCCCTTCTAGGGAACCTGGTTGCTTGATTACTTCTCTGAAGTGCCTGTACACAAATGTGCACAGCATGGGGAATAAACACGAAGAACTGAAAATCTGTGTGCTGTCACAGGGCCATGATCTCATTGCAATTACAGAGACAGGGTGGGACAACTCACATGACTGGAGTATTGTCATGGATGGCTATGTACTTTTAGCAAGGACAGGTCAGAGAGGTGAGGTGGCGGAGTAGCTCCGGGGCAACTGGAATGTATCGAGATCTACCCAAGGACAGACACATGGTGTTAAACATGGGTTATGGCTCTGGGAGAAAAGGCTGTCCAAGAGATATGGTTAATATTTAAGAATTATTTTCTCTGAGGTCAAGACCAGTGTATCTTCATGAAAAGGAAATCAGGGAAAAGGCACAGAAGACCTTCATGGATGAGCAGAGAGCTCCTAGTATATCTCAAAGGCAAGAAAGAAATCTATGGAATGTGGAAAATGGGACAGGTCATGTGGAAGGACTATGGGAACATTGTCAATGTATGCAGGGATGCAATGAGGAAGGCCAAGACCCACTTGGAATTGAGACTGGCAAAGTACATCAAGGACAACAAGAAGGGCTTCTACAAGTATATCAGCAGCAAAAGGAAGATTAAGGATAATGTTGAGGTGCTGCTGAATCAGATGGGTGTATGGTAATGGAAGACACAGAGAAAGTGGAATTACTGAATGCCTTCTTTGCCTCAGTCTTTACTGCTGAGGATGGCTCTCAGCAGTCCCAGACCTCAGAGGTAAGAAGTCAGGAGAAAGGAACACTTCCCCTTGGTCATAGAGGCTTGGGTTAGAGGTCAACTAAGCAGACTTAACACCCATGAATCTGTGGGCTCTGATAGGATGCACCCATGGGTGCTGATGGAGCTGGCAGATATTGTTGCTCTGCTGCTCTTCATCATCTTCGAAAAACCATGGAGAACAGGGGAGGTGTCTGAGGACTTGAGGAAGGCCAATGTTTCTCCTGTCTTCAAGAAGGGCTAGAAGGAGGGCAAGGGAAACTACCAGCCAGTCAGCCTCACCTCCAGTCCTGGAAAGGTGATGGAACAAGTCATTCTGGGGATCATTACCAAACATTTAGAAGAAAAGAAGGTCCTTAGGTGTAGTCAGCATGAATTTAGCAAGGGGAAGTGATGCTTAACCAATCTGATATCCTTCTATGATGACATGGCAGGATGGGACAATGAAGGAAGAGCAGTGGATGTTGTCTGCCTTGACTTCAGCAGGGCTTTTCTCTCAGAACATCCTCATAGGTAAGCTCATGAAATGGATGGACAAGGTGAAGTGGATCAAGAACTGAATGGCAGAGCTCAGAGGGTTGTGACCAGTGGAGCAGAATCCAGTTGGAGGCCTGCAGTCAGTGCATTCCCCAAGGATCAATACTGGATCCAGTCTTACTCAGCTTGTTTCTCAATGACCTGGATGAAGGGATAGACTGCACCCTCAGCAAGTTTGCTGATGACACAAAACTGGGGGGAGTTGCTGACACACCTGAAGGCTGTGCTGCCATTCAGTGGGACCTTGATAGGCTGGAGAGCTGGGAAGGAAGAGAGGGTTCAAAATGAGGTTCATCAATGGCAAGTGCAAGGTCCTGCACCTGGGGAGGAATAACCCCAAGTACCAGCACAGGCTGGAGGCTGACCAACCTGAAGTTTCTTGTGTTCCAAAAGTACTTTTCATCCAGTCTCCTCCTTTCAGAAACATGTCACAATGGTCATCACTGATTCTTTCAGAGCTTCACAGATCTTGCAGTCTTGAAAAACTTTGGCAAATCAAAACATTCAAAGTCTTCAAAACACAACCATTCTCAAGAATACACAAAATATTAATCTCTTCCTTGCCTATAAGAAGAAAACTGGTTATATTGAAACAAAAGGTTGCTGCCTAGTGTTTTCTTGCAGTTTCTACTATAAAAAGCATCAAGGCAAAACCAGATGAAGAAATACCAATTTAAAAGTAAGTTACAACCAGGATGCAACTCGAAATGCTTTTGTCTTCTATTATGGACTGCCCAGTCACACTTCACTAAGCTTGATCACAGCTTGATTTCACCTTTGTGTCTACATTATAGTTCTTCCCTTGAAGGAGCCTGGTTAGCCTACCCAGCTTTCATCCTGTTAGCAATGGATACAGAGTTTTTTTTCTTTTTTTGGAAAGGTATTTGATTATAAATGTCAACTGATTTTGAGGCTATTTGATGGTCATAAATTTGAAGGAACACACAGAGTTTGTTGTAATTTCGAGCTGTTTCTGAAGGTCTGCCCACAGAACCTGCTAGGGCACTAGGCATTCCTGTGAATTTGAGATGTTCTGTTTACTTGACTTATTGTGGAATGTAAAAATTCTTAATTACATAGTGAATTTTAACAATTAGCTGTGACATGATTATCAATGTTTATTCCTAACAGCTTCAGAAGATTTCTTGTTCTCCTTGCTGTTTCATTAGCCACAATTTTGTACTGACTTTAATAAATGCAAGTAATTAACATAATTTCATTAAATGATTTTATATTTTAGAACATACATATTTATATACTCATGGAGAGGAGCAGAAATTTGATCATTCTTAAACAGCACTATCTGTAATAGACTTGGGACAGGTTAGCCTAACCGAGAGGAAAACTTATTTAAATTAAAATGCAACACTTTCAAATTAAACTCTGAAAGTAAATCAACTTTATTGTGTCCTGTGAGCACTTACATTGCAGGAAAGGCTCATTACTTTTACTGAAAGAGCTCTCATCTTAAACTGCCAAGAAACAAGTAAATACTCACATTATTGCTTGGCTAATATTTTATTGGGTGACTTGAGCATAGCCCTGATAAGAAACTCACTGTGTAGATTTGGTTTGTATGGGGCTTTCCCTGCAAAAGAAAGGATAATGTAACTTATTTCAAAACCAGACCTGTAGTAATAACTTGGGTGCAGGTACCCAAAGTGACATGCGCGTTTCAGAATCCACAGTGCTGAGTTAGTTTCTCTCCTGCTGTCCAGCTTTACTTAAAGGGAAAGCTTTTTTCAAAGAAATCGATTTACTTCCATAAAAGTTGTCAGAAATACTGGATTTTCCCTTGCTTTTTGTCAGGATGTGAAGTTTGCCTTTATAGATTTCCACATTTTCTGTGAAGCCCTGAGCCAGCTCTGCCAGTCTGGCTATAAAGCTGTTACCCAGCTGTCAGCTTGTACAGTGATACTTTTAATAGCTCCAATATTTCAGGCCAAGTCTGTTTAGGCTTCCAGGAAAGATGTGTTCTGCTTTGGATGTGCTCAAGTGCACATCAGTTACTCCTTACTAGCTATCAACATATCTGTTCTGTTGATGGTTTCCCTTCTATTCACAAGAGAAGAAAGTGCAACACGCATCACTTCCATTTATCGACTCCTAAGTCTTGCATGTGGCCTAATTCTTAATCCTTATACCTCTTCTCTTTTTCTCTACTGTTTCCTCTTGGTTTGTCTCCTTCCTCTGCCCTTGCTCAAGTGTATACATTGCTGCACAGGAGGCCATCCTGCTACCTCCATTGCATGGTATCAAAGAAACAAAGATTCTTCTTCTTCTTGTCTCCCTTGGTTTTGGAATTGAAGTTAGTACTCCCAAGACTTTCCCTCTCATAGTAAGGAATGAATCATAGCTTAAAAAAAAAGTCCAAACCCAAAATTAGATTCCCTTTCTCACATAACTGCAGTAACAAAGGATTTAAAAAAAGATTAAAAAAAAAAGACATAGCAGAATACTCATATAAAAGTGAAAACACAGCTGCAATATGTCAATAGTGATTTTTATGCTGGAAGGAAAAAAAATACCTTTTTGGAAAAAAAAATAAAAAATATTGTTAAATATGGACCATTTTTAAAAAGAAGAATCTATTGAATTATAATTGCCATTTAGAGTTGGGGGAATCTTTAAATGTTCTTTACCTCTAGTTTTTTATTCCTTCTTCTACATAAGGGCAAGTTTTTTTATGTCCCCAAAATACAATAATTTCTAAGTGTAATAATTTTAACATGTACATAAACCCTTGAGAGACACTGACAAAATGTGTACATGGGCTCAATTTAATATCAAATTTCAGATGCAGAAAATGAGTCAGCCAGCTCATTAAGTACATAGCTTGCTTGAAGTCAGGGATAACTTCATTGACCTTAACAATCCTATTAGCAGGTTTACCTTATTTTAAACCCACCAATGTCTCATTAAAATAAATGACCCTGACTATAAAGACTTTTAACTCACAGCCCAGGCAGATATTACATGATTAATCTTTAGTGGGTCAAGACCACAGTATTCACTATCTGAAAAATTTATCACTTATGTGCAATAAGATATACAATTAAGTATAAATATAGGTTCTCATGTCTGGACCTACTTAAAAAAATACATATTCCTGCTTTGCAAGAGTATTGAAATAATCTGTTTAGCTTGTACAAAGAATATGTTTTCTTTTCTCTCGCTGCACAAAATCTTCCCTTCATCAGACATTGACCAGGATTCCCCTCTCCTACATCCTTTCCTAAACATTAATAGATCTTTTATAGTTGCAACATCTATGAAAGAAAAATACTTTAATGATTTTAGAGGAAATGTACATTTGTTTCAGAACTTCCAGAACATATATTTCATACCCTGAAGTATGAGTGCATTCACAGCTTTGAAATCTACAGCCTTTTAATGACTCTTTCTAGTCACTTATTGCAGTCATAAATTTTGTAACATTGGATGGAACATTTCTAGGTGGGTTGTCAAATAGGAACTCAATAGTTTAATGTGCTGTGCTCTTTACATAATGCACTGTGCTAACAATCAGATGGAATTTCCTAATTAAATGTGGTACAAGTAGTATAATGCAGGGGTTAGTAAATCTGTATTACTGACTCAGGAGCAAGGCACGCTAAATTATAAACGACGATCCCCGGAAATTGAAGCATAACATTTGCAAGTTTAAGAATCAAGACTGAGTCAATTAAATGTAGGCTTAATTTTCCTTTTAAACTCACAGAATGTATGCAGGTAAGAAGGGTAGTATTTTTTTAGCATAATATGTGGTTTTTAATTTAACATTTCCCAGTTGAACTTAGTCATTGTCAAGGTTTTTAACCATGGATAGGGTTAATTTTCTGCAGTACCTGCGAAGGGGAAGAGGCTGGAAGAGTATGGGTGTGGCCAAGACCCTGTATTATTCAACGCCATGTTATGTCATTGCCAGGGCATTCTTTCTGGTGGAGCAAGCGTGGCAGATGGAGCAGTGGCGTAATGCTGGTCCCAGCCAGAGGGAGTGGTTTGGGTGGGATGGCTGCAGGTGGGTTGAGCTCCACACTCTGTCTTTTGTACACTTTTGTTATTAATATTGTTGCTGTTACTGTTTGTTTTCTTATCTCATTGCTGTTTCCAGTAAATTGTTCTTATCTCAACTGGTGATCTTTGCCTTTTGTGCCTCCAGTTCTCCTCTCTGGCCATCCATGGCCAGAAGAGAGGAGGAGGGGAAGCAAGTGAGAGGCATTGTGGTTTCAGAGTCCTGGTGGCGGGGACACTAAATACCATTCCTAAACCGCAATGGTCAGAAAAAAATCGAATTAAACTCCTATTACAGGAGCTGTGAAGGAAATGCAGTCCACAGCTCAGGAGGTTACAGTCAAGAGGGAAGCATTAGCTACTCTGCGTGACAGACAGGTGCCTCTGATTGTTATCCAGCAATTTATTTTTCCCTTTCTAAAAGGCTACTAGAGGCAATGAGGTAGAAAATTTCTGAATATTCAAGCTACAAGAGAGATGGTTATCTGGCTTGGAAGTGACCAAGTAACAAGAGAGATGGGAATTCTTAGTAGTTATTGACACTTTGTGGACAATTGTAATTAACAACAGGCAAAAATTCAAGGGATTATCTGTTCACTCAGAGTATCGAAAGCACGCACATTTTAAATGGCATTCAAACCAAATAATATTAGAAGGATTGCATAACAAAGCACAGGGCCACTGTGTTTTAGCAATGCAACATACCATTTAATCCGATGTAACTGAAAGTTAGGTTTTCTGTTGGATGGGACAAATACGCTCGACAGGAGATGATACTAATGGAAATGGTGATCTTAATTTTTTAATCAATGTTCATTGATCTTATGAATTAGAGTGTGAATTTTAGAGTGAACGTATCTGAAACAGTATGAATATACATAACACATATCTATTCGTAAGAGCTTAGATTTGATGGCTCTAATAACAAGACTCTTAGAAGAACAATTTTTTTCTGCAGAAATTAGAGGTGTTTATAGTGACATGGAAAGAAGCAAAGCAGGAAATTGTTCTTCTGATGCATTAATTACTCATTTTCTCATCCTTTTTACAAGGATGTTCAATAGCTAAACAAGAAATTAAGAGATTAATTTAAGCTGTCTTCACTTATTCTGTCATTATGCTTCACTCAGGCTTGCATGACAACAATGCTGTGGTATGCCAAAGCACTGAGGATGCAGGAATGATTTGTGTATGTACATGAGTTTATATGTGTCTATCTGTGTTGATTGATGATCAACTCCCTGTTGGCTGACATTCCACTCCCTTGCACTATCTGAAAAGAAATATTTGAAAAGTAGGAGTCTACTTACTTATGTAAGTAAAGAGGCTTAAATGCAGAATAACTTTTACTCACAGATGGATAAACATTATATTTATATAATATAAATGCTATCAATGGCAAGTATTAACTGAATTTTTAAACTTGATCTATTAACCAAAATAATTGCTAATGTAACTGAGTATTTGGAATGTTCTAAGAAGACTTCCAAAGACTCTGTTGAGCTTTAGATGAGGTTTTCAAAAAGGTGAGATAACATTGACCCAAATCCATTCATGACCTTTTTATGCTATCCTATTGGAAAAGCTATGGACAGTTTGCAGCGCTAGGCTCTTTCAGTAATCTTTGTATTATTTATGTATGTATGTATGTATATATCTATCTTTAAAAATTCAAGATGCTTATAATTAATTATTAAAGATTAAGGTGCAATATTTTAGACTATAATGATGTGGTGAGGATACATTTGTAGCTGAGATATCACCTAGTCACTGTCACTAAATGTCTGTTTCTATCTAACAAGTTACGTGTGCAGTTGACACTGTTTTATTTTCCCTACTGAAACACTTTAATTTCTTAAGAAGCACCTCTGGAATATTGTAGTGTTGCCTTTCAAGTGTCTATATAAGGCTAGACTTGCTGTTACTGAACACTTAAGTAGACAGACAGGATAAGCTTTAAAGAACAGCTACTGTTCTTAGCATGCTGAGAGTGTTGTACTATTTATTGTATGGACTAATCTGCAATTTTTAAACAGCAGAGGTGAAAATACAAGACAGTTGTCCTTCACAAAGGGAAAGATTTATTTTCTACAGCTAGCATGTATAACTATACTTAATGAAGGAATGTAGAATAAAGAATAATTAAGAATTAATATTATTGAATAAAATACTGCACAATAATTCATGGCATTTTAAACATATCCATAATTAAATATTTCAGTTTAATGTGATAACTCATAGGAAAGAACATTAGTTATAACACAATCATTGCCCATGTACTGTGAAAAACTAACATTCTGAAAGACCATGAAAATGACTATTGCTAATCTATTTGCAAAAGCAAATGTGAAGAGTCCCTAGATTTCTTTTCACACAAGGACCCTCTATATTCTGTTGAAAAAATAAGTGTGAAGGCTAAATGCTAAGTCAGTGTTTTGCCTGTGTGATGCCAGTAGTAGATAAAGATAGATAAATATACCGTCTGTAAGCTGTGCCAGCCATGATGATACAAAACCTCTTGTGCTTGGATCAATCTCACTGCTTTGTTTGGTCAAAAAAGTGCTTTTAAGTAACATTACTTGACTGTTTATCTCCTGTTCAGTGACACAACTTCATGAGTCCTCAAGAGTTCATTATGCAGTCAGTTAATGAACAAGAAGAGGAGCTGCTTGGGACAGGACTTCTGCTGGATCTCTGTTTCAAAAGAGGTTAAATGCACCTTCTCAATGCAGACTCTGCCTTTGAAACCTTGAGAGTGCTGCTGCCTGGAAGCTGCATGTACGCAGGCCTTGCTGTGCATGTCTTCCTTTCTACTTTTTCCCATCTGTACACTCTCGATGGCACTTTGCTTTCAAGTAGCCAAGTATTTCTTCAGATTTTATGTATTTCCATAGTCATGTGAAATCAGGTAAGACTCATAACAAGGGGACAAAATTTCTGGAATCAAAAGCATGGCTACAGAACAGGAATTTACATCAAATCAATTTTCTCCGGGCAACTGTGTCAGGGCTGTCTATGCTTAGACCCCATGTGAGAATCCTCGAAGCATGCATATTTCTATCCAGACAGTTAAGAATAGATTCCCTTCATCTGAGAAAATGGAAAGCCAAAAATATTGGATGCTGCCAGAGGAAGTTTCTTGATCAAGTTATCGTCAGAAAGCCTTGTAGGGTCTTGTATTTTTTTTCCTACGAAAGTCCCATGAGGCAAATGACCTACTTGAGTCTGTCGTGGAAGGAAATCCTGGATAAGGCGGAGCTGGAACAACACAAAAGATCCAGCTGTTTTTGTAGTCTAGTGTTTCCAAGGAGGTGACAACTGCTGAAGCCACTTGTTAATGTAGTAACACGAAATAGTCTCCACAATCACAGTAAGCTCCACAAGTCTTTGGCACAATGTTCTAACTGGAAATTGTTGGCAAATAGCATTGAGCAATAGCAAGATGATGAAGGGGCAATATTAAGGCAGTCTTGATAAATCATGTAACTTGATCGTTTCAGTCTCTCACTCACTGAAGTCAAAAGACAGCCTTTCCTTGTATTAACTGATTTCTGAAATTAAAAACTTGAAAAATAATTGCAGAATAGTTCTTTAAAGAATTTAATAGCTTTTGTTAATAGCAGAAATTTTACCCTGTGTTCAGGGTAAAACACTGTTACACTGCGAAGACCTCTGCAGAAAAGATTGTGAAATGAAAGCTAAAACTAGCATTTATAGCCTATAATACTAACAGTGTTTGTATTGTCACCTCATAATTGCATGAAAGTTATGTATATTGGTTTACTAGGAAATACTGGGACAATATTCTACATATCCTTTTACATGATAATATTTCTACCAAGCTTATTTACTCATTACCAAACTATGATCCATCTTGCAATTAATGATTTTAATTATATGCAGGTACATGGTCATTTCATGCAAAATAGTTTCAGCAGCAAGCAGTTCTTCAGCTCAGAAGTGTTTCAGTCTCTGCACTTAACAGCGAGCTCTTCGATGATGCATAAGTTTGCTCTCCTAGGGAGAATGGTCTGCATGTAAAGTTTAATTTCTTTTCAACACAGTTCTGTAACTTCCCAACTCTCATTTCCAGGGCCCAGACACAACATGAGACAGTCCTGCTCTCTCTCAGGGTGAAACTGCAGATTTCCTTCCTGGTTTAATTTCGGAAGTTACACGCAGCAACCTTGGCCTCTTCAGTGCTGCTGAACTCACTGTACCTAATTTGTAACTTGAGCAATGTTTTGCAAGTTTTAATTTTATATTGAAAAACAAAGACCATTATTTTTAATAAAACAGACATGGTTCAAACAAAAGAACATTTAAGAAATGGTATTCAGATACTTGCATCACAGCCTATTTATTCTACCAAGCATGATATTCAGCAGAAGTTAGTGGTTTTGGTTTAGATTCAACAAAGATTTTGCAGAGACAGTTACTCAGATTTCAGACTGGGAATGAGGAAAGCAACACAGTTCTGGGACAGCTTGCACAAGAGGCCTAACGAGACCTGCATCCTGACACTTTTAAGAAAGTATTTGCCTTTTGTTTTTCTAGCTCCCCTGAACTTCAGAAAGTACAATAGAGACGCACTTCATTCTGCAGGGGAGTTCTTGGATCTGTTTCATGAAATTAGTATTTCCCCATGTTCTGCACAGGCTGCAGAAATAATTCTGGATGCCTCACTACCTTCCAGCAGTATGTCCTAATAGGAGCTATGTCATTTATTATCAGAGCTCAAACAAAATCTATGTCTGCTGTCAAAAATTATTGTTTGCTTGTGGCTGTGCTCCTCATTCTTCCATCACCTGTAAATTGTAGGTACACAATGTAAATATGAGCTGTGAGAAATAATAGTGTTGCAGGGGTACTTTGGGTCCCAGAGAGGCAGAGGCTCAGGTTTGTTCTCGTCTGTGAGCAGCTGACTGACTCGGCTCTCTTACTAGTGAATCAGTTCATATTGGCCAAATATGGTCTGACCTCTCACCTTCCTTCTCTTCTTCATCTTGGCTGATGTAACATGTGCTACCTCCTCAAATAATTATCCATGGCTGCAGGACCAGTGGGTCCAGCCTTACTTCAGACCTTGTAATAAGCTCTTCTAATATTGAGAGTGCTTGCACTGGCAACACCATGGGTTTTGCCAGGAGATTTGGTAGGGACCTTCTTGAATGCACTAAACTGAGTGAGAATGTAAGATTTTGGTGGTCTAACTGGTAGACAAAAACCAGTGAACCAAACTAATATACTTGCAAAGATATTTTATGTGTAGACATAACCAATGTGAACCTTGTAGAAATAAGCAGAAGACCACCAAAAGAAGTGTCTATGGGTAAAATGTTTTGTCATTAATGTTGTAAGATTAAAACCAGGCCAGGTCTAAACCCTCCTCCTTCCTACAATCAACTATTTTCTTGCTGCAAGCACAATTAATGGCCCTCATGTTTCATACCTTGGACAAAACCTTAATGCCTTCCTCACCTGCCTTCCTGCCAACCTGCGTTGCCCACAGCCCCTCGGTACTGTAGCTGCTGTGAGAGTTGTCTGTGTCCAAGGCCTCCAGTACTCACAGGAGTCAAGGAGGGAAACAGAAAAGGGTGAGAAACTCTCTGAACCTTGATAAAGAAGCATTAGGGTGTAATTTGTATTGGGCGACATGAGCATTTATGAAATAGCTCTGCTTTTTTATCTCAGACTAATACAAATTTGTGTTGCAAAATGTCCTTTCACTGCTCTTTACAGAAGAGCATGAGTACACAGGCTTATGATCTCAGGGGAGCATGTTAACAGACACTTAATGCTCACATACGAGTACCTATATTTGGAAAACTTATGACCTTTTATTTGGTACTTTCACTTCTTGCTTTTATTGAAGATCTTTCATGATATTACAGTTAATTGAACACAAGATTAATTCAATCACCACTTATTAACAAGAGAAATCACAAAAAGTAGGCCAGAGGTTTGAGTGAGCAGCAAAGAATTTCCTGATTTAGCTTGCCATGCACTATTTTATGGCAAAACTAATTGACATTCTTCTGGTTACTATTTACTTAAATACTAGTTTTCTATCAGAGACAAAACAAAGTATAATCCCTACAGAAACCTGAGCTGCTTATATTAAAGTCAGATGGGATGTAAAATGGAGAGTTTCTGTTATTTTTGGCTCAGTAATATGCAATTATGGTAATTTCCACCAGCATACTCAGTGCCTTGTGCTTTTGTGCCAAAACAGAAGAGGCCTTTGCTTGGCTGTTTCTTTTCCATTAGTGACAGGGTGACTTAAACATGTTAATGCAGGCTAGAGACTTTCTGTCTCAGAGATAGCTTTGCTTGCACTTGAGAGATAGAGGAAACATGTGGAAGGGTTTCATATGCCAAGTTCTTTATTATGCACAGGGGCACATAGGTATGTGAGCACAGAGGTTGTTATTCCTCCCCAGTGGCCACCATCTTCCTTAATTTAATGGCTGACTCTGAGAAAGAGGCTGGTAAAACCTTGCCAGTAGCTGCAATCTGTTGGATTCCTTCTACTCATGCTAACAACATGTGAAGTAGGAAATGGTATCTACCATGTTTACAGGAAAAAAACAGGTCTTGTAATTTCCATTTCCACTTAGCACAGAAAGTGAGAGCAAACAAAATTAGAACAGAATTGAACTTTTTTTCTTCACCTGAAAGAAACAATATGAACAGGAGTGGTGTAATTTCTTTTCTAGACATGAGATTCTTATTAGATTTGCCAGAGCTATCTAAGTAAAAATACTGTTTCTATTGTCATATGCATCATTAAACAGAAAGCTTACAGTTTGCCTGCAATACACATTTCCTCAGGCATAATTGCCTTTAGCTTGAATTGTAACTATTCATACCTCAGAACCTTCATTCATTTGAACTGTTGATATTTGCTAGCACCTACTAATGATTTGCAACATGAATATCATAGAAAGATATTGTTCTTTCCTTTAAACAATTGACAACCAAAATTGAATATTGAAACATACCTAAGGCTAGAATTCACATTTATTAGACAGCTGGCATCTACCTCAGTAGACTACAATTAGCTCATGACACATAATCAAGCAGTTTACAACATTAATATGCTGTTCAGAAGAGTGGTAGTAATTTGGGTGCTTCCCAAAACAGCTGGTCACCCATGCCAAGACAGAAAATACAAGGTTCAAGATGGACTGTTTGCTATGTCTTAATATTTACTTCCCTTAGGGATAATAAATATTTTCAAGTTTATGAAATTATGTGACGGGTAATGCATTGAAAAACTGGCAACTGGGCTTTGCAAAGTACCAAACCCTTGCTCTTGTGTAGAGTAATTACATAGACAAGGTTTCACCTTGACTGCATTACCAATGTACAGTTTGCAGATAAGACAAGTACTAGGCAATTGCTTTGTGAATTTCAAAGAGCAGTGTCACTGCTGCAAACTGTATCTTGGCTTTGTCACTGTGTGGAGTTGAGTGTAAACACACAGCAACTAAAAGTAAAAAATAGCCATGTTAGTTCCATTTCCCATCTCCAAGCACTGCTCTCTCAGAAAGCCTCCTTTCCACAGGGGATGTTTCTGATCATGACTCATCAGCTGGCTGAATAAAATCTAAACAGATAAGAGAAAAAATACTTTTCTACAACTTAATGCCTGTGACAACCCGTTAATTCTGCTGCATATTATTGCAAAGTTTATGTAAGACCTCTGTTATTAGGTTGATTCAGCTCAGAGGGATGTGATATTTTACTTTTATGACTCTGTATAATCCTTTGCCCTGAAGTTGAAAATGCATTGTCCCCTGACTCACAATAAGTGATGAATTACAAGGTAGTGCTGCCAATTTTCCAATACACACAAGATGAGAGATGTAAACAATCATTTCCTCATAACAGCAACATGAACTAAACTAGGTTCAACAAAACCGAAGGAAAAACTGCAAAACAGCAAAACTAATTTTACTCACAGACTATGATTCAGTACCTCCTTTGGGTCCCATATTTGAAATTTTGGTTATAAAAATTGTGGCATTCATTTCAATAAGCCATCAACCAATCAAGGTCAAGTCTGAATAGCATTAATCTATGAATATGCACACTTTTGTACCTACATGCATGAACATACACACATGCATTGGTTGTCAGTTTTATTAATATTCCACATAGTATGACAATTCAGAGACATAATTTCTTAAGACCTCATGTGCCTCCTCACTGCGATTTCTTTTTTTCATTTTAGATTGAACATTCAACATCTCTGTATGTTAAACCAGAAATATATCTTTCTTTTACCCCAAGTTCAGCTTCTGATAAAAGTGCCAAGAAACCTTAGAAATATTTCCCTTTTCCTCAAAACCTTAATTCTGCATTTTATTTTAAATGCTGCCACAACAAAACTACAACTCAGTCATTTTTATTGCATGTCTTAGAGCTTTGTTTTAATTACATTGTTAGTTAGAGGCTTCAGGGTTGAAAAACCTTATGTTTCCACCACTCTTGTCTTTGTGGTTTGTAGAAGTACAAACTTACCCTGTAAACCGAGACACATGGAGGAAAGGATACCTTGTAGGTCAATAGGGGAAGAGCTAGAGATACGTACAGATACAGCCATATGCAAAAATGCCTACATGCTAATGCCTGCCCACTCAAACCTTGGGAAAATTCCACCCTATATTTTTCTCTGCTTTCACTGTATTTTTTCTGGAGTAGCAAATATCTTAATTTTCCACTATGTTTGACCCTGTAGTTTCTCTGTATCTATGAAAGGGTGTAACCTTCCTTTGTTATTACTCATAGGGACCACAGTATTATCCACAGCTTCTTTTCCTTGCTGAACAGGAATTGAAGTCTCCATGAAGAACAGGGTTTCTCATGAGGACAAGAGGAAAAGTGATTCACAACTCAGTGAATGTGAGCTTTAAAAGAGAGCTAACAACCTTGACCAAAAACTACTAATGAAATTTGAAGAACAAGCCATACCACTGCAGACAAATAGGAAGCCAAGATTTTTGACTGTGATGCTATGGTTGGTCTAAAAACAAGGCTGCAAAATAACAAACTGAAAGAAGAGGTTAGAGCAGGGGTGTGAAGTGACTAACCAGGAGAAAGTGGTGACAAAAAGGTGGGACTTATAGAATTTAGTGAAAAGGACATTTTGGACGAGGTGAAGTGGGAAGAGTTAGAAAAAAAATCCATAAAATCAGGCAATCCAGTAACAAAAACCCAATAACAGAAAAGCAGGTAAAGAAAATAAGGGAAAGAAGATAATTATTTAAGCCACCTTCCCTTTTTAGCAGGCCAAGATGATAAAAGCTGCCAAAAACTTTGCAAAATGCAACATTGATTCAAATCTGGGAATTTGGAAGTAATGAATTCCCTTCACACTTATAAGAGATAAGAAACATCATGCAGAGCAAAGATAAGTAGGCAATTTTGGAAAAGACTACCCAGGCAAAAAGCAAAGAGAGTGCCATATGTCTTCCGACATGCAGCAGAGATGTGGATGAGCAGGAGGAAATTCATACTCCAGTGCATGGAGGAGGGTCTTCTGGAGAAGATTTTTTACTAGGTCATTCTGCATGTGATTGTAACGTTGCATGCAAAAATAAGGAGGAGACAAGATATTGTAGGTGCCAGTAACTTACTGAGGAAATGCTAACAGGAAGTTGGGATTTGAATGTTTGCTTTCTGCACACAAAAATTGTCATAGTACCAAGAGCTGTCTGGGTCACCTCTTGTAGCAATTCTCATTATCAGGCTAATTTTTGTGAAGCAACAAATTCTGGCTAGGATTTTCATGTTAGGGTGAAAAGAAGAGGGCAGAATAAGGGGGTGAAAGAAGCCAGCTGAGAGATGAAAAGAATACTAACAGGATATTTGTGTTTCAAAAGGCGTCCCCTTCAAGCAAAGTTGTTTTACCTAATCTTGTTTGCAAGCTCTCTATGGGCTCAGACTGAGACCTAAATGCTGTTATCCATGGCATAGAGGCAATGTAGAAAATTCTCTACCATTCTGGAATTCTGGATGTGGAAGACATGTAATGATAACAAAGCACTGAGAGTAGATACTATCACTATTCCCTGCAAGATCCAGTACTGATAAGGTAAGCAGGAGCAAAGTATGGGCACAAGCATCTGTATGTGCAAATAGATGCATCAATTAAGCTAAAATAGGAGGCAGTGTTGTACATAATTTTGTAGATGTTCTCAAATTTTACCCAGAAAAAGTTTATAAGGTTTGTATTTAACTCCAACACTCATTAAAAAAAGTTTTTCCGGTAAACAGCATTTGTAAAAACTTCCAGGTAAAAATGATCAAGCTAACAATACTCTTTTCATTCACATACATTCACTTTTCTCATCTCAGGTAAGAAGCCAGAGAAAAGACCCTTTCTTTATAGTCAGCAATGATATTGGAACTAATTATACTTGTTTTTTTCGTCCAAACTTCCACAGATATGAGGGAAATTGGCCTAAGAAGAAAAAGAACATATTTCTCAGAAGCTGCAGGCCATAACTGCTTCCACCCATGACTTCAACATAGCACTATCAACAAACAATGTCATAATCAGCCAGAATCCTCTCTCAGTTCCCTGTGAAAACACTACCATGTTTGTTTACATGTTCAGATGGTTTCTGTGTCTTATTTTATTGGCAGTTCTGGAAAGGGCACATTCTCTAGTGATGACCCACTCTTGAATTCTGCCCCAAAAATGCATCTGACTGCACAGGATATGTTGTTATCTGCTCTGTAACACATAGACAATAAATTAACTGCTATCAGACAGATGACAGACAGCTAAATTTAATGTTTGCATATACCTTTCTTTAATTTGATGTGTTTCTTGATACCTATCTTTTCTGATATTGCTCCCATATCAGATGTGAGCAGATTGAGTCTGTCAGAACAATGGGGAAAATTATTATAGATAGCAGTGACAGCCCTCCAGCAGTGGCAGGCACTTTTCAAACTAATGACTTGTAATATGTATTACACATATTCAAAAGCCCTCATTTCATGGTTCTACAAGTGTGTTTTATCCTATTTAAAAAAAAAAAAAAAAAAGAGAGATTCACAGCTTTCTCCAATATGCCAGCAATTTCTCTGAGTCCTTAAGGAGCCTAAAAAATTGTATCTAAAAGTGTGATATTTTTATGAATGTACAGAATTTTTTAGATTTTTATGATTTTTCAATTCAGTACAGTTGGATTCCTTACACAAAATGAATTTCAGTATGAACCTGAAACTGAAAATTGTAAAAGCAGAGAGTATAATTTGGGAGAATTATCCTTTCAATCAAAACTATTAAGTAAGGAAATCCAATAGTCAGAAAAATGTCAAATTCAGTCACTGTGAATACTAGATGACATTTTCAGTACATGTCTCCCAGCTATTAGCTTACAGAAAAAACCATATGCTCCTGTAATATGCACCAGGCTTTTATATAGAGGTCTGGGTAAGAATTCACAAATTTCACTGAAATTTCTTATTAGAATGTCACCTGTCATGGAAAGTATAATGCTGGTGCAGAATCCTATGACATGAATACATGTTAATATATAAAAGTCTCTGTCCCCCTTTTTCAGGGGACAGCTGTGTTAGGTTTTATAGCCATCCTGGTGTCTGTCTGCAGAGCCAAAAGAAAATAAACCACCTGTGATTTGTTACTTCATCCTAAATGTGATCTGTTGCAAAGTGCAAGTAAGCAGAGATGTTATGGTAAATAATTGCACTAAGGAGGCCTGTTAGTAGCAATTATTTCTGGATGAAAAGGAGTTTCTTGAATTACCATGTATGATGGTAGTTTTACTTGGTTTACAAAGGTGATTTATCTGAAGGATAGGCAGCAATAATTTGTTGTAGAGCACAACTGTATGGTGAACACGTTTGTACCTTATGTAATATGTTTTTAGGTTGCCTGAAATATTCTCAAGGATTCCACAGAGTTTTGGAGGGGCCAGTCCTTGTAACAATGAGAGTGGACAGGAAAGCATTGCAGAGGCTAAGACAAGCATTCCACAGACCACAAAGTTGCCTTTTTACAAAATGAATACTTAAAGACAGCTTTATACAAGGTCTTTTAACATGGTGTGTTTTAGATCAAATATATACAGACCTGTTATGTCCATGTTGTAATCCACATATTTTATTAAAAATCTTTCATGTTTCTGTACCCTCTTGTCATGTTTTATGTTCATGACAACATATAATGGTGACTTTTGTCAAATTATCTTTGCCTATACTTTCTGGTATCTGTGCCCTATATGGTCAAGTACATATGTGCCTTATTGATAGGTGAGTTTTGACTTCCTTCCTTCCTTCCTTCCTTCCTTCCTTCCTTCCTTCCTTCCTTCCTTCCTTCCTTCCTTCCTTCCTTCCTTCCTTCCTTCCTTCCTTCCTTCCTTCCTTCCTTCCTTCCTTCCTTCCTTCCTTCCTTCCTTCCTTCCTTCCTTCCTTCC
>NW_024580666.1:5934257-5957902 GCF_017639235.1 Corvus kubaryi | reverse complement strand
AGGATTGTTGTTGCCATGTGAGGGCACATGGAGGGCAGCAATTAAACGCTGGAAAAGAGGGGCAGATGTCAGGCATTCACCAGTGTGCAACACAAGCGAACTTTTAAAAACCCAAGATGCTTATGTTGCCCCAGGATAGCTCATCTCTCAAGAAAATATGATAAGTATGAACAAATCAGCAGTTATTTTCAAAATGTCTTCAGTGATGCACGGCACAGTTTTTCTTTATGCCACTCCTTTTAGCAATCCTGTTGATATTTTGAAATGGAAGAAAGATCATGTGAATGCAATCTCTCATATTTGAATGGCACAATGGGATGAGAAAAGAATCTAATTCATGCAGCTATCTTTGTGATTTCTTTTTATATTCCTTGGTACATATTCATTACATAGACTTAATTGGCTGAATTGTGAGAGCATCCTCGTGGATCCATTGCAAGGGTCTGTGCGTAATACTGCTTTCTGCATTTGTGCATTAATTCTCAAGTATCTTGGGGTAGAGCTGAAGTCACATCCATGCCATGGTAAATATCCACAAGTTTATGGGTGCTTTGTACACCAGTCTGAAAGGGAATTTCACTTTCATACTGAGATAAAGAGTTGTTTGTGCAATGAGGTTGGTTTCCAGTGTGCTGAAGGCTGTTAACAAGCATTTATGTGCAAGAGACACAAGAGCGGCTGCTGGTTTTTTTTACTCCTGTGTAATGAGTGTTTCGTCACTCTGTGTTACAAAAGGTGAAATGTTCACAGTCCTGTTTGGTTTTGGTAAGATAAACAGTTTCCTAAGATATGGGAGGACTTAACCCAAGTTTTAATTCTAGTGCTTCGTATGTTTAACTGGAGACGACCCGGTCCTGGACAAATGTGAGACAAAGTGAGTCTAAAATATCCATGCTTATGGCTAGGTGGTGTTAGGGAACACCACTGGTAATCTGTGCTAGTGAATATTTAGAGTGCTCCTTGGCATGGGGACCAGCACCAGCTATTCACAGCACAACTAGGGGATTCATGTGAACCAGGGTATCAACTCCAAAACACAGTTTTTGCCAGTCACTTCTGAAGTGTAAAAGAGTTTAAAATACATATGGGCTGGTGATCTGGTTAAACCTGTTTTTGTAAATAGATTGATACATGGTGCAGGACACCAGAGGAACGACTTGGCTGACGTATTGCTAAATACCTTCTGAAAGCCTACAGTTGAGTTCATTTCTTTGGCTGTGAACAAAAAATTCACAGTAAATAAAATCACTTTCTAAAAAGAGTTGTGATCCTTTGCTAACAATCAAACTATGAAATTTGCCTCTTTTTGAGCACCTCCTCTCCCCCCTCCCCCCACGGCTTAATATTACTGCAGTAAAAATAAAGAGCATTTAGAGCAGTCTTTTTTTTGCCACATATTCCATGTGGGAATTTTTGCATCAGGCAAGGATCAAGGTTCACACATGATCCAGCAAGTAACACGCATCTGGAGATCCAGAAATAAAAGTATGTGTCATGTAACACTTGCTGACTACTGACAGGCTTCACAGTAGAGCTGTAAGGAGTCACACTAAGACCTCACAAAATCTGACTTCTCTTCTTCCCATGTGTCTCCCACCTCATCTGCACACTTAGGCAAGTTTTGCCACCAGGAATCATCCGCTTTCAGTTTTATATCCATCCAACTTACCCACTCATCCCATGTGATTGTAATCTGTAGTAAATTTAGCTTTTGTTATTGGCAGAATTTATGAGCTGGGATTTGTCTATCTTTGTAATAGAGACTAGGTGGATATTTCTCTGGCAACATGCTATGAACAGTTTTCTGAGAGAATAAAACCCTAAAAGTCACCCCAGCCATTTTGGAAAAGGAGATCAAAATTCCTTGGAAAAAAAAATCCCATAAAACTATTGAAACTAATACTAGTTTCAGGGTCTGATTTTGTAAAGACTTTTGAGCAATGCATTACCAAGCATTGCCGAGCCTATGTCCAGTTTTGGTCTTGAATTTGGCAGTAAAGGTGAAAGCCTGTGTTGGGTTCACCTGGCAAGGTTTTGGTAGGAGAAGTGGAGCTATAGGAAGAGCTTCTGTTAAAAGCTGCCAGAAGCTTCCACAATGTCCAGCAGAGCCAACACCAGCCAGCTCCAAGATGGACCAGCAGCTGGCCAAGGCCAAGCCTATCACCAACAGTGGTAGTGCTTATGTGAGAAGGAGGAGAGGAGCAGAAAACAAAAAGGGCTATTGGAGCTGGGAAGCGGAGTGAGAATACATGAGAGAAACAGCCCTGCAGCCACTGAGACCAGTGAAAAAGGAGAGGAATGAGGTGCTCCAGGCACTGGAGATGAGATTCCCCTGCAGCCAGTGGTGCAGGCAGCTGTGCCCCTGCAGCCCGTGGAGGTCCACAGGGGAGCAGAGATCCACCCACAGGCACAGGACCGCACTCTGGAGTAGATGGATGCCTGAAGGAGGCTGTGACTACATGGGAAGCCCACACTGGGACTGGCTCCTTGAAGGACCTGTGGGCCCATGAACAGAGGAGCCCACATTGGAGCAGGTTTGCTGACAGGACTTGTGACTCTGTGGGGGACCCACACTGAAGCCATCTGTGCCTGAAGGACTGCAACTCATGGGAAGGGCCCACACTGTAGGAGCTGGTAGAGGACTGTCTCCCACAGGAGGGACCCACGCTGAAGCAGGTGAAGAGTGATGAGTCCTCCTCCTGAGGGTGAAAGAGCAGCAGAGACAATGCGTGATGTAGCACTGGAGGGGAGAAGGGGGAGAAAACTGGGAGTGGAGTTGAGCCTGGGCAGGAGGAGGGGGTAAGAGCTAGTTTTTTTTTCTCATTACCTTACCTGATGTGATTAGTAATAAACTAAATTAATTTCCCCAAGTAGAGTCTGTTTTGCCTGTGATGGTAATTGGTAAAAGTCTCCCTGTCCTTATCTAGACCCATGAGCCTTTCATTGTATTTTCTCTCCCTTGTCCAGCTGAGGAGGGAAATGATAGAGTGGCATTGGTGGGCACTGGGCATCCAGCCAGGGTCAACATGCCACAAAGCCACAAAAGAAACCTGATAGAGCCAGAAACTTGGGGCCTTGAGCAGGGAAATTAGGGATGAAGTTCCTGCAAACAGAAAAGCGACCTGAAACAGAATCTCTCCTATTACAGGAAGGTGCTCTGATTTCCTTACAGTTTACAGGATACAGGTGTTTATCTGCTCTGCCTTCAGCCTCTTATATTCCAAGATTTCTTTAGAACCAAACTGGTAAGTGTGATCTGAGAAAGAAAAACCAGTTTGGGTCCCCCAGGTCTTTTTTGTTGTTTTTTTTTTTTTTAAACCTCATCTAGTCTGAGAATATCTACCTTGCCCCTTAGCATTACCAAAGTTTCAGTACATTCTTGGTTGTTCAGAAACAACCTGGGAAGTGCGTAGGGAAGAACACGGATTTAAGAGCACAGTATCTTAGAGTTATAAAATGGTTAGGGTTGGAAGGGACCTAAAAAGATTGTCTAGATACAATGCCCCTGCCATGGGCAGGGAATCTTCTACTAGGTCAGGTTACTCAGAGCCCCATCCAGCATGTCTTGAACAATTCCAGGGATGGTGAGTCCACAAACTCTGAGCAATCTATTCCAGTGCATCACCTCCCTTATATTAAAGTTTCTTCTGTATATTTAATACTAAGCCACCTTCCTTCAGCTTAAGGTCATTTGCCCTTGTCCTACCACTACATGCCCATGTGAAAAGCCACTCTCCAGCCTTCCTGAAGACCCCTTTATGTACTGGAAGAGTGGTCTCCCTGAAGCCTTCTCTTCTGCAGGCTGAACAGCTGCACCTCTTTCACCCTGTCTTCATAGGAGAGGTGTTCTTGGCCTGTGATCAACTTAGTGGTCCTCCTCTAAACTTGTTCCAACAGGTTCTTGTCCTTCTAATGTCGGGGTCCCCAGAGCTTGATGCAGGACTCCAGGTGGGATGCCATGAGGGCAGAATAGAGGGAAAGAATCACCTCCCTTGACTTGCTGGCCACGACTTACTTGATGCAGCCCAGGATACAGTTGACTTTCAGGGCTCTGAGTGCACATTGCCAAGTCATATTGAGCTTTTTGTCCACAAACACCCCCAAGTCCTTCTCCCCAGGGCTAGTCTGAATCTGTTCTCTGCCCAGCCTGTATCTGTGCTTGGGATTGACCCAATCCAGCTACAGGACCTTGCACTTGGCCTTGTTGAACTTCGTGAGATTCATGGAGGCCCACACCCTCAAGCCTGCCAAGGTCCCTCTGGACGGCATCTCTTCCCTCTAGTGTGTCAGCCACACTAGGTGCCTGTTTAGGTGCCTCTTCTGTGGATGTTAATTTGTTCAGCTTTGTTCAACTTGATCAACTTTTTGTTATTCGCTTGCCCACAATGAAATTGTGTGGTCCAACAGATCCAACATACAAATTTGAATGCTCAAATTATTAAACCCATATAAATTACTTTGGAGCTTCAGCAACTTCAAAGCTAAGCATTTTGATCCCTGAACTCTAGAAATGCTGATACTAGTTATTGTGAAGAAAATTGACTACCCTAATCGAAACCAGGAACCATGCCAGGGCTTTGTGGGATCCATACTTGGAGGTGCTGAGTAGGCACCTTTGCTCTTTGGTGGACCTAGTCCTTTGTCTCATTCAATGTCAGAGGAACTTCATCTTCTTCATGACCAAGTCATGATGAAAAGTAAGTCTGGCTTGTCTAAATATCTTTGAGCTTGTATTATTAGATTAACTCAGAGAGCCTTCGTGCTTGCTGTCAAAAACCTGGTCACAGAACAGATAGATCATTTCTTCTAACAGCTGAAAAGGAGGGTCTTGGCGGAAAGGAAGAGGCCAGAAGTTTTGAATTCATGTTGGGAGGTGGAAGAGAAGATTTCCTTAGCAAGAGGTTCCTGAAGGCCCTGCCTCCCAGCTCTTTGTCTGATTTTTCCAAAACCAAGCAGCAGCCAACACAGACCTTATCACATTTCCTTTCCCCACAGATTTCCCCTCTCCTGACAGCTCTGAGTGGAGCAGAACACAAGTAAATTCCTCTGCCCTTGCCACAGATCCCCTTCTTTCTCCTGCACTGTGCACTGTTGCTCCTTGTCATCAACATTTTCCCTGGCCAACCATTCAGACCCAGTCCTGTCTGGTGTTCCCAGAGCTGGTGACACAGCACATCCCAGCACACAGAAAAGGACAAGAGAAGGCATGGAGGCTTGACAGGACAGCATCACCGTAACTGCAGGTGGTAGACTGAGTTGTGCCATATGCATGTGTGAGGACATTTGGCATGCTCATGCCTTTGGAAGTGAAGGTCCAAACAGCATTCTGAACATGAGTGCCATCCTGATATACTGCCCAGCTGCTCCATGCTGTCCCAGTTCCAAGCAGAGGAAGAAAACCTCTACAGGATGCACCAGGGATCTGAAATTCAGACGGTATGGGGAATATTTGTGTCCAGTATGGGGAATATTTGTGTCCAGTAAGTCACACATGCACCATCACCCCGTAGGAAGGCCTGTCTTCACAAGGGGTAGCCTCCAGCCCCGGAAGAAAAAAGTCACCATTCCCTTTCTCATTATCCTACACCAAGGTGTGTTTGGTTGACCAAGTACCAAACATGATGCCAGGAATGGTGCAGGCAGCAGGCACTGTGCTTCCACTCCTTAAATAACAGACCAAAAATGAGCAAGAACAGAAAAAACTTCTTGCTTCACATCAGAGCTCATACAGGACACAGCAGTAGGGCCTGATACATGCCTCCGGAACGACAGTGGGAAAGATGGGAAAGACTGGGACTAAATCCCCAGTACTGGCTTCTTGTTTAGAGAGAGAGGAGTCTCCTCCAGCCCATGAAAAGTAATTCTTTAGTGATTGAAGCAGGTGGTTGTAAAAATCTGAGGTTGAGTAAGACAGCCAAAACAGGAGCTCTTGGAATTATTGATGCCAAAAGAACACAACTCCAACATCCTACAGTTGCTGACAAAGTTCATTGCATGCTGTGCTGGATTTTGGTGTAGATTGACAATCTGAGGGGTCTCACCCAAACCCTTCAGGTGTTAGCAGTGGTCAAAGATCATCAAGTGAAAATTTTCTGTGACATCCCTCTTTAAAACATATCCATCTCAGCAATGAGGCAGTTTGACAATGCATGCCAATGCTAGTATGTGAGATAGACAGACAGATAGATAGAAAATAAAATTATGGGATGGATAATGTACACTTAAAGGAAACTGAAGAACATGTATGAAGAACTGAAGAATGCTAATGAGAGCTTTTAATATTTAACTGTCACTAAGATGAACTTTAATTGTGGTAAAGCTGAAGTAAGTTCCTACGTTTGGATGCTGAATCAATGCCATCTAGTGGTAGTAGGGTTTTTAGTGGGTTTTTTTGTTTGTTTTGGTTTGTTTGATTTTTAAATTTTTTTTTATTTTTGGTTTTGTTTTATGGTCATGAAGATCACAGCCATCATCAAAAAGGTCCACCTAATAAGTATCTTTAGCACCTTTGTGAAAATTGTCTAAATATTTCTCCAAGTCGAGCAACTAAAAACCATTTATGTGTAATGATCGAGATACGTGCAAATTCAGAAATATTTACATTTCCCTTTGTTCAAATAACTGTACCCATCACAAAGACTCTTTTATATTGAAGCCTGCATTGCATGACAACTTATCCAACACTCCCAATTTAAAAGAACATCTTTGCTTCACTATGACCTAAGGAGATGGGAACATCAGACTGACCAGCACTAACAACCTTATGTCAGTTTGTCTAACAGAAGGTATTTCCTCTGATGATAGGCCTTACAATGAGCTGCATTTTCTTAGCTGTTAATTACGAAGATCATCAAGTTCCCAGGTGTTTGTCATCACACCTGGCCCCTTAGCAATAAATTCTTTTATGTCAACAAGTGCTGACAAGAACAAGACTTAACAAGCAGGATTCATTTCAAAGCTTGGTAGATAAACAAAGAAGTTCTGAGCCCCCCTGCAGTCATATATACATAAAAGGAGCTCCTTTGGTGGTCTGTTGTTTACTTGCAGAGTGCTGGCAGAAGTAAATTGTAGGAAACAAATGTAGTGTTGTGTCATTATCCCTTACAGGCTGACTGTGTTAGTGAGTGTAAATTGAACATACACGCAGTTGTGAGCACAGTACTTCATACTCATAAAACTGGTGTACTAAAAGTGTATCTGCTGATCATTTCCTAAACTATATTCCTCACATCAGGATTTATAGTAGAGTAGACACATTCATAAATGTTTGGTATTCTCTTCAGTGGTATGCAGCTCTCGGGTAACAAATTGCTTCAATTTGTTCCTAATGTCACTGCTGATCTACAGTTCATCTGGCAACAGGAACAAAGGAGATGAGGGTTGTACTAAAATGTGAAAAGGTGGTGTGCTGGGTACCAACATTCTGCAAAAACTGAGTGCCTCAGACACAGCTAAAGGCAACAAAAGTGAAAACTCTCTGGGCAGGACCTTAAAGGAGCCCTGGGAATGCTGCAGTGAGAGGACTCTTTACTCTGGGTTTATTATATTGGCAGGGGGTTTCGTTACATTTTCCTATTTTTATGTTTGTCCTAACTCTTCTTCTTTTTCCTTTATGGACTCCATAAGGCTAGTCAAATTTGCCCTTTTATAGAGAGGAAAATCCAGCCTTATCTTGTAAGATAAATGAGATTGGGCTTTGAGATCTTGATTGCTGCTTTAAACTTTCTTCCCCCCGCCCCTCACCCCCTCAGTGAAAAAGTCCCCTGGGACTCTATGAAAGGAATCCAACAACACTGGAACTACAGGTCCTTAAAACTGCATAACTAATGCATTAGTATGTAAGTCAATGAATCAGAAGTCTAAGAAGTTTTGTTTAAGCAAAGAATTTTTACGTATGTAGTGCATGAAAAATCTGTACGTATACATGAACATTGCAACTGATGCATATGCAGACAGTGTTGAAAGAATTAAGAACTTCTGTGGTCTGTCCTTGTGAACAAGAGAAAATCAGCAATAAATGAAGGAAAACACTGTCAGTGATACATTGCTTGAATTTTATTTCCTTCAGAGGCAGCTGGAATTACTGCTACTTTTCAACAAAGTCCGTTGTTTGATGGGATTTGATACCTGACCTCTAGAAACAATACAAACCCTCAGAAGTTATAAAAAATAACTGCCTCACTGGGCCTGTAACGTCTTCTTTGCATATCTTCTCAGTTTCATCAGCTGGGGCTTCAAAAGCTTATAAACTAGTATTATTGTCAAGCATTTTGTTTTTCTTGGGCATAAAGTCATGGATATTCTGGCTGAACTGGATGCTTAGAAATTATTTCAGAGGAGGTGTTGAGCTTTGGGAGTGAGTCCTTTGAGGTGTGTTTGTAAAAATGTGGTATGACCACACTAGCTGGTGGCAGTGTGAATGTACTACAGTACTTGGTACCCATCTTCTCCTGGATAGTTGTTCCAGCATTAACTTTAATTATTTACAATAACAGCTTCTGCATTTAAAACCTTGAGTGCTTAATAAATTGAAAATACTTTTTTACCCACTTCTTTAAAGCTACATACGCTTGAAATTTAGATTGACCTCCGTGCCGAACTTGCCAGATGTCCTGTTTAAACCCAAGAGCTCCCTTGATGAAAAGCTATGGGTAAGCCAGCTACAGTGGCCTTGGCCATCCTCTGCTGTCCTCTCTACCTTGCAGCGATCTCCAGCACCCAACACTGGACAGGCGATCCCTCACTTTACCAAGCAAATACCAAATGACCATCACCAGATGGTCCACTAATGATGAAGAGAATGAAAAGCACTAACTAGTGGAAATTCTTATCTTGTTAATAGAAATCACTGGTCTTGTCACTATCATGTTTGCATTGCCACTAAGATACAAGAGTTGAAGCTTGTGCTCATGTCTGACCACATTAAATTCTGAAATTATACTGAAATGGTAGAATCAGTCTATCCAGCTGTAAATTGGACAACGCTGTTTGTTCTCATCAGCTGTAACACTATTGTGAAGCCAAGCTTGATAAAGTGTAGGAAGCAGCTCTGACATCAATGGTCACAAAACAGCCAGAGCTGTGTGGGGCTATTCTGTATGACTTCATTTTTGTAGGTGGCAGCTGTGTAAGAGTTAGGCAGCTCAAAAGTGGAAAAAAAAAAAAAAAAAATCTTGCCCTTAGCAAGGTCACATGTAATAACAGAAAACTCAAAGTTTTTGGGCTTTGAAAAAGTTCCCAAAACCTCATGCTTGAATTGTTTGCAGTTTCAGCAGAGAAGTGGGGGATGGTGCGAGGAGCACCCTTGTCATTGGTGACGGTTATTATGATCTACTTGGTTAAATAGCACTGGCCTCTTTTGAATATGTTTGAAGATACATTTAATTATAAAATCCAATGAAATACCCTTCATGCTTTATTAAGAAGCAAGAACTAGTAGTCACCATTAGGAAGAATTTTTCACTGATGAAAGAAAATGAATGGCAAATAAAAGGATAATGAAATGACACTTACTCTTTCCTCCTGTGAGTGAATATGGTATTAGAGTTTTACTTCTGCAGAGCTTCTGAACATTCCTGGTATGTCTGCACTGTAGAGAGCTCATGGCAATTCCTCAAAGAGTTATATCATAAGGATATTATAGGGCTGCAGCTGTGCCCTACTTATACAGAGGGTACCCAGAGGCATTTTCTTGTTCTTCTTCTAATTTCCTTGTGCTTAATATTTGCTGGTTTCTGAAAAGTCCTAAGAAAAATGCCTACTTTCTGAGTATTTAGGTGATGTGATACCTTTGAGAATCTGAATGGAAGATAGTTGGAACACACTCTTGTTGTATAAGTTGGTATCAATTGCAGTGACTAATGCTCTGGTGGCATCTTTCTACTAAAGAATCCACTTTTCCTGATGGAACAAAACTCAATCACTTGAACACAGTATTGCCCTTCAGTTTTCAGTTACTGCTCCAACACCTGCCTTTTCTCACCAGGTTTTTTGAAAGAAATGTCTGCTTTTCTAAAAAACTCATATAAGTTTAAGCAAGTGGTGGCCAATCAGCCATTACCAAGACAGATTATTTTTAAACCACACATTCATATATGTCTAGTGGTGTTCTTTTCTTTTCTCTCAAGTACCAATTTTCATGTGGAAGAAAACTTATCAAGTGCAATGCAGCAAAAATTCAATAAAAAAAGGATAGCACTAAAAATGAGTTCCCAAAATGTCCCACTGTTCAGGGAATGACCTCCTCAGCAGTGGAATCTCCTTTCCTTTAAAATTCATTCACATTGTTACATTCAGCATCAACCTAACTCCATGGTTCAAAAGCTGACTAGAGACTATGAGGTGGCTTTAGGACAGAAGCATTGAACTGATGTAATAATTTTCTGACAGTAGGTAAGTCAAATCTCTTTTACTGCTGATAAATGACTTTTCTTTTGGCAGAAGTGCAGCAGATAGGACATATCTAATTAGATGACACAAAGACACTGCAGTACATGCTCCACAGAAAAATATCCTCAGAAGATATTTTCGAAAGCTGCTCATCAGCTAACTCTCAGTTTTCTGGAAAAGAAATCATGCATCCTTTGATGAGGAACAACAGCCGTATCCCCTTAATGACATTCAAAAATTTAGTGCCATGGGATCAGAATAGTCACGTGTTGTGGACAGGACTTGTTTAGTATGCATGGGTATGTTCCTGCAATGCAATTGCATTTCATGAATTGCACTGGTACGACAGCCCTCCCCTCAAAACAGATGCTCCCTCTTCCCTCTGCGCAACCACTGACAAAGGGGAGGATAAAATACACTTTTAGACAGTCACAGCTGTCCATCACTAGGCCTAATCATCAGCAATTGTGTCACAAAGCTCAGTAGCTCTGGGATTATGCATTTGAAATGAGCCTCAAAATGGAGATTGCAGGAGTGTGTCAGAGCTCACCCAATACCTCTCTCTTTTGACAGATTTCCAGATTTCTTTTGTGTTCAAGGACTTCAAATAAGGAACCATTTAATACCAGCTTTACCTCTAGTTTCTTGCTTCATGAAGAAAGCTGCAACAGTTTGCCATGAGGACTATAAATATACTCTTTTCCCTACAATCAAGCAAGATTTAATTTCTATTTCTGTCACTATGGCATCACACAGGCAGACAAGGTTTTTCTTTCATTGAATTATTTTATTTGAGTTATAAATATTTAAATATCATTGAATAGTGAGTCAGAAAAGAAATCCCAACTACATTAACAGGATATACTGATTTGTATGTCCTAAGTGATATGCAGAAGAAATAGGGAAAATAGGATCTAGATTATAAGGGTGAGCAAAAAATCAAAGAAAACACTGATATAATGAGCACATCTGGTAATTTAACCACTTCACTGAATCCTACAATCAGAAAAGGCACAATTGTCACAAAAATACATATGCTTGCATTGCCTATACATATATTTAAAATGAAAATATATATAGCATATTTTTCTGTGAAGATCAATAAAATCACAATGGCACACTAGTTGGTACACCTTAGCCATTAAAATGGTAATTATGCTCCAGAATTACTCTTACAAATAGAATCTGCACAGTCCCATGCTCATGGGGAAAGAAAATGAGTTAGAGCCCAGAGCCAATGAATAATTGGTGACATCACTGCAGTAAATCAGAGCAAGAAATTAGGAAAACTGGAAAATGCTACTTGATAGGAACAGAGTTTAAGAGTAGCCTCAAAGCCTTTCTACATTGTACAGAATCAAAAGCAGCAGAAAGAAAAAGTAGCAGCCAAAACACAGGAAGTACTGACCAAGATGTTTTGAACTACCACAGCAAAAATGGGTATTGTCTGCTAACAGTGTTTACTCAGCTATTCACACATTAAATGTTCAATTAAAGTAATAAGATCAAAGCAGATGGAAAGTAGTGCAGGAAATGACAAATGTCGTATGAATTCTTTGTGCTATCTCGGGCCAGTGGCCATCCACCTTAGCCTGTCTTTAGAGGTGGCCAGCTTATCAGATGCTTCAAGAAAAGGATAATAAACAAAACAAGCAAAACAGAAGTGATGCTGTGGGACAAAATTCCACTTTAGTTTGGTCAAGATGCTGAATGAAAGCTTGGAACTTGAGGTTTAGTTATAGTACTTGTTTTAACAAAAACCTACCAATGTCAGGAGTACTTTAGGCGTTCCAAAGGAGCTGGGTGAACATATGAACTCAGAACCCCACATTTCAAGTCCCAGTAGACCAGGATTACTGTTTGTCTCAGCTCTTGCCTGACACATTTCTTATGCAGAGGTTGGAAAAAGTGTGCTCATTCAGGCTCCTATGCCCAAATAAAGAGCACCCTGAAGATATTTCTAAAACTATGCTCCTTCATGCTAAGAATTTTTGGTGATGGCCTATTCACCACTTTCCATGGTTAAACTGGATGAATATTACACCAGATGAGTTTCCATAGCTTGTAGTGGAAGCAGTTAGGCCTTCTCATCAGCTCATCAGACACTTAAAAAAAAAGGCCTTGTATATGTTCCTGTACATAAACACAGTGGTCAAGTTTTTGGGGTCTTCTTGGGCATCTGAATGAACTAAAGTCCTTACACACTTATGAGAAAAGTTGTTTTCCAATTCCTGCATCTTTCAGTGTATTTTGAAATTTCTCCAGTTTCCATGGTCAACTCGAAACACAATCAGCTGTTGCAAACTGAGCAGTTTGTAAGTAAATTCTTTACTTTCATGTCTCCATCCCTGTTTATACAGCTAAAACTTCTCTTCATTATAAAGACAGAATCAAGTAACTACATTTCTTATGAGAAATTCTGAGGTCATTACCCAGAACTTCTCACAATCATTGCTTTCTATAACTTAATTTCTCATCCCACAGGAATTCAAAGTTCCATTTTTTAAAATATCCTACTTAAGGGTGAAACTGTATTAAAAATCATATTTCTAATGGAAGTAACTGAGTTTATTTTGGAGTTCATGCTAAGAAAGACAGATTTCCAGATTTATTTTCCATTCAACAAAAGAAATGTTGTTATAAGAGGACACCTATAAACAATTAAATTATTTGATTTTATGCTGTCATCATTGCACAGGCACTTTTCTTGAGTTACAGGCTATCCATTAGGGGGATTATATGACTTGAGAAGAAATCAATCTCTTTGATTATCTAATCTTATTCTAAAGTCTGCACTATTTGAGACTATTAAAACTATTTTTAGAATCATAAAGAGCTTGGTGAAATAACTGCCCTAATTTCTAAAGCTGTGCTAGCAAAATGTGAGAATTTAAAAAATATAATTAATTTACATTTGTTTCTAAGTAATGATGATTGAGGAAGGTGATCCTGGCCCTCTTCTCAGCCCTAGTGAGGCTGTATCCAGACTACTGCCTCCAATTCTGGACTTCTCAGTAAAAGAGATGCATGGAGCTC
This sequence comes from Corvus kubaryi, assembly GCF_017639235.1. Classification (NCBI taxonomy): domain Eukaryota; kingdom Metazoa; phylum Chordata; class Aves; order Passeriformes; family Corvidae; genus Corvus; species Corvus kubaryi. The sequence continues at coordinate 5,944,477 of NW_024580666.1, read as the reverse complement.
CTTGTGATACAAGTAAGATTTTTTCATAAGGTGTGTGATGGAAAAAATCTCATCTTTTTCAGGTTTTCCACATTTGACAGGTAATACAGAGTATTTCCATTTTATGTAGCACCCACACAGTCATTTAGTAACCAACAATGATCATTCTTTGTAAATAGACACCAAATCTAAGCCTGATTTGAGGTAATTTATTCAAACACACTTGGGCTGAAGATACACATGAGAAGATATTATGCTAGTTAGATGTTTCTAAGTAGATATGATACATTTTATTGAAGAGCCTGCAATAAATTCAGATTTGTGACTCGTGTTATTTACACAAGATAGACATTATGTAGATTGCAAATATTTAATAATTCTAATTTTATTTAGTCTCTCTAGTTTAATAGATTACTTTCTTTTTATCATTCCAGCTAAACTTTGAATGCTAAATAGCCAACCAGATCAGCAGCTGCTACAACCACAAGCAGAGCTGAATTTTGATTATCCAGAATGTTATGAAACTATGGATGAGTCTACTGTAAGAAGATGTGAATCTTCACTTACTGAGAAATCACTCTAATCACCACAGCTTATTCACTTGACCACAAATACAACTTGAATAGAGTCAGAGCAAGGTTACAACCTGTTGTTGAGGTTGGTCACCTGGGAAAGGGAAAAATTGAGTTTTAGTCCTTTCTGAAATTACTTCTAAATTTATATACCTCAAAGTAACATTAGCTCATTCCTGCTGCTGGAAACCTCTTCCATGTTGTTTTTGAAGCCTATTTCTTATTTTGGTAAATCTTTGGGGATATTTTTTATTCCAAATTTCATGGAATTTTTTTTCCTATCAAAGCAGTTCTTTTTCTCCTATAAATGAGGTTGTACTTTGCAATCAACTTTGGTTTACTGACTATTTACCATTCTGGACATGGATAAGCTGGATTTCATGCTCGTGGCCTCAGTGATGTTCATCAGAGGTCAGGACATGAAAAGCAACTTGGAAGCAAAAGAGCATACACTGGAAAATAATTTTAAGAATTCTGAAAACTTAGAAAATTTAGCCTTGTTGTGGCTGGACTGTTTAAGGGGTGACAATGATGTATGGTGAAAATGCAGAAGAGGAAGGACAAACATAGCCAGGAGAAGCAGTGAGAATTATGAAGGCATGAACCAGTTACTTAACTGATTATCTCTTTGAATATTGTACTATTGTAAATATTGCTTTTCCAGGAAAATACAATTTTATAAATAACATTAAAAGGTTTTCTGTACTTACAGCTTTCTGATGAAATTAGTGTGGGCAAAAAATGCATCCAATTACTAAACTACATCTGGATGTTCACAACATGGCAAATTAACTTCAAGAACAACTGAGGCCAGAAATGCAAGACAATGTAATATTTGTGGAAACTCCTAGTGTTACTAATCTTCACATGTATTGCACTGGGTTTTTATTACTATTATTAAGAAATACCATAATAAAATAGATTTATTTAACTCAATCCTTTTGTGTAAATTATTTCTCATAAATTATTAAAACTCTATAATCCATTTAAGTAATATCTGTATCAAAGATCTACAGAATTAAGACTATATTTCATCTTCAACAACTATTTCTGGAGCATAATACCAATAAGCATAATAAATAAAGCTTTAATATGCTGAAATAGGGAGTGGATTTTCAGACCAGGAAAGAACTCTAACAGTAAGATACGGTTCACACATTTTTCATTTTAGATGAAAACTTCCTCTAGCAGATCTATATGAATTATATTCTCTTACTTTAGAGAATTTCTGGTTTTAGATGTTTCATTTAATGAAAAATATTTAAATAGGTCTGCACACAGAGTACACTATATTTAATTAATTTCCCTAGCAAAAATGTTGAATAAAATTTTCTAACAACTTCTTAACTTTTTAGTTTTCATAAAAGTTGGCAGAAACACTAATTATGAATGAGGTCTGGACATGTGAAAGAGAAGATGATGATGATGATGAGAACTCATGGCTCTACCAAGGGCGGGTGCCAGCTGAGCAGCCTGACTGCCCTTGGTGATACAATGGCAGTCTGGATGGATGAGGGGTGGGCAACAGATGTAATTTACTGTCACTTTAGCAGAGCTTTTGACACTTTCTTCTGCTGTGTTTTTGTACACAAGTTGAGCTATCATAGTCTGGATGGAGGGCCACCAGGATCATTGGAACTGGAGCACTTGTCCTGGAGGGTGAGGTTGAGGGACTGGGGCTGGTTCAGTCAGGAGATAAGAAGATTTTGGGGGCATTCAAAGTGGGAGCAGCTCCTGGTATGCACAGGGTTACCTAGAAAACAAAAGCAAACTCATCAAAGAGGCACATGGTGGGAGGATGAGAGACAACAGGCATAAATGGGAACTAGAGGGTTCAGACTGGATTTAAGGAAAGTTTTCAGCCTGATGAGAGTCAGGCAGGGGCACAGGCTGCCCAGGGAGGCTGTGCAGTCTCTGTCCCTGGAGGTTTTTATGACCCAACTGAAGAAAGCCATGAACAACCTCGTTGGATCTCACAGCTGATCCTGCTTTGAATAGGAGACCTCTTAAGGCCCTTTCCTACCATTATTATTATTATTATTATTATGCATTATTATTATTATGCATTATTATGAGATTAACACGGATATATACCTGTCAAAAATACTCTCTAAAACTGCATAAATTTTAACCATTTTGGGAGCTCTTGTTCCAGTTGTCTCAGGTCTGTGAAGGAAAGATGATGCTTGCAAAGGGTCCTGTTGATTATTAAGAGTGTTATAATATCTGCAGTTTAATCTCTGAAGAAGCATTTGTAGACAGCTTTGACATAAATACAGCAATCAGAATTCATTCATCTGACAGTGTAACATGTCATTTCATTTTACAGACAAAAAAAAGAAAGAAAGAAAGAAAATACTTTCAAAGGAAGCAGAAATCTTTTCCTTCTCCAGAAAATGAACACAGTCTGGCACTCACAATCACAGCTTTAAGATTAAATGGAGCAGTTTTGCAGATAAAGGGGTTCTACTGTCACAGTGAAATTTCTAAAGGTTTTTTATTTGGAACTCAGGAAAAAGGGAGAATAAACCTGGAGAAAAGCAGACTGATTTTCAAGCATATACTTAAGTGTTTGTCTGGCTCTTCCCACGAGCTCTCAGCCACAGGTGCACGACAGGTGCTGTGTGTGCTACATGTGTTTCTGCACATGTGGGGAAGACCTGCATTTAGCTCAAGTACTGTCAGTCTTGTTGGCTTACATGAAAACACGAGAGTAAATGGGAAAAGTGTATGTGGGTCCAGTGTGTTAAACTCAGAAAAACATGCTAGTCTGTATGCAACAAGCTTGCATTAAATCCTGGAGAGTCAGACTGATGTCTGTCTCTTCAAACAAAACTTTGTTTGTGAATGCTGCACTGTGGCAAGAAGAGGACACTGTGTCAGTACTGCCATGGCTTTACAGAATATACAGCCAGTGCTGACTCTTTGCCTTCCAGCACTAAATAACTGCCTCTGGGAAAAGCATGGGCCACACAGTTCTCTGCTCATCTCTTTCTTTTCAAACCTTTTGGCAGCACTAATTACTTTTTGGCCAAGAAAGAATTGTTAGGAGCTTTTAACTCAACGAACCCATCTTGGTGGCCAACTGCATTCTGGAAAAATATTAAGTCTGTAGTATTTTCACCAGTTGCTGACCTGCTAAGTAGAAAAATGGGCTAACAGGTATGATGGGGTGATAATCACAAGGCTACCAAACCAGTCATATGGTATTACTGGTAATTTGCTGCCAAAAAGCCCAGTAATCCCAAGTATCCATGTTTTGTGCCACATGTATTAACAAGCTGTAGCTGTGCTAAATTTGTTTTTATATAGCTTATAGGAAACGTGTCATGAATACAGCTAAGCCATCTTCCAAGGGTAACATTAATACTTTAAGCTTCTGTTAACATAGAGACACTGAATGAAATGGGAAGTTAAATATTCTATGAAAGATAACCACTTCACAAAAGTCTGTTCACATTCAAAGTCTCCTCTGATGACAAAACTGAAATGCGAAGGTGTATGGGGAACTGTGGCCATCTGAACATTGTTTATCACTGTTGCAGGATTGCAAAAGGGACCTTAGGGTAGGCATGGAGATGGCTGACAAGCTCTACAGCAAGGCTAACTTTGATCTGAGTGAGGTTCTGAAATATGAATCCATGTAGTTGAGAGCAGTTCTACATATACTATTCTTTAACCAAATTATCCCTGCTATATAATTTTGGGGATATGGATCTGTAAATACATATTCTTTTTTAATAAACTAACAGAAGGATCTGTAACTACGTATTCTTTTTTAATAAACTAACATAAGAAATATGGTATTGTGAGCAACTGGTGGATTCTATCTATAGTACAAACTAGACAAACCTATAACAATAAACATAAAGAAAGCATATTAGGGAATTTAACATTTTCTTGTTTTCACGTACTGAATCTCCCTGAGGAAGTTGCTTTCCATTTTTTAAACAGCAGTTACATAGGAAATGAATCCTGACTTAATCAAAGTCCATGATAAAACTTCAAAAGGATCAGCATTTCATCCTTGCTTTTATTGTGAGTTTTATGGAGAAGTTTCCAAAAGGCCTAAGGGTTATGAAATGTGACTGTAGACATTCTTCTGCAACAAATGCTGAAGGAGTAGGTAGCATATTCAGAAGTGTTCTCCAAGAATCTCACTTTTATTCATGAATCTAAACAATCAATTAGATGGAATTAATGCAAGTAATTGTCAAAAATGCATGCTATTTTCTATCTAGAAGAAAATCAATTTTAATGTACACTTTGATAGTTGACGGCATTTTAAGGCATGTATTTGTCAGTAGATTTTCATGTTGAATATGAGAGTATAGCATTTAGTCTTTCCCTGGTTTATCAATCATGTTATTCTCTGCAATTAAAACAAGAACTTCTAACAAAAGACAAAACCTGAATGGCTTCATAGGAGAGCATGCCAAATTATTCAGAGTTTAAATATCTTAGTCATCAAGCTGTAAGCTCAGACTCCTGGCTCCTCCTGTAGACACAAGACAAATAACTGGCCAGCACGGAGAGCTGTGCTCTTTGCCAGTTGGTTCTACCAAATTAATAAATGACCCCTGACTAAATGGCCAGGGAAACTCCATTTGAACATGTAATTCAGTGGATGCTGAGGAGTGATTTTGATTAGTTTAAATGAAAAAGGGTTTTCAAAAATTGCTGAAAATCTCTAACAGCATGTCTTTGTATCTTCAGAGATTTTCTGGAGAGAATATTAGGCTGTATTATTGAGCTATTACTGAGCTGCATGAAGAGAAGCACAGAAAGCAGTAAAGGCAGCACCATTACACACATCACTGGCATATTTTTGAAATAAGTAGGCTATACAGAATTTTGGTCACTGCCTCAAAAACAAGCCCAAAAGAAACAGAAGCAGCCCAGCAGTTCTGACAGAAAAATTACAGCTCTAGAGATCTCATCTTTACATAAAAAGATGAGATGAATACTGGCACCATCTCATATTGAAATAGAGTCCATGTGAGGTGATGTGACAGAGGCTTAGGAAAATGCATGTTACTCCTGGAAACACAGAACTGCAAAAGCCCACGATGAAATATAAGGGAAGGTGGGAAGGCAAGCTCTTATTAATGAAATGTATAAATATGAGGAAGAAGTAGATGGAAAGGTTAGGAAAGAGAATAATTCTTACTATTCCTAATAATTTCAATGATAATCATAGCAAGGACACGAGAAACTCTTCTCCTGAGTGCTTTTTTGAATGAGATGACCTCTCCACAAGCCCTGGAGTGATGCTTGGGTAGTTCTGGGCAAGTCTTTACCCACCCTTATAGCTCCTGTCCAGTTCTGTGTCCCAAATTAAGCCTCTTGATCTCAGTGGTGGCTTGTTTGACAGGGGACACAGTGTCAGCCTACAGTTCCTCTTGAGGCCAGGCTGTGTCACTAGTGGATTCAATGTCAGTCACCACTCTTGGGACCAGCAAAGCTGAAATCATAGCAGGTGTTTGGAGAGTGAGAAGAGCTAATGCAGCTGAACTCCCAGCTTCACAGCTCTCCAGTTCTAAATAATGAGTGAGAATAGTTTTGGACTGCTGTAGCTCACCTCCAGCTGCCTACTGCCCACAGGACAATTCTGGAAGCAAGAACAGATAGAGCATAAGGACCTTTGACTTTCCCCCATTGGTCTTGATATCTGAAATGTCACCTGCTGGTTTTGTTTCCACACAGGAAGTCCTTTAACACCAAGTTCAGCTGCCTTTCTGATCGTTCCACTGGACAGATAGCAGGCTCCAACCCTATGCACTGACACAGATTTTCCCATATCTATTTTACTACCTCCAGGGAAATCTTTTGTTCTACTTTTCATCTTCATTTTTGCCAGCATTAGTCAGCATTTCTTGTTGTATCTTGTCTTCAATTTGGTACACAGCCTGAGTGATAATAAGCATTTGCAGGATACCTGCATCCCACTGACTCCCATTAAAATATAGCAAGTTTTATGAATCTCTTGGGATCTGACCAGCAGACTGTTCCTCTTTCCAACAGCAACATTTGTAATGCATCAGGAACTTTTATAGAGTTATCAGAAGAAAATATATAGTGTAAACAACTGCACTGTGCAATCCAAGCTTTAGCCTAGCAGCTACTATGTGCCTAAGTCTTGCACCAGGGGATTCTGAGTCTGTTACAATATATAGCAAATAGAAATGTTTTTTATTTTAAATAGCAAAACAAAAAAAATTATCACGGTAAATGCATTGAAATAAATCATGTTATAGTCAAATTCTTCTTGTTTCAGGCTGTTAGTATTTATCATGAAAGAGCACACCTGCTCTCCATCGCATGACAAATCTTCTGTTCTGCTAGTCAAGGTAAAAATGGTAAGTATACATGCCCAGTGATTCTGAACTTGTTTTCTGGACAGAGTTTAGGATATGCCAAGGACTCTACAGGTACAAACCATGATTTTTGCTTCCTGCTGAATCAGTTCAGATGATTGCAATGACGACAGTCACTGTGTCTCTTGTGTGGAGACTTTTTATCTTCCTTTCTTTACTGTTTTTTTCAAACTCAGATCTTCTTCAGACTGGAAAGATGTGAGTACTTTTTGAAGTAGAAGAGTCTAAAACAACTTTTCCTTAACCAATTAACTTTGACTTGTGGTGTTCAAATTTTAATTTTCCAGGATGCAAAATTTATTTGTCATTATTTAGCTGCAGAAATATCCATGCAGATTGCTATTCCCAGAAAGTCTATTTTGAGAGAAAATTAGAGATGACTTATTTGTATCTTGATGCAAACACTAGATGTAGAAGGGTTTGATTTTTGAAAGACAAAAGAGACCAATCTAAAGACATCAAGAACTTGAGGCAAAAAGGCAATGTTAAGAGTGAACCCACCTGTGCTTGCATGTGTATGTATGGACATAAAAGACATATACATACACACACATACAATATTTTTAAAAAATCCTTTTGCAGGAGTGTGGCAATCACTGCTGTGTCTTGTAATGGCTTTTGTTATGCATCTATTGAATACGTCTGTGTGTGCGAGTGTCTGTGCATGCAGAGGCAGGGAAAGTCAGGGACTGCAAGTGTGAGAGCAAGATGGAAGGACAGAGTGATATTCTAACACCTCTGTGTGAAGTGTGATACATTTGAGCACTGGTACCACATTTTCTTGAAATATTGCTTGCTTCACTACTTGCTGCACTTCAGCATAAACTGGTTTTTGCTGCATTTTCCCAACGTAATCACAGAAGAAGAGAAGCAGTAAAATAAATATTATCCTAAAGAAAGACTTTTCTCTCTGCCCCTTAATAGTGTAGCTAACACCTAATACAGAAATGGAATAAAATAGTAATATTTGCTGTCTGTTTTATTTTAATGAGAAAATTATCATTAGAATTAGAAAAATGGAATATTTATTTATTTAACTTTACTTTTGAAGTAGCAAAAAATCTGAACAAGATGATGAATTAGAAAAATGAACAATACTTTACCTCTGTGTGGACTCGTAGATGGTGACAAATGGCCTGTGAGAGTGGCTGCAGAAATGGAAGCAGGATAACTGGCAGTGCTGAGGTAAACCCATCTGGGCTGCCACACTGTGGCAAGATCCTGCTGCCTGGGGAGGAACTCCTGATTTTGAAAATGTGTCACATTAGATGCTCCTTTACCAAAGAGGTGGGCCACAGAAGCACAGCTTCTCCTGGCACTGCAGCTGCTGGTGCTGGGCTGGATGTTCAAAGGGCCTCCTCCACACATCATACACAGAATAAGTGGGTCACACTGATCACACAAGCTTGAATAGGAAATCCTAGTCACCCAGGAATCTTGGAAGTCATAATCAACTGGCCAGAAGGCAAGATTGTGGAAGTCACCAGAGGAGGAGGTGATGCATGCTGAAGCATCCTGATGTTGAGTGCCCTAAGGGGCTGTCATGGTTTAACCCCAGCCAGCAACTAAGAACCATGCAGCCACTCACTCCCACACCCCACCCATGTGGGATGGGGAGGAGAACTGGGAAAAAAATTTAAAACTCAGAGATTGAGCTATGAACAGTTTAATAATGGAAACAAAGTAAAATATAATACTAATGATTTTAATTATACTAATGAGAATAGTGCTATTTAAAATAATAGTAATGGTAACTAAAAGAGGAGAGAGGAATGGAATAAAATGCAAGAAAAAGAAGTGATATTCAATAAAATTACTAACCACCCACTGAGCAATGCCCAGTGGCACTTACTTGAGTATAAACTGGGGTTTGCTGGATTTTTCCAACTTACTAACTGAAGAAGGAAAGCAATAAACTAAATTCCAATCCAAGGGAAGACTTTTCTGTGCGTACATTAATGGTGCAGCTAACACCTAATACAGAAACTTAGTGAAATAGCAATATTTGCTGTCTTCTCAGTTTAGTTTTTCTGAGAATTAATAAGATCTCTTTCCCTAGCAGTTGCACATATTATGACTCCTGTTTCCACAGCCACAATTTGCTCTTTTCTTAGATATGGCTATTTCATACTCAAAGTACACAGCTCTGAAACAGGCAGGCTTCTATTCATGGCATTCATATTGCAGAAAGGAATCAAAGGTTCTCTTGGATGTTCAGATACATGTAGTCATTAAAGGATCAAGGCCCAGAATTGTGTCTTTGCATTATTCCCAGAACATTTCTGAAGTAAAAAGTGAGAGAAAATTTAACAAGGGTCACATAGATATATTAGCACTAATTGAAATATTTTACTGATGGTTTCCTATCAAGGTAAAAAGTTCAAAGAGAAATAATTGCATATTTCTGTATTGATGAAAAGCATATATGAAATGTCAAATGTGGGAATGATATCTCATGTTTAGCATCAGACTCAAGTGTGATCCTTTTTACTGTGTTGGAATATGCAACATTGCTTTTCTGAATACTTCAGTGTTATTTGAAAATGTCAGATGGATTCTAGTCTTTGAAGTAAAGAGATTCTCATCTATAACACTGTTAGTCAGCAAAGCTCATTGTTAGGCAAAATCATGCAAAATTACACTGAGATGTTAAAAATGGAAACATCAAAGCAAGTAGCTAAAAATCCCATGCCTGAATGTCTCGGTTTTGAAAGACAGGTGTCTGCTAAGGAAGGCAGAGGCCCCCTTGAAGTGGCAGATATAACCCCTTTTCCCTCCAAGTTATTATATTTTGAAATCAAGAGCCTTTAGGCGAAGATGTGGGAAATAGGAATAACAGTTCTTTACTATATATATATATATGTATATAACCAGTCAAACAAAACAACAACAACTATGGCAGTAACAGCAATCACAAACCCAGTCCCAGCCTTCTCGGCTGTCAGGCTATTTCCCCTCGGGTGCAGTTCCGCTCGCAGCCGGCAGGGGCGCTGGCGGCTCCCGGTGAGCAGGGCAGGTGCGATGGTTCCCCCGCGGCTGCAGGGGGCGCTCCGGAGCGAGCTCGGGAAACCCGCGGCTCTGGTGCCCTGGGATCCCGGGAAGGGATGGAACAAAGGCTTCACAAACCCCTGGGCAGCTGATCCCGGGCTCTCAGGAACAGCAGGCTGAAACAGCAGGCTAGAACGGCGGCTGGAACGGCAGGGACGGACGCAAATCCCGGGTGGCAGGCGAGATGTATCCAGATGGGAGAACCCCACGGACGCCCAGGCAGGCAGGGCGAGCAGGGCTACAG
>NW_024580666.1:5712250-5934247 GCF_017639235.1 Corvus kubaryi | reverse complement strand
AATTCCTTTAACAGGAAAAAAACTAAGACTAAACTAAAACCCCAACACTGAAAGTACACTATTATCTTGTATTCTTAAAGAACATTAAATTTCCTTTTTGGCTGCTGGACATTTTGCTGCATATTTTCACCCTTGTTTTTTGGTGAGAGATTTGTAACATGAAGAAATGGAAGTGTTAGAAGATAAGGAATAGATTCAAAAAAGGTACAAGAATAAGATGCCAAGAAAGAGGTGATGGGTTTTCGTCTTCAGAACAAACACATATGCAAACTCCAGGGCCCATCATGTCACATCTTTTTTTTATTGCAACGAGAAAACAACTTACTCAAAATAGGAACATTTGAATTTATAATAATACTTTAAAAATAAGCATAAAAATTCTTTTCATTGCAAATAAACAGGTCTATATGCTAACAGTTTAGCATCTATTATGTTTACTGAACTTTATGGGTCATGTCCTGACTAATTTTTTTAAAGTATTTCCTCTTCATTGTTTTTCATTCAGGTACTTGGACAGTTGTAGTAGCTTCAGAAGTTCTGTGTGTAGTTTTTACACAGGTACTTGTGGTGAGAATTATTTTGGAAACTGGGCTATGAGCCTACACATTAATAATTCAGATCTGGATGGGCATCTACACTGCCAATACTTGTCCAAGGATGGATTCACCTGGCACTGCAAAATACATTCAGTCATTAAGGGGAAAAGTTTCATAAAACTCCCATCCTGTTGTCAGTTGGGGAACTGCTGTAGTAATTAGTCATAGCAAGCTTTGCTTTTTCTAATACAGAATATAAAGTGATAATTTTGAAAACAATTTCTGATGGAAAGAAATACAGAAAAAGCAAGCATGCATGTCTGTGTATTCATATTCATACAGATATGTTTGAAAGGGAGTAATTATTGTCTTCAAAGTGAAACTTCATCACACATGGTCTGATCCCACATGGTCTCCTCTATTAAGTAGGAATCTTGCTCCAATTAAGTGTCTTCATATGAAAAAACACGAATTTTTACACATGCAGTGCAGTAAAGAACACTTTTCTTCCTAAAAACTAGATTTCTCCAGTAATGATTTTAAAAAGGCAACCACTAGTTATATTTAAATTGCAGGCAGGATTTCTCCACAAAGAAATACCCTCTCCCAAGCTTTAAAATATAAAATATCTGTTCATTCAGCTTTAATGAGTTAAAAAAAAATACAGTTTCCACACTTAGGTGGCACTGTTTCCTTTTTCTTACTGAAGCCTTTAAGCCTTTGCAGTCACTGTGCTTCAGAAGCACAAAAATAATCGCCTTCTGCGATTCAGGCTCCACTCTAAAAAGGAACTGGACTAACATCAGACTGTCTCACGGGGCTGTAATTTTTCCCTTCCCCTCTCTTTGAAGCTGACGTGTTTCCTACAGTCTTTGTCTATCACCTTTTCTAATGTGCCACAATTACTGTGGGTGTTTTGTAGCTTGGAGAAATGCTTGAGGGTGAAATTTCCATCCTCTCCAGGTGCCTTGTGCTTATTGCTTTTGCCTTCCCTACAATGCCATTAGAGCCCTATATTCAACTCATCTATATCAGCCAAGTTGAGGATCCTCAACAGTAAAAAGTGCCATTTCTAAAAGATCCTGCCTTAAGGACAATTATGGTGGTGAAAGGAAGATGTGGCTCCATTTTAGCTGTGGTTTTGATGTGACCCATCCCTCTACAGCTGTGCCTTGCAAACTGAACTGTCTTGAAGAGAAGGGGATTTAACATGATTAAATGGGATTTATTGTGACTTAATATGATTAGGAACTGGGGTCTCACATATACCAAGATGATGAATTGGACCCATTGAGTATGATATGTTGATATGATAGGTCACAAAGAATTGTTGATGAAAATAGAAGAACCCGTAGCACTGAACATAAGCTAAAGCTACAATAACAAAATCTGCCTCATGTTATTTCACCAATATTTCAAAATTCCTATTATATTCATTATTCTTATTCTTATTATATAATAATAACTGATTTTAATAATAACTGACTTTAACAATAACTGACCTCATAAAATGTCTCATCTTGCCAAAATCTGTTTTTTTGAAACAGTGCCTGTCAAATATCAATAAGTCTTTGGCAATGTACAAACAAAAATTAGTAAGATAGTCTATCTCAATGTCTGTCAAGAAAAAAGTATGGTTGAAACACTGTGAAGTGGACTGAGATGTGTTGGAAGGTATTGTCTTCACTGAAGCATAGTGGTCTTATCCCAACAATTGTAACCCAAGTTTAAGCAAGTGCTAAATTTGCACCTCTGAAGCTCTGCCCCATATTTTCTAAATCACAGCCTGGTGCAATATTTTATGTCAAGAAAAACACTTAAAGACAGCAACATCCTATGGGGTTTTTTTTATTATTTTCTAGGCAGTCATGACAATGATGTACTTTAGGAGTGGTTCATGGACTTCTCTAATGAAGCTTGAACTTCAGTTCACGTGTGGCCAAGAAATCTCAGAAATATGCCAGACTGAGCCCATGAAACAAAACAGTGCTTTGTAATTTCTGAATTCCTTTTCCCTAACAGGATTCCAGTATGATTGCCTGATATAAATCATCTTTCCAAATACTTTCTTAATCTTAGTAGTGGTGTTTCCCACTTGATACAATTTTACAATTTCTTGTTTCAATAAAACAGCACTATTGAGTCATGGTTTGTGTCTTTCTGGAAAGCCACCTTTTTGGATGTAGTTTATTCTGTTATATAATTTAGTGCTATTTTTAAAGTGTGAGCTAAATAAACCATGAAACTTGGCCTCTTTGTGATATCTGTGTTCTTCTCACTCTTTTCTAGCCAGTCTTTTCCACAAAGCTTTTCTTCTCCTCTTTAATTGCAAGTGGTCTACAGTGTTACTAGAGACTTTATGAACTTGAGAAGTTATTAGCTATTAATATACCACAAGTTACTGAACACCCATCAAGAATGTTTTCCTATTCTAATAATCCATCTGTGAAAGAAGACACCAGGGAATGCAAAAGACCTACTGACATACACAGCTGTTACTACTATTTTTTTATTTAATGGTTTCCTCCTTCTCTATAGACATTTGTGGTGGGTTGACCTTGGCTGGGCACCAGACATTCACCAAGCTGCTCTATCGCTCCCCTTCCCTGTGGGACAGGGGAGAGAAAATGAGATGGAAAACCACTTGTAGGTTGAGATAAAGCAGTTTACTAAAGCAAAAGCAAAAGTTTATGTACACATAAGCAAACAGAAAAAGAAGTTTATTCCTTAATTCCCATCCACCAGTGATGTTCAGCAACTTCCTGGGAAGCAGGGCTTCAAGCACCGATGGTGGTTGCTCCAGAAGGCAAGTGTTGCAGATAACAGATTTCCCCTACCTCCTCCTTTCCTTAGCTTTTGTATCTGAGCGATGTCATATGGTATGGAATATCCCGTTGGTTAATTTGGGTCAACTGGCATGGTTGTGTCTTCTCCCGGGATCTTGCCCACTCCCAGACCCTTGATAGAGGGGGAGTGTTGAGGGACAGAGCTGATGCCATCACTGCTCAGCAGTAGCCAAAGCACTGGTGTGTTATCAACGCTTTTCTAGCTACCAATGTAAAACACAACACTGCATGGCCTGCTGTGGGAAAAAGAACTCCATCTAAACCAGACCCAATGCAACATTTAATTTGAAGAGAGAACTTTTCACAGAATTTGATCAAATCTTTGTAAGTGTTGAAGTTGCTGGCTAAATTTTTGGTAAAAAGTAGAGATTTACTGTGGGGTTTTTTGTTGTTTTTTTTTTTTTAAAGGGTAAAGAAACAAAATTGGAAAAACCCCCAGGCTGCTCAGATATGTGTAATTCATCCTTTGATGACATCTTGAGGATGTCTGTGGACTTTTCTGTTAGAAAACCTGGAAGAATGCAGAGATTTACAGTAGAAGTTGGCTATTTCTTGTTTAGGCAGTGGTCCTAAAATCTGTTTTCAAGTAATATTTTGAAATCTGAGGGGGTGACAGCATCTCTGGGGAAGGGAATTGTTGGATCTCAAGTTTTTTTTTGTAAGATCCAATGATCAAGCTTACTCCTCTCCTCCATGCAACTGACTCGCTTTGGATAAAAAAACAAAGGAAAACAAGACTCACCCTGTAAGTGAAATCTGTTGGATTTTCTGTCCTGTCTGCAGGAAAACGTGGGGAATTTTTCTGCCTCGGGAAGGTCAAAAAGGAAGTTCTCAGTTAATAATATTATTTTTTGGAAATCCCTCAGTCATAACTGAAACAATGGATCACTTTTCTCCAGAAAGGACCTAAAAATTTATTTATGATTAAATTAATATAATAAAATCAAATTCTTCTACTGAAATGTTCAGATAAATAGTCAGCTGCAAAATGTCAGGTACATCATACTACAGCATTTGAAATGGGGTTCCAGTCTCTTAACATCCAAAACTGGCATGTGCATTGGATATACTATTTATTAGTCAGCTTATTCAAGGCAGATGTCCTTCACAAGAAGTGCTGGATAGCAAAGCAAAAAGAAGTTATAACACATTTTATCACACTATAATACTATAATAAATATGATACATATATAACTGTATTATAATACAGTTGCGTTTTCTTCTGTCCATGAATATTATCACATCTGCAATACAGCTGAGTTCTGTGCAATGTGTACAGCAGGTATACAGGTCTCTTCCTTTCCTTTATTCACAGAGTTTCACTGGCTCATTGCATCTTAAGAAACTATTCCTGTATGAAGCACCTGACAGAGTTGAAATATTAGGAAAAATGCAACAATTTCTTGAATAAATAAACCCAGTGTTTATGGTGGATAGTTCCCAGCATACTCTGAGGTCCTATACAATCATTGTTCTGTTTTGTTCTTGTCTGATTTTGCTGTTTCTTGGGATCTGTATGCACATAAATTAATGTAATTCATCAATATGACAGCTGAATTTTAAATTTAGGGTTGTTATTTTTTCAACAGTTCAGCTTCTCACTTTAATGTCAACAGTGATGCAAGCTTTACATTATGTACTTTTCATCATCTTTAATTCCAGATTTATGTGGCATAGATGAAGAGGAATGCACACATTCCTCAGTAGAGCAGACATTTTTCTTTTCTAGAGATCTCTCTCAAACAGCACTGTAAGGTCTTCTGGAGTCATGAGACCATCCATGTTTAGCTTAATCTTCTATTGGGTCATCAAAGTGACACGGGAGTCACTCAAAGAGCTGGAAAGGCATGTTTCTGCTTCTGTTCCCTGCCACCAGCCCTGCCTTAAGGCAGAAACTCAAAATTGTTTTTATGACCTGAATCTCTCTGCTTTTGTATATTTTTCTTCTAAGGGAGAGTGCAAAAACCATGCTCACTCATTCGTTTTTACAGGTTCCTTTTTACAGGCTGATGATACAATTTTCTTTTTTTTATCTGCTGTTGTATTTGTCTGCTGTTTTCTTGAGCTGTTGGACCTCTGTTATTCTGCCTCCTCTCCTCCATCCCTGCTCCACCCCCCCAAAAAAACCCCAAACCACC
Source organism: Corvus kubaryi (assembly GCF_017639235.1). Taxonomy (NCBI): domain Eukaryota; kingdom Metazoa; phylum Chordata; class Aves; order Passeriformes; family Corvidae; genus Corvus; species Corvus kubaryi. The sequence goes on along the minus strand of NW_024580666.1, from coordinate 5,928,727 downwards.
AACAAAAATCCCCCAAAAGCAGGCAGGGGGAAAAAAAAAGCTTATGAAAAACTGTGAGGAGAAAATCTAATCTAAACCTTTGTCCTAGGTTACAATGTAAGATGTAACCAATAGTCTGTATCCTATTATCATCTTCACAAGCTGTTAAAGCAGGTGGGGCAGTGCTTGTTATCACCTACCATGACTCTATCATGCCCTGATAACTCCCTCTGGGACGATATCTCTGTTTGATGGGCCATCAAGGACCCACCGAAGGACTCATAGAATTACATCAACCCATTGTGAGATGCTCCGCCCAGGGGGAGGAGCCAAGCATTCCCACTTGGATATAATCTGGGGTTTGTAGCCACACAATTAGCCCTCTGGATTTGCAGAGGACTAGAGCTGCCACTAGACCTTCAGGTGAAGACCAGACCCTTCTACAGAATCACTGCTTCAACAGGACCACTTCATCTGGACTGCTACCACCACCGTGACTAACAGGGTGTCAGGTTGTATCCTGACTCTGTCAGTGCTCTTGTACTATTGCATTTATTTTAATTTTCCTATTAAATTATAATTCTGACTTGTGATCTCCCACTGGTTTGTTTTCAAACTAGTACAACCTTGGTTTTAGCATTTAGGAGTGTGACAGAATTAACTGTAACCTTCCACAACAGGTGATTTTCCTTTTTAGCGTGTTAACCTCTTAGGAGAAAAAGAGCTGCCAATCCCAGACCTCTGGTTGAACCAAAGGGAAGTCCAGCTCTTTGCCTTCCTGAGAGCAAGACCTGGCCAGCTGTCCTGAGGCTCTGAATTTGCTGCAGGTCATAGACCGCAACCACGCTGCTGGATTGCAAATACCTTTTTCATTTTTCAGAGGAAGCTGCTGCACAAGCAATGATATCAGCTTTGTGTTTGTTTTGAGAAGCACTTTTCCTTCGTTTCCATTCCACTGAGTCTGCAGCAGAGCCATAGTACAGTACTAGTGGTAATTTTAAATGAGTAAACTTTCCACAAAGCAGCAGCTGTCAGGCTTGCCATATGGGAAAAAACCCCACCCACAACAGAACACATATCCAAACTTGGGATAAACAACCTGATAATAGGGTAGCAGCAATAAGAAAGCAGTTTGAGAGTAGGATAGAAAAATAACTAAAAAATTAATTATCAATGTAAGGAATATTTTTATTTGAAAGTTCTGGCTGCTTTGCTTGTTTTGAAAGGAACCTTTATTTCAGCTAGCAAACTGATTCCTGATTTTAGAGTCCTCTACAAAAAAATAACCTACAATGTTCAGACAAAAGTTCCTCGATTAAAGACAATGGGCATGCTCTGCATACCCTTACAAACTTCTCCATGAAATGTGCAGTGGAACTAGCTATAATTAAATATATGCAGCTATCACAATAATAAGAGCTTGATTAACTAAATTCTATAGGAAGCTCCATATTAATTTCCATAATGCTTAAAATTAGATGAGTTCCATCTGAATTTTAACATTTTCCCTTGCCAAATGAAGATGCTAATCGCACTATTCAAATGTTTGAAGAGAGGATTGAGAAAGAAGCTTAGTGCAGACAAAAAAATCTATAGTGTTACCATTTTAGCAATACTCATGTGCCCGACGTAACCAATCATGAACAAAGCCCTTTTACTTAAATATTTGGGAAACGTCTAGTACATCTCAACCAAACAGGATATTTTATATTCATCTGCAGAGAATTAAAAAGGAATGGATGCTTTCTAAATAGATTACCATGTTATTTATTCTTCTTGAGGGAGAAAGTCATCATAATATATTTGAATATAACATTAGCTGAATTTTAGAAGATGTTTATCTAAATCCTTCTTTAGAGAAGCCATAGATGTTTTGAGTGTCAATAACCATTTGACTAATGGTTATTTTTTGGCACAAAAGATTTGTTCTACATCTGGATGTTGAATCATCTACATACCAATAACTATTCGATCAAGCCAACATGATACATGATTACAACATGACACATGATTACAATAATCAACACAACACTAAAATCAAGATACCCTTTTGAAGAAAAAGATGCTACTGTCCTATGACATCTCTTTGGTTTTGCTCAGTTTGTGCAGCTAAAATGTAAATTTTATTTTCCATACAGCTTGTTTCTAATCCAGCTTTTGGAGATGTGTTGGGCTTAGGGATTTGTCCTGCTTAAAATTGAGTCTGCTGTTCTAAATAGCTACTGCTACTTTCAAAATCTTTTCAATTCTGCTACTGAGGGAAATAGCCCAGCCAATTTAATTCCTAGCAGGTGTCATGGGGGTTACACATTTCAGGACAGTAAAGTGTTCTTTTATTTCTTCTGGAGTTACTAGTTCAATGTATTGTGTTTTAAGTAATGTCCAATGAGAAGTCTGTGATGATTCCTTAACAACGAATAAACCACCAAACTTTAAAAGAAAGATACTGTGATAGCAGTGGAGAATCAATGGTTTTCCTTTAGTCAGACTTCTCCTACAACAGTACAACTGATCTTAATCCTGCTATTTTAGACTTCAAAGCCTTTTAGGGTGCCAGTTTTCATTTACACCTTATTCTCCTGCTAAGAGAGATGGCGTGATGCATAAAGTGTTATTTGAGAGGATGTAGTGATGATTGCAACCCACTACAGAACAAACCTATTCTTTTTCTACCCCTCCATTTCTCCTGGCTTATGTCTTGGCTTATTGATTTCAGGATGTCATCAAGTGTCAGACACTTATTTAAAAATCATCATGCCAGAACAACAGCATTGTGTTTTATAGCACATAAGTGCTATAAAAATTATACAGTCTTTGGCTAAATCTTAATCACCGAATTTCTGAACAGACTGATGATGACAGCTATCATGGTGAAAAATGTCATAATTTCTGACACATGGTATGTGTTCACAGAAAGACTATAAACCACTACTGCTGTTACTAGATATTTAGGATGCAGATTGCTATTTTGCATAATTATGGCTGCCACAAAAGACTAAACTTGTACTAAAACTATGTATCACTATCTAAACACAAAATGTGGGCTTTTTTCATTGCTCTTTCTCCCTCCTATCTCTATTCAATCCATTTCTCATTCCCTTTCTATTGTGCTGCCTCCATTCTCTTTCCTAGTCATTCCTTCCTTTTTTTCAGTTTTCCTTTATGTCTTTATTATTTCTCTGTGCCCCTGTATTTTGAAATCATTGTTTGTTTGGGGAAAAAAAAGTTCTTTTCATCCTTTTTTTTTTTTTTCTGGTTTTGCATCATTCTCAATTTCCTTTGCTTGTCTCCTTTATTTTCCCCCAGTATTATTTTATTCTCCCCATTTCACATCTTTGCAACTTGAAGTTCTTCCCTTTTCCACAATTCCTGTTTTTCTGTGCTTCCTCCAACAACTTATTTTGCTTCTTCTTCTAATAATTGACTGAGTGTTCTTCGGCTTCCTTCCAATGAAATGTATGTGGGGTTTTTTTTGAAAATTGTAGCTCACTCTTCATTTTAAGCAAGGCTCACATAACTAGACTCCTGCTTACAAAGGAGTAGTAGAGTACTTACAGCAAAAATCCTTAAGGCATCAGTAGGTATGTATCTACTGGTCTGGTCAGTGAAAAACAAGAGTGCATTGGAGATTTGGATGAAGAAAAGCTAAGGAAAAGACCACTGAGACTGTTTAAGTTAAATTATGCTTCAGCAGAAGTGGAAAAGCAAAAGTGTATGATAAGGGGCTGTTAAAAATTCCTTTGCTTACCGGAGTAGGTGGATTTTGGATCCAGTCTTCACATAAACTTTCTTAAATTTCAAGTATTTAATGTTTTCTTCTACTTCATATCTGATCAATTCTTCTTCTACTGTTTCAACTTTTGCCCTTGAGCATAAACAGGAAATTAAGCTAACCCTCCCTGGCCTTTAATTTAGATATTGTTTAAATAGGTCTAATTATCATTTTACTGCCTTGATAAGGTATTTACAGTTTTCTTACTAATTATAAAGAACGTCAAGATTATCTAGTTAAAGGTAATTTAAATACAAACTATTGTAATTTCCAAAAGAACCTGTGCCCTCAGAATTAAGCAGTTCATTACTCAAGCATGTAGTGTTCAAAGTTACTTGGTTTAGAAAAATCAATTTTTGCTTTAAGTATTGCTTTTGCATGACAGAAAACTACTTTTTTGCTTGCCAACTTGTTATTAGTATGTCATATAGTTGTTCTGAAATATCAACTTCTTGTTACGCAGTTGTTAAACAGAGAAAGATTGAAAAATTATACAGATTTCAAGGCTTGACTTGTGATTCTCTTACTTTCTGCCCTATGTACATGCTGAAGCATGGAAAGCACACTGGCTTTTTTGCTACCTAGAAGAAACCTATAAATCAAATAAAATTTTCAATATCTGGTTGGCACTGGCAATCTGCTCTGACAGACTGCAGTATGAACAATCTGGTAGCTGAGTAAGGGAGTCGCTATCAAGGTCTTGCATCCTGCACTGACTTCTTAGCAGTTTAAAAAAAAATCTGTTAGTACAATCCCTGTTTTAAGACTACAATACTGAAAATCCTGGCTATGAATGTTTAATGTTGCTTAATTAATTTAAATCGTACCAACCATTAGCTTTCTAAGGCAACTGAGATACCAAGGGCCTCATAAGTAGCAATTAAGACTGTGAAATGGGAGTTGTGATCAAGAAAGTAGTGCACTGGTGCCTCCATCTCCGTATTCATTGTTGCACTGCAACGTTATTTGGAAAAGAATTTGAAGCAAAAAATGCCAGTAGACCTGCCTCAGAGGAGACATGATCCTTTGTTTTATTTGAAGGCCTTTTAACCTGTCTCATGTGCCTGACCAGGGTAATGGCTCCAGTTGGCCAATGTACATCCAGACAGTCTTGGCAGTGTGCTCAGTGGGATTTTTAGGCATTGGGATTTTTTACCACAGGGCAGGTGAGCTGCCACCTGTAACTGTAGCTGCTTCCTACTTAAGGATTGTTGCCTTCAAAATACTCATAAATATAGATGAACAGCCAGTTTCTACTCACAAGGTTTCACCCATTTAAGCAACTGAAGGAAGCAAAGGTCAGAACAAAGGAAATGTTAGTATTCTGATAACGTGGCACTGAGGCCTGTATAAAGCCCTAAACCGCAGATCCTCAAAGGATTTCTTTGCACATCTCATTCAGCTTCACTCGCAGTTTTTCTGTGTCTCTGTGTGTCCAGGGCTGCACATCTGCCTAGTGGCACGTGGCCACTGAAAACCACAAAAGGTGGTAGCATTCAAGCTCACTAGTCATTCACCACCTTCATCTCCTAGATGGTTTGTATACAGTGAAAAATAGAACTGTTTCTTCAGTCTGTTCTACCATCCTTTACAAGTCTGAGAAACCAAACAGGGATGTTAGTGTGTATGTAATACTGATTTTGTGAGCGAAAATAAAGGAAAATAAACGTTTTAAGTTTCTAATAGGGAACTAAGAGTAAGAAGAATATAGCATTTGATTTAAAATCTTTCTGAGTGTTCTGTGAGTTTCTCTGAGTTTAGTTCAAAACTCAACTAGGATTTAACTTACAGCTATAGTCCATATGATCTAGCAGGAATTTAGGTGGAGATAAATCTAATTTAGTGAACTTTGCCCAGAGACAGCACTAAAGCTCCAAAAATATTGAAATTAGATTTTGTCTGTTAGACTAGGGACATCACTACATTCTTTCCTCCAAAATGTTTTTATGACTAATGCACTCTTTCTGGGTTAACTGTTAGAGTTGTTTTCAGATTTAAAAAGAAAAAAATCGGCTTGCTAAAATTAATTTTTTCTATGCACAAATTGATTTATAAGTTCAAACTAATATTTTTTTTTTTAAAAAAGAGCAGATCATCCACACTAGAACTGGTGCAGTGTCTAGGGGGATATAAAATCATATCCTAAGAAGGTCACTGTAATAACATGTTTTTAACCTTAGTTGCATCTGTATGGCATTTGCCTCACTGTCATCTTTTAATACTCCCTTCAGCCTCATGTCGAAAGACAACTTCCAGATGATTTAGCTGTCAAATAATTTCCCTGAAAGCAGCAAGATAACCAGAGAAAGCATGGCACATGGGGCTGGAAAGGCCCCCATGATGTCGCTCAGTCTGTGTAATTTGGTCTAAGGCAGGGCCAGCTGCTCCTGAATCACATCTTGCAGATGTCTGTCCATTATCTTTTTCTGGAAGCCTAAAATGACGGCTCAATATCAAGTTAGAGATCAGAAATTTGTTTCTATCTGTAAGGGTAGGGCAGCAAGGACATAGCTGCCTGGAGAACCTGCCAGATGGGAGATTTTTGACTGCAGTTGAGACAAACATTAGCCAAGTGTGATGGAGTCAGCAGTGGCCGAGCCTGCCTTGCGGCAAGGAGGTGGATTGGATGAGCTTCTCAAAACAGGAAACAGGAATTGTCTGGCTTTGCCCAGTGTCCCTCAACAACAGCCCTTAGCACTCTCAGTGTGGTGTACCATATAGTGTGGGTTTTTCCCAAGAGGCCATCCATCATCCAGATTATTTGTGCTGCCTTGCTTCACACATTTTTACCAAGGAAGTCATGTGTCTTCAAGCCACTGTTGCTTCCTGCTGTGATAACTGAAACTTGGGACAAATGTATGCTCTGTGACTTCTGCTTTTGAAAACTAAATCTAAATCAGTTGGTTTCGGCCCTGCTAGCAGGTCCCAAATATGGCTATGACTGCAGCTGTACTATTCAAGCCAGCCAGGTTGAACCTATTTGTGCTACTGAACAGAAGCCAGCAGTGTGCTCCTGCAAGGAAAGCTAAAAGCACATCGGGCTGGAGCATAAGCAGTGGTTTGAGGTAAGTGATTAGCCTGGCACTGTGGTGAGGCTTTATGTACATCCTGTTATTGATCTCCCCTCCTCAGTACAAGAAGTATATCAACAAACAAGAGAGTCCAGCACACATCCACCAGAATGTTTAGGGTCATGGAGTATATATCTTACAAACAGGAGCTGGATTTGTTCATCCTGAAGAAAATTAGGGAATATTACTTACTGCCTTTGTGCACCTTGAAAGGAGTTGAGAAGATGAAGCCAGTGTCTTCTCAGAGATATACACGGGAAGAATGAGGCAATGGTCACAAGCAATAGCTAAAGAAATCCCTACCTAGTCATAAGGGGAAAAACAATCTCTATCTCAACTCTATCTCAATGTGGTGAGGCAGTGAAAGTTGCTTTTTTTGAGATTTTTCAAACCTTAGCTGTAAAAAGTAGTGAGAAACCTGGCATTAGCCCTGCCTTCAATACCAGTTTGGCACAGGTAACCTTCAGAGGTGCCTTCCAACTCCAATCTTTCTGTGACTCTGATTCAACCCCTTATTGTGCACTGTAGTTACCCCTAGACCTTCAGGGAGGACATGTCTTACATAATCATAAAACAGTCCATGTTGGAAGTGACCTCAGAAGATCATCTGGTCCAATCATTCATGAGAAAGACAGCCTAGATGAGATTATCTATTATCCAGTCCCATTGCATCTTGAAACCTCCAGTGATGGGGCTCTACCACATCCCTGGGGAGGTTGTTCCAGGAACTGATTGTGTCACTGCAGGAAAATTCTTTGTTACATCAAGATGAAACCTCTCTCAGTGCAACGTGTGCCTGTTGCACCTTGTCTCCTCCATGCAGCTCCTTGTGGAGGGAAAACCTCTGTCCTCTTTGTAGTCATCCTTTAAGTGCTGGAATACTTTAGTATTATGAGGAGGTCTCCACTCCCTTCTTCAGGGATGAAAAACATCACTCTTTCAAGTCTCTCCTCACTGGGCACCTACTCCAGCCCTGTGATCATCTTTACAACCTTCCTCTGGACCATCTCCAGTTTGTCTGTGTCTTTCTTGAAAAGGGGGGGGTGGCAGGACTGAAATCCAGGTGTGGCCTGATCAGCACTGAGTGGAGAGGATATCTGCTAGTACTGCCCCAGTGGGTGCAGCCCAGGATCCAGTTTGCCTTTGTTGCTGCAGCCGTGCTCTGCTGACTCATGCTCAGCTTGTTGTCCAACAGGACCCCCAGGTCAGCAAGGCAGCTCCCAACCTCACAGATCCCAGCCTGTACTGGGCTCTTTCGTTGTGTCCATCCCAGGTGCAGGGTTTTGCACTTGGAAAATGACCTAAGCAAAATAAAATCCTTTATATCTTTTGTATATGAAGCCACTTTAGCTGAAAATGTGTGGGAGGAGAAAACATGAGCTGAGTATGACTCCACATTAGAGTGTAAAATAGGATTCAGTAATTCTTAGGATTCCTGGAGTGTATTGCAGGACATGATTATTAATAATAATAATAACAATAATAAAAACTCCTCTAACTATCTATTAGGATCACATTTGTGCTTCATTGAATAATAATGGCATTGTTAGGCTAATTTTGAAAGGATTTGATGTAATCTGAGTATGAGCTAAGAAACTATGGTTATGCCAGCGGAAATGAGAAATCAGAGTCCTTTTAAAAGAATTGCACCAAGGAAATGATCCAGTGTTCAAACTACTTTTTGCCTTATTTTCTGGAATTCATAGTCTTTTCCCTGTGCCATGCTTTATTAGGAAGAGGCAAATGGCTTTTTCCTTACTGAGCAACTTAGTGAATGAGTGTGGTGCATATAATGTTTAAAAGGAAATTATGTGTATTTATCATCAATTAGAAGCACTCTTCACTCTTGTAATCACTATCCTGTGAAGTCTGAGGACCTGTAATTGCCCCATAGAAAAAAAATCAGTTATGATCTACTTTTGCTTTAATGCGGAAAGTTATGCCAATGACACTACTTTTAGTAGTTGTGCTTCTCCTGATCCAGAACATACATCTAAGTCTCAAAAGATGATTTTAGCTTTTGTGCTAGAGAGATTTCTCTGCTTCTGAGAATGCAAAATTACGGGTTTTTTTAGAGGTCAATCTGTACTACTATAGTGCAGTTGAAATTAGTACTGCAGCTAATAACGTAGCAAAATTAAATACATAAATCAGATTTTTATACACATAAAAAACCCAATAATGTCTACTACATTGAAAGTAATTAGTTAACTGGTGTTTTTACTGCAATCAAAATAGAATTTTTAACTAAAAAGTAAAAAAATAATAATATCAAGGTTGGATTTATGGTTTTTAAATAAAAAAAATTTAAATAGAAAGCATCATGTAGTCTTGCAGTTTTCAAAGGGAATAGGGACTTCTGTCCTTTCTCCTTACTAATTCAAAGGCACAAAACTGTACAAACTGCTTGTACTTTTGGTTTTGATCTGCTGGATGCACTGTGCTCCCATCTCCCTGTCTGTGAATCATCTGTCCCTACTAGCTGAAAAGCTTCAGGTAAGGAGCCCATTTGGGACATGACACTTCCCACTGCCTTCCCTCTACGGATGGTGTGTAAATGAAGGGAGAGTTTTGCCATATGACTACTTTATCTCTTATATACCTTTGACACTCAGGAAGTGTTTATAAAAACTGTCACATTATTTTATCAGCCTGGCAATAAACATATCTCTCACAATCTTTTCTCATAAGTATACAAAATATTTTCCATTTTAATCTGTGAAAAGGTGTTTAAATTGATAATTTTTGTGGTAGAATAAACTGCATTTTTTTAATACACTTGTCTCTAGCAAAAGTTGCCCATTTTATCTGAGAAGCTTTGGCATTCCTGCAGTGAAAATCATTTATCTCCTCTGAAAATTGCTTTTGGTTTATAGAAGAAGTTAAATGATGCTGAAAAGGTTCTGTTGTGCTGTGAATTGGCAGGAATATTTCTCATTTGCTTAGATTAGTTTGAATTTTCTGCACATTTCTGACAGCACAGTAAAAAGACTACACATAAGTAGGCATTGTCATAGGTTAGCAAGCATAGTCCCGGAAGGGATGTCCTTGCTAAGGGGTGCTTACAGTTTCCTCTGGGACCTGATAGAACCTATCAGCTGGCCAGTTTGAATATGGACAATTCTTTAAGCCACTTAAAGTTGTGACCACCTCTGTGATCCACACTTAAGAATAGACAAACTCCCCCCCAAGCTCTCTCTCGTTTCCGGCGCTGGGACAGGTGGCTGCGGGCCCCGTGTGGGGGCCAGGCCACGGCCATCCTGAAGCCATGGACCTGTTCCAGCCGTGGAACCCCCCCCACTGCCTTGCCGTGGGCAGCTGGAGTGGCTCGGCTCTCCCCCCTCTCCACTGTGATAAGAAAAATTCAACATTCCAGCTGCAAAGCTGCAAGGCCGAGGTGAGATTAACCCTTTTTATTGCTGTGAAGAGCTGAAAACCTGAGGGAAGAGAGAGAGGAGATGCTTAAAGCTGGAATTCTGTTGTGAAGCTATGATATATCAGAGTATCCCGTTGTAATTCCATGAAGATATGGGAGGTGGAGTGTTCAACTCGTGAGCAAAAGCACCTGCGCTGAGATAGGCAGAGGCTGGCGCAGCTGTAATTTCATGAGAAGTTTGGACAGGGAGAGATGGACCAGATGAGGACTTTTGCTCCAAATGGGAAAGGAGAAAACCTCAGTTCCTAGAGATGCTCCCAGAGACAGTCCTAACGATGAAGATGAGGAAGACCCTTTGCTCGCAGGGAAGGAGAAGGGCCTCTGTTTTTGTTTCTGAACGGCTCAACCTTAAAATTGTAACCCAAAAAACTTCAAGAGTGGACCCTCGAAAGCAGTTGCGGGAAAAGCTGCAAGTCGGGGGAAGGGACTCACATTGCGAGCAGAGAGACTCCTCTTCCTAAATGGACTGAACAATATTTGGAAGTGGGTGGCTGTCTCGTTGTGATAATGTTTTCATAGCACGAGCAAGAAGAGACTTCTCTTTCTAAATGGACTGAACAAGGTTATTATGGAAGTGGTAAACAGACTGAACATCTTAAGGGTTGGCTTTTTACATTGTCAGTGGGAGAAGGGAGGAAGGTGGGGGGAGGAGGAGAGTTCTGAAGGTGGTATAATTTTTTTTTTTCTTTCCTCTTTTAGGTCTGTTAATAAACTTCTTTATATTCTTTCAAGTTTGGTGCCTGCTTTGCATTTCTCCTAATTCTTATCTCACAGCAGATAAACAGTAATGACTATTTTGGACCAAACCACTACACTAAATTGGTGTTTCTGCCCGGTTACAAACCGAACTCGCGACAGCATATATACTATATTTGTAACCTTAGCTTAACATCTGAGACAGTAGACATATCTAATACATTTCTCATTTTATACCCTTTCAATTTGGTACAAATGTCTTGTACAATATTATTTAATGTTGAAGCCTACAGGGAGAGCTGGAAACTGAAAGCCCGTGAGGCAGTAGCTAAACCAGTATGATGCAGTGCCAGCTCTCAGGTCCCAGATCTGAACTGACTTTTGGATTCTGCTGATGTTGCACTACCAGGAAAATTAATAATGTTACTGATGCCTTAGGATTTAGCTTTTATATTTTTCAGATCCTGTACCGCTTTAGTGTGTAACTCTAAAGCTGCATAGTCTGTTAGATACTGTTCTCCCATCCTGGTTAGACATAACAAACCATCTCTGGGCCTGGACTCAAGGACACCTTGTTGTCCCAGGCCCCGAAACATGTAAACTAAGCCTCTGAATGGGGGGAGCAAACTTGGGGTAATTACTTCATTACCTGAAACTGTAATTGGAGAATTAACCCTGATATGCAAATGGACCAAACTTACAAAAGTGTGAAAAACCTGTGACCCAGGGTCCATCTTGGGTGTAGCCTCTTGGGGGCTTTTGACTGCCCAAGATGTACCTTTGAAGGCCCTTCAATAAATATCCTCTTTTATTCTCTTAGTCTTGTCTAGCCTCTGTTTTTAGGTAGCCATTCCAAGGCATCATTACACAGGAGGAAATTATGTCCAATATTTCCAAAGGCCAAGTACTTGAGCAGGTGCTTGGGTTACTCCATAGTTTGGGGTCTGCGTGTGCTTCAGTGAAAAGGCAAAACACAAATACATGCACGTTTTGGCCTACATAGAGTGCAGAAGAATTTTTGCTAGTTTCTCTCAGCAGCGTTTGCAACTCTGATCTGGGTCTCAATAATGGAATAGTTCATTCCCATGCTTTCTAAAATAATAAATAAAGTCATTTATAGTTGTTTGGCCTGGGGTGGGACAAAAACTGCATTGGCAAGAGGTAAATAATATTTTTTTCCCATTCTGCAGATGCTGTAGTTTATAAATTCAGTTATATTACATGGATATGTATGCATACGGAAGCCCATATGGAAAATTTCTTTTTAATGAGCATGTGTGTGTATACTTCCACACATTTTATTGTGATGATTTCCAGCAAGTAATCTAAGAAACATGTATCTCTAAGCCTGTACATAGTCCATCTTATTTCAGCAGCACTGTTTAAAGCAGGCCATCAGGTTCATGGCCACATCCTTCACAGTGCTGGGCTTTTAGGGTGCAACCCAGTACTGGCTGAAGCAATTGAAGAAATGTGCCAGCGGTTTTAACTCAGCCCCAGTCTCTGTCTCTTGTGATTTTTGTCCAGTCTGCCTCATGGAAGGCTGAACAATCAGTAGCAATTTGAAGGCATAGCAAGCACCTATGGTAACCTCCATCCTGACGAGCTGTTCCAGACTGCAGAAGCATTTCACCTGTACATCCTCAAAGAAAGCTTAATTTTGTCTCAGTGGGGTCAGCAGCAGTGCAGCCATAGAAACAAAGTAGTCTCATGGGTGATAGGAAGCCTGTGAGATAACCTTACCCATTATCCAGAGATGACTCTTGAGAGCAGATCCAGACTCAGATTAAATTTGAGATGGGAAAGTATGGGAGTGCAGAGCAAGACCTAAATTGTTTAAATGTATACCCAGCTCAGCAGTCCTCTCATCAACCACCCTGTCAGGATGCCAACTTAATGAGACAGTTTGTAAAGCAATGCCATCTTCCTCTGTCCAGATAAAAATATTCTTTGAAGATTATTTGAAGGAAGTTGAAAGGAGTCCTGAGCTTCATTAAATTGGGATAGAATGATGATAATGGATAGTCCAGGGAAAAGATTAACAAGTTGCTCAAATATGGTATAATTTGGAAATAGCACCAGCTGTCCACTGATTTCTCATGTGCAAACTGGTACAAGTCATAAAAAATACTATCTCACATAACAGTAAAATCTAAGAAGTTTCTTAATGTAATCCACCAATATTTTTGATTGAATACTTCACTCTGATAAATTCTGCCTTGTGTTTAATGAATAAATAACTCTTTGTCCATGCATTAGTGGAGAATGTGAACTGTTTTCTTATTTCCATTTAGAAGGAGGAGGTGAAATCTGATTTTGACTACATTTTCTTCTCTTATTATGACAGGAAATATTAAAACTTTCTTAATCAAACTAGCTCTATTTTCTTCCAATTTAATACCGAGCAGCCCAGATAACTTCATTCAAAAGGATGCACCACAGGTAACTGCATGTACATCTTCTACACCACAGGAATGAGTCTTTAATTTGGATGGTGAAGAGATTTAGCTAAGGTTCTTAAAAAACAAATGTGGATATCACCCTCTGGAATGCCCCATCCCCATGCATACAAAGGAAGACTAAGATTCTCATGAATGCTTCTGAGTTACTTGAATTGTCCAGAGATGCTACAGGAGGCTGCTTGTTTGCCAGCTCTATTGAAATGTTTTTCCTACTAAAAAATACAGCAGTGACACTTAGGTTGTTGAAATAGGCAACAGACATAATGAAATTGATCAATGTGTAGGAAATATACCATTTTCTCCCTGGAGCCCACCACTTTTTTTTGCAAAATCTATAAACATTTTTTTTATTATTTTACATTGAGAGTCAGATTTTAAAGTGAATTCTGATACAAACAGAAACATTGCCAAATCCACTAATTGCTGTATAGACTTTTTCCAAAGAAATTTCTTTTGTTATAAAAGGCAAAAATCAGTGTTCAGTAGTTAGATGTGGAAGTTCTAGTCAAGTTTCAAGGATTCCTCAGATTTCATGTTGCATACACTCATTTTGGGTGAAATCAGGAAGAAAATGAACCCCATACAAATTATTATATTTCCTGGATAGCTTAAATAAATATGCCATAAAAGCTGCAAAAAAGGGCAACAATAGTCTTTATATTTTTCTAAATATGTCAGTATTAGTGACTGAATATAAGAATGAAAAAGGTACACTTTCTCTACAAGCAAGAAGACGGTCATAGTTAATTTATTCCTTAATTGTTATCCTAAGCGGTAATACATGGCATCTTCATGGATATTCAGAGATCAAGTTGGGTTTGAAATATGCAATCTCAACCATAAATTAAAATGGTTTTCTCCTAAAATCCTATCACTCTACCCATCGTTAATTTCAGTGCCTTACAGTAGCTTGTAACTGAATTACTTTATCACATCATTTCATCACGTTTTATTTGCTCAAAAAAATCTTAAGGCCTCTCTATTTTACCTTAGTTTACCTAAAGCATTTTGAACTGCTCCTTTACTCTGTCCATGTCTGTGTTTGCAACTGACTCCCTAAGGTTAGCAGACTGCAGGATTTTTATTAGAGATGGAGAGGGATGGGCAGGTTGCAGACTAGCTTTCCTAGCCTGGGTGCTCTCCTCTGCTCTAGGACAACCTTCAATGACAATGAAGTTGAAAACAGAGTTCTTACAACAGCCATGAAGAATCTCAAACACTTCTTGCCACCATATTAAAGAAACATGTCTCCATATTGGGTGTCTTCTGCTGCTGGCTGCCTTCTCTAATTGCACTTGCCTGTGAAACAGGACATGGCATAGGCATCTTTGCTTTCAAACTTCTTTTCTGTGGTAATCTACAAATAACATACCCACTTTTGGTTTCAATCTTCTTTGTAAGGGTAAGTCACTGAGTATGTAAAAGCCCTTATAAGTTATTAGCATTAAGCTTTAAAACTCAGGAGTTTTACTCAGGAAATTGCACCTCCACAGAGTAGTCTGTGTGCCATCTTCAAAATTCATTTCTTCTCCTTAAAGTCTAGGCTTTCCATCCATTTCCCATATTTATTTTCTGTTATGATGAACTGTGGACAAAAGTTCAGACTCTATTTCACAGTACTCTATTCCATTTTCCTTGTTTGAAACTCAAGCTTTCTACTTGGGTACTTGGGTGACTATTTTGGACAGACTGCTCTAATATTTTTATCTTCATAGGATTTTGAATTTAATGATCATAATGTTACAGTCACACAGTCTGTAGGGATTTTCCTTCAGATACCAAACCAAAAAGAGCTATGCTTAGAAGTAGGGCAAGCATTGCTTTCTGCACCTGCATTGAAGTCTGCATAGAATGGAAAAATTTGTTTTAAAGTATGGACTTTCTCTACTCAATCATATAAGCATTGTCCTTGTTTTCAGTGTTCAGCACTCATTATTTTTTCCTCTTTCTTTCTGTTTGGCTGAAAGGGTTTCCTAGCACCCTGGGGAAAAAAAAGATGACAATCACTATGCAGCTACAATAAAAGATTTCCTCACCCACTAACGTAGCTGAGGCATTTCCATTTCAATCACAGAATAAAAGAAAAAGTAAACCTGGAACTGAAAACGTATTTCCCTGCAATGATCACTAAGACTGGTAATCCCTCTTGCTGCTCTTGCTTCCTTGTTTCTCCTAGGGCCCACAACACTTTATTTCACCAAGGAGCAATAGATATTTCTACCTCTCTTGGCTATGAGTTGGAAAAACTGAGTTTCCTGGTACTGGTTATTTGTGTGAAGACAGTGAGGGTTCAGAGAAATAGGTCTTGTATTGTGAGAAGGACAACCCTGCAGTGAGAGCCCAGGCTTATGTTTGTAGCATTACTGTTCTGCCTCCCACTCAGCCACTTGATGCAAGCTACTTTGGCATATTGCTGTCTGTGAATGTCATGGAAAATACTGTCTGCCTTGCAGGATACCACCTAATATGTTTATGATATTTAAACATTCTTTCTGTTATGTCTGTCTGGGGATTTTTAGGTTTGTTTTATTTGTAACTAAAAGGGAGTAGAAAGAAAATGTGTCATTCTTCTCTCCAGTAATAATATATTCTGCTTTATACAAGTAAAAGATATTAAAGACTATCCATGTAAGAGTATTTGTTTAGGTTTCTACAACTAACTGTCTTAACAGGTAATAGTGATTTTTCCTGAGAAGATGCGTAAAATAGGGAGGACATAAGGACTTTTATCTCCCCCTGTCCCACACATTGTATGTGACTTTTAGTTACAATTGTAATATCCACACACAAAGACAGACAGGGGACAACTTGTCTCATCCTCAGAAACACACCATCTGAAGGAAACTGAAGATCCATCCTCAAAGGGTGCATATTTCAGTTGGGATAAGGAAGGGGGCTTTTGAGTCAGTCTCTCTGTTGTCTTCACTCACCGCACTTTAGGTTATGTGGTGCAGCAGTTTTAGAAGTCTAGGATCGCCCAGTGTGAAAAAACACATAGCCTAAGAGCATGCATAATGCATGTCAGTGACCAGGGGATTCAGTCCAAGGGGCCAGGATAGACTGAATGCACAGCAAAACCCCTGAGGTGTGTATAATATGGATGACAATGCCACAGCAACAGTAGTTTTGCCCTTGAAACCAGTTCTTACCAGGAGATGCTGCTGTTGTGTTTCTATGGGATTGAGGTAGACCCAGACTCAGTTGTACAAGTGATAGGAAACACTGGAAAGAACAGGATACATTGGGGAGCTGCTGAACATGTATTTCTGCATCATAAAACTCAGCCAAAAGTGTAGAAAAATCTGTATCCCAGCATGCTGTGTGGAACAGAGTTTCTCCTTTACCTATTCAGTTTTGACAGATTGCAAAAATTCTTTATCTTGCTCTTCATAGCTTCATAGTGTCTCTTCACTTTCTGCTGGCTGATAATCACTTTTTGCTTGGTTCTTTTAAGAGGCTTCCAGCAAAATGACTTAGCTCTGTTATAGCAATGCTGTCATGCTGTCATTTGGCAAAGCCTTCATTTCAGGGGCTCATTTTTTGGTGCTCATCACGGCCAGGTCATGGCAGGGTTTGCTGTTACCCTTCCATGATAGTCCCGTGTTGCTTTACCTGAGGAGCAGTAGCCAGGATGGTTGGAAAAGATCTGGAAAGTCAAACTTGTGATTTGTATTGAACACATTAATATCTAAGGGCAAAGGAAAGTGTGCATGCCAGATTGTTTTGCAAAGGTCTGCAGGATAATTTTCTTTCTTTTTTCCTAATAGCTAATATTATCTTTTTGTGCTAGAGGAGAGACATTATCCTACAGGTGAGTTAAGTTAATTCTCTTCTAATTTCTGGTTTTATACTTAAAAGCCCGAAGTTACGACCATGCAGTAGTTATTATACATTGTTTGTAACGTTATCAGTGAAACTGCTGTATTTTTTGCAGCACTGAAGGTCTTGTAAATTTGTTTCCTGATAAAGCCCTTTGGGAGTCCTAAATATTTCTAGCGTGTTCTGAATAAGATGGAAGAAGGAAGAGGGAGATAAGGTATAAACAAAACCCCTCATTTTAGTGTGGCAAGTTATGAGTCATCAGTAATTACCAAAAGCAAGGCAGGCATCAAGATATGTATTTGTGAAACATGGCTCAGGGTTATAATTGTGGGCCACAGGCATAGATTTTAAATTGTTCACTTACAGAGAAGGGCAGAATTTATAAATTTTAGTTAGACAGAATGAAATAAATATTTTTTTATTATATGGAATTTATTCAGCTTTTGTCTCCCAGTCTCAACAAGTAGGGAGTTATTGAATACGTGTAAATTTTTAAGATAAATAAATACACATGTATACAAAAATCAAAGGTAGTGTCTTTGGACCAGGATATTTTTCTTATTGTTTTTTTGAACCACCAACAATGGCTTGTTGGATCTGTAATCACCATTCCCAGGGAATTCTGTACGTGGACACAAAAAGAGCATATGTTTAACTGAATTTTTTGTGATTCTGACCAGTAACTCAAAATATTAGAAGAAAGAGTGAGCGATTACTATACAATTTAAGTCCTTGTTGTTATTTTGTTTTTTTTTTAGTTTTTGGTTTTTTTTCATTTATAATTAAACATTATTTGTTGTTGTTGTCTGAAGCTGTGTGTGTCTGCAGTATGAACACCAAGTAAAATTATTAATGTGTGGTTTTTTCTCTCCAGAACTTTAACAGAGAATTGTAGTATTTTCTTCAAGAGCTACATTGTTCACCAGGAATTTGCTAAGAGATTTCTGTTCAGTAACAAGAGGTAAAACAAACTGAAAGGGTTTATGAAGAGACCTGAGATTGATCTGAAAGACAGTCATCCAGTCTCTTTAGTCTTAACTGGAAGTGTTCCAAAACACTATGCTTAAAACTGATATACAACTTCACAGGGAAATGAAAATTGGTAAACTAAATAGTTTCTGAATGAAACCATGGGTCTCTTATGGCAGATTGGAGCTTAATTGGTAATTTTCTTCAGCCAAAATTCTGATTATTCAGATGGGATATACACTCTGAACAATAAAAACCAAAAACAACACCACTAACAAAAAAACCAAAGAATGGGCTACTGATTGCTAAATGGAATTGCTATCCATTTCCTTCAGTGAAGGAAAGGACCTCTGAAAAAAAGAAAAATGAGTTTTACAGGTAAAGACTCTCAAAGCGCTTATGGGAAAGAGGCATAAATTCCAACTGTGCAGTCTATTTTAATTTAGCATTTTCAAGCACAGGAGTTTAAACACAGAGTTTGGTGTGTTGTAAGAATTACATTTTAGTAGGACTATAGGAAAAAAAACCCCAACTTTGTGTGTGAAATCATAGAATCATAGAATAGTTTGAGGTGGAAGGGGTCTTAAAGATCATGTAGTTCCAACTCTCTGCCATGGGCAGGGATGCCTTCCACCAGACCAGGTTGCTCAGATCCCCATCCAATCTGGCCATGGGATGGGGCATCCACAACTTCTCTGGGCAGTGCTCCAGAGACTCACCACTCTCACAGTGAAGAACTTCCTCCTAATATCTAATCCAGACCTACTCTCTTTTAGTTTGAATCTATCCCTCACTGTCCTGTCTCTATATGCTCTTGTAAAAAGCCTGTCTCCCTTGTAGGTTCTCTTCAGGTACTGGAAGGCTACAATTAGGTAACCCCAAAGCCTTCATTTTTCCAAAGCTTTCATCCTTTTCCCAAAGCCTTCATCCTTTTTTCTCAATCTTTCCTTGTAAGAGAGGTGTTCCATGCCTCTAATCATCAGTTAAATCGAGCAAATACAGAAGTAGTGAAACAAATTATATAAATGTGTTTTGCATTCTTTCAAAATTTACAAAGCTAACAAAAATTTTACCTGATAATATGCAATGTTATTCAAGTCAATTCTGTTTTCTTACTATGCAGTTCATTAATACATATGCATAAACATACTTTTTTCCTATTAGGAACAAATTCTAAATATGACAATAGTTAAACTGTGATATGTTTCTAAAGGATACAATTATGTTGTCTACCTGAAGACAGGTGCTATAATCATGAAGTCTTTCTCCTGATGTAAATCTTCCTTCAACATTTGTCTTGATTTAAGGTCTTGGTTCCTCTTTAATACGTTAAAGGAGAATAATGAAATATTGCTTGGAGGGTCTCCTCAGCACTGTTGCCCAGGCTGAATTTCTCCTCTCTCTAATAGATGGGAACAATTTGTCCATGAGATATCCTGAGAAAATCTTTATATTTTGATGAAAGTAATTCAATATGAGATTAGTCTAAGATATCAAAAGACAAAATGTAAATTATTACCTCTCACCTTAGGACTCTTTTTATGTAACTTTGCACTTTAGATGAGACACCTGGACTTATTCCTGTGTGTGTCTGTGGATACAGAAATGCTGCTAGCAAGGATTTTCTTGCTATTTTCTAAGTCCGTGAGAGACTTTTCTCTCTCACAGAAGAGGTAGCAGTTATGTAAACAACCAAACACCTGCAACCTTGAGAAGTCTTGTTCATGGTATAGTAGAAAGATATTTTGACAATGGATGTTTTAGGATTTTAGCCAACCACCCCAAGGGGTGGCTGATCCTTGTCCAATTAGACTATGAAGAAAAAGTCTATAAAAGAGTTTGTAAAATAATTAAATAAATCAATCTTGCTGCACAATTCCTGCCTGCTGGATCTTCTCTCCTCCTCCCTACGGCTGCGGGACACGGTAATATTTTACGGCGTTAATACGTGTCTAAACCCAACTGAGAGCAAAAGACACTTCCTAAAGTAATTTCTTGAAACTTTGACCTAATGTCTGTACTAAAGTTTCATGTTTTTAAGTTAGTCATAGTATACTCCAACACACCTCACTTTTTCAGGCATGCAGAGTGAGGAGAAAAGGATCTCACACCACCTTCTGAAAGAGAATCTGAAAAAGATGATAAAAATATCTTGATGACATTAATATAATTAAGGCAAAAATATGTAATGCTCTGTGTTTCACAATTTCTTGCTCATATTATTTCATGTGAAAATGGGAGTTTGTTTACCACTCTACTTTGATGCATATTAATCAAATGTAATTTTGAAAGCGCTGCCTGAAAAGCAAATAGCTGTGTTTAGCAGACATGCTCAAAAGAGCAAATGGCTTTTAGAAAGTAAGTCCTATGCATCTCCACACAATTTGGGGGAAAAAGTTATCTTTTTTAACAGTATCTTCTGTTTAATTTTCTTCTAACTTTTCTCTTTAATGACAATATGACCTGGTGATTAACATCTATACAAAATTGCTTCATGTATTGGTCAGGTTCATCTATAATTTCTAATACATATTTATTGGGTTTTGTGAACAGACATGCCAGAACAAATCCAAATTTCCTATCTGTTGCAGTATCTGTACCATGTTTATAAACGGACAAATGCTGATACACGAAACCTTGCAGTTCTTAACTCCATAAAGGTTTAAGGTGCTGTATCTTCTTAGTAAAAATGAAGTCAGTTTTTAAATAAGACAAGGTCTGTAAGTAGGTATGGTTGGAAATCTTGGACAAACCTTTAGGTACATGAAATCATCATCAGTTTGAAACATATATTGTCTGGAAGTTTATTAAAATTTCCAATTCCAATATACCAATCTGTCTAACAGGGGATATTGTCTTGATAAAAGCAAGTTGAAAGGTAAATATCTGAGAGCAAGAATGGCTTTTAAGTATTTCTCTATAACATCCCGTGTATTTTCAAGACATCTAATTAACATGCCCCTTAGCAAATTATATATTACAGATGTGATCTACACAATGAGCCAGGGTTCCATGTTTTATTGATCCATTACAGCTAATTCTGCATATAAAGAAAAGTACCATTTACAGTTACCTTAAGATCAGGACAGTACTAGCTTAGTTCAGATACATACATTTTAATACACATAATTGTATTAGGCAATAAAGTATAAGTTGTACATGCTAAAGCAAGCTCATTGTTTAGGCTTAACATAGGCAAACTTTGCATCTTAACATTAAAATCAGTCATCTCTCTTGTCAAGGACAATCATCTCTGTATGATACTTACCTATGCAATATTAACACTTCTATATTACTAAAACTTATTTTGTAATTTAAGAACGAATTTTTCTTCATTAACTTAATAAAACTTCTTTAACATGAATATTTAGATAACTGTGTACTACTCATCTTTAGGCTGAACTCTTATCAATATCAATCTACTAAAATTGGAGTTTTCAGAATTTTCTACATCAGCACAAAACTTGAGGCAAGGGAATTAAATCAGTTTTGCTATACTGAAACCTGTCCTCACTTATGCCAGTAATCCTGATGTAGCCTTTGTGCACTTGTTTCTTTCTTTTCAGGGGAGAAAAAATTCTTTAATGAAGATTATTATATATTTATTAATTGAAAAGCTCTGGAAGTTAAATGGGATAATTTTAAAAAAATGAAAGGTGTAAGACATAATAGATAATACAGAGGAATGTGTAGTAAAATGGAAGAACTCTGCTCTTTTGCTTGCATTGTTCGAAGTTAAGATAAACATGCAAGGCTATAGTGCAGTTTGCATTGTGTTTCTGGGTTTTTGTTGTTTTTTCATTTGGTTTTTTTAAATGCAGATTTCTCCAGCATTACCCATCCCAGTGAAAATAGCAACTAATTAAATTTTCTATCATCAATAAAATCACATGTTCCCCCCTTGGAATGTGAAGCAGGACAAAAACTACAAAGGCTACAAATATGCACTGAAAGCCTTAGCAAAAATTTTATAATTAGCAGCCAAGAAAATTAGAGTTTGATAACTGCTTTTAATTCACCCAGAAATATACAAGGTTTTTGCAAAATTACAAGACAAGGCTATCAGTCATGGAGATTTACTCAGGTTGTTCATCAAGCTTTTGAATTAATTTGTTAAAGAACAAGAGAAAACAGTATTTCTAGGAAATGAGGGAGCTGATTCACCAGAAAAAGGCATTTATGCCTCTTATACCTCCAAAATCTTCACGAGGGTGGGGATCTCATGGACTGTCAAGCTGAATTTTTCAAGTTCAGTCTAGATCTAGAGATGTAGGGACCCTTCAGTCCCTTTACTAAGAGCAGGAAGTCTCCATGAAGGGCCCTCCTGCTGCTCTCCGTGGCACACCATGCCAGATTTTCAAGGCCCCTTTGCCAGCAAGGGGGAAGTCAACCTTGCCAGCAAGCCACATCTGATGATAAGCTCATTTAGATATTTAGAAAAATGCCTGATAATTCACTTCCTTCATTATGGAGAAGTACAGCCTGATATCCATTTTAACAGGAATGATGCACTCACACTTCAGTGGTATCCACCACAGGGCAAAAATATCTGCTAGCCCATTACAGACATCCCCTTGAATGCCCTTGGGTCACAGGGGTTGAGGAAACCAGTGGAGCATCAAGATGAATAGGTGTGGTGACAGAAGGTATTACAGAAGGTATAATATTGCTGTTATCTAAAATATTCATTCTTAATCTGAACCACTTTTTTCCACTGTGGCTGTCACAGAGCAGTCTGAGAGAAGACAGCTTATGTGAACTATAAAATTCCTACCTCACATTGGGAAGGCACTGTGTTTATTTCCAAAAGATATGTGAGAGATACATACAAATTAAAATACAAGCTAGATATTTGCCAGAAACTATTAACCCTTTCTTAACAGAGTAGAGGGAATATCCGGCACTGTGTAGGAGCTATGCTCAAGATTTAGTTTTATGTCCTAAGATAAAGAGCACCTTACACAATCTTGGAAGTGATGAATTAAACATTTTATAAATACTATTTTCAAAGTTTTTTCATCTCTTAGACTCCTTGCAATTTGATTTGAGAAAGCTGCAAAAATCAAATGAAAAGTCTATATAGAAGTCTATATAGAAATCTCAAACTTTTTATAGAATGGAATCATAGAACCATAGAATCTTCAAGGTTGGAAGAGACCTTAAGATCAAAATCTGCTCCATAACCTTGCTGGGCACCAAGGTCAGGCTGACAGGTTTATAGTTCCCTGGATCTCCATCCTGCCCTTCTTGTGGATGGGTGCCACACTGGCCAACTTTCAGTCATCCAGGACCTCCCCATTTAGCCAGGACTGATGAAAAATGATGGAGAGCAGCTCAGCGAGCTCTTCCACTGGATCTCTCATCACCCTAGGATGAATCCCAGCTGATCCCACAGACTTATGAGCATCTAAGTGCACAGCAGGTCACTGACTACCTCCTCCTGGATTTCAGGGGATCCATTCTGCTCCCCATCCCTGTCTACCAGCTCAGGAGGCCAGTTGCCCTGAGATAACCAGTCTTACTGTAGGAGAGTGAGGCAAAGAAGGCATTTCCTCATCTTTGGTGACTATATTCCCCCCACATCCAATAAAGAATGGAGGTTTTCCTTGCCCCTCCTTTTTGCTATTAATGTCCTTATAAAAACACTTCTGTATATGAGAAACTTTAAGATTTTTTTAAAATTTAAAACATTATATAATGTTGGGAAAGATGTAGCTTTTTCTGAGTCAACAGTAACTGTAGAATTACAAAGACTGCTGAATTCAGAAGTCATGTGATCTCAATTAAAAACCTATTGGAACCAATGGAAAAATCTTTTGCTACTTCAGAAAAGTAGCAAAAAAATTTGGTTTCGTTATTCAGAATATTACAATTAAATATTTATTTAAGTTATTTACATCTCAAAAGTGACATTTGAGGATATTTTATTAAATTATTTGCATTTAGTAGTTAAGGAAAAGATGTCTCTCTTGGAGTAACAAATCAGGTGCTAAACAGTCATACACCTAAAATCTAGCAGCAATTTAATGGAAAGCTAATACAGTAGTCAACCTACAGCAAACATGGCAAACTCCAGATCTTTGTACCAAATTATCTCTGCTGTAACAAAGTCAACAGGACAGTCCCATAAGGCTGACCAAAAATAAAAATATGCTTCAGCTTTCAGAGTCACTAGGGAAATATTACTCACTATGAAAATTCTGTAGACAGATTTACAAACAGCTTTTTTTTGTCCTCTGAGCAAGTTACATATCTGCAAATGTAGACTGAATGATAAAAAACCCATCTACTTACCCATTCACTTAGCTGATTTGAATACTGATAAATGAATAGCAGAAACATTTGCATTATTATTTAATCTGATACTAAGGTACAATAATGGACTAAGTTCCATTTTGTATCTCTACTGAAAAGTCAGTGGAAGGAGGTGCTACAGAAAGTCAGAGACATTAAATGTGCTTGTAAGCTTCTTACAAGGAAGGAAAACAGAAGGAAAATAATGAATAAGTGATTAGATAACTCTTATTCCAAAGAAATGAGCAAAAACTTAGTACTGTCAACTGTCTGTGAATACCTTCTTGATTCTCCTGTCTGGAATGCACCAATCTTCCCCGATGTAATAAACACGTGGCTTTAAAATAATGCATTAGCACTCATCACTGATGTTTATTGGATAGGTTCCCTCCTCCATTTTGTTTCCTTCCAACACATTTAATGCCTTACACCTGGATCTAAGGCAGGTTTTGAGCTTCCCAGGACTTTTAACAAAAATTCCAGCTCTAATGGAGCAAGAAACTTTTTTTAAAGCTATACAATGCTGACAGCAAAATGTTGTTCAGTGTTTTTTATAGGTCAGAAGTTCTATGCAAGGGGTTCTTTTTCTATTGTACATAAAAGAAGACTTCCTTCAGGGTAATTTCTTAAGTCATAAATATTTTAAGAATTTAAAGAGAGTTTTCATTTCTTCCACCCCCAGGTAAAACATAAAACAAGCACATGGCCCTACCTGCCACATTGCTGCTTGCCTCTTGGCACTCAGTGTGGGGGAACACAGTGTAAAAGAGCACCCCATAAAGCACCTACCTCTTTGTGTAATGTTGAATATGAGATCATAAACTTCCGTGGTATTTAAATATAAAATATAACACCATTCATTTTCCATTACAGAAAAGTTCCTTTCTCTTTAGTTTATAGTGGTCTGTGCTTTATGTCACAAAAACGACATATCATGTCATTTATGTCTCTCTTTTTCTTCCCCACAGCCTTCTCCAGCAGGTCTCACCATGCAGGGGGAATTCAAGTGATGCTCAGGAATGCAACACACATCCATGTCTTCAGATATGCCTTTAGATTGAAGGCAGCTATACATCTTTCATTTCCAGTCGCTGCTCTATTGTAAGTAGAAGTAGATGTTGCCAAGGTTGAAACTCTTTTTTTATGCAGTTTATTTTTCTACATAAATGGGAGTAATGCCATTGATGAGGCAGACAAATTATTTTCCACTGATTATCGAGCAGACATTTTATAATCTGTGTGAATCACTGTGGCCTGTGTTTTCTTTCATCTTCTTTGCTGGATGTTTGAATAAAGCTGATGAGGAGTGCACATTAAAGCAGACTGCAAGGGTTGCTGCTGGGCAGCCTTCTGTCTTCATCACAAGCCAGACACTGTGAAAATAAGTGGTGCTTGAGTCAACCATGAGCAAAGTGAGGAAAAAAAATATTGAAGAATCCCCACATGTCTAGAGCGTATCTAGAGCAAAACTGACCACACAGAATCACAGAAATGCAGAATGGTCAGGGTTGGAAGGGACCACTGGAGGTCATCCAGTCCAAATGATCTGTTCAAGCAGGATCCCCTAGAGCACATTACTCAGGGTTGTGCCCAGACCATTCCTGAGTATCTCTAATGAAGGAAACTCCACAACCTCTCTGGCAAACCTGTTTCAGTGCTCAGTCAGCTTCAAAGTAAAGAAGCTCTTCCTGATGTTCAGGTGGAACTTCCTATGTTCCAGTTTGTGCCCATTGCCTCTTGTCCTATTGCACAGCACCGAGAAGAGCCTGGCTCCATCCTGTTGGCACCCACTCTGCAGACATAGCATACATACACAGGTAGGATTGATTCTGGTTTGTGTTTGGATGAGGAACTGGATGACTTTGTGAGTGCTTCTTTAAACTTATTTTCCTTGATACAATGGCACAGAGTTCTGTGCTGTGATAAATTGTCCCATGCTGTGAGGTTGGCTCTAGAGCAAGCAGGTTGCACATGGTCCTTCCTTGGCATGTGTACCACACCCACTTGTCTGTCCAGGGCTATTTCTGCATGTGTGCAATAGTGTGAATGAAATAATTTATCCTGAGCTATCTCTCCACAGAGGCAATAGCTCTCCTGGCAGTTTCCTGCCCACCTAGGGGCATTAAAGCTGGCATCTGGGAATATGCTGTGCCCCACAAGCACGGGGCCCTGTGGAGCAAGGCATGCTCTGGAAGAAAAGAACCTTGCTGATAGCTGGTACCAGAAGAGAAGCCCCCTTTAGTTCTGAGCCTAAGAGATACAGAGGAACCTGAATCTCCACTCCACACAAGGAACACCCTTATCTCTAGCTCTGGACCAATGCAAAGGATCAGAAAGACTTCTGCGTTGGGAATAGCACTGTTCTCTGCTTTACCTCTAGGGCTGCATGTGAAGGAGCACACAAGCATCTCAGTATACAGTGTTGATTACATATGCAGGAAGCAGTGATTGATAACAAGATTTCTCCAGATTTTTATTTTTTTTTAACCCTAAAAAACCCAACAGATTGAAAGAATTTCAGAACATATTATAAACTGAGAGCAGCTATGTTCTGCAATATGTAGCTTAGTGAATTCCCCAAGAATGCTGAGGTAAAATTACTTCTAGCATCCCCTTTGCAGATATTATTTGTAAGAGTTTTCTCAAGATCTCAAAGCCTTATGGGTGTAAAGTCTATACAATATTAGCATATTACAGCTCTGATGGAAAAGAGGGAATGGTATCCTATAATGAATTTGACTGGCTAAAAAATGAAAATAAGTTGAGTTTTTCAACCTCTACAATATCTGTAAAAGACTTTGAAGTACAACTCCTTTCCTAGCCCCTGGATGTGTTCTCAGTTCTGCACTTAAATTTTACACAGCTGTTCAGAAACAAAACATTAGAATCAGTGTTGCTGTGTTTTACAGCATGAATGGAAGAAAAAAAGGAATTATGGAAGAAAGAATTAACTTGAAAAATGGCGTGGTCTTTTGTGGATGGCATTTAAACTCAAGACATACATTTAATGTGTTTTTCCATCTCTAAAAATCCTGAGGGACAGAAACTGGTCTAAAAGCGTATTTTCTTTGTTAAATGTCTCATGTAAAATTGTCTACAGAATGCTGCTGTGTTATTGTTAGACAGAACAATAAGTCATAAGGCTTGGAAAATATTCTGATTTCAAACATTTCATCATGTTTATTTTCTCTGTTATGCAAATCTTTAGAAAATGGAAAGAAACCCTGCATAGCAGTTTGTGATAAGTCAGCAGTATATTTTGTCCACGTTCTCCACTTTTTCTTGCCAGAACCTCTTGACTTTGTTACATTCATATATTCTTGGAATACATTAAGAGATGAGGAGGAGCAGTTATCTGTCACGAAGAAGCATCAATTTATCTTGTTATCCTATTACAGTGTTTTCATGTCTGTTAGGAACTGAGTTTTTGCATTACTCCTACATATTTGGTGACTGATACACTGATGAAAAGACCTGAATACACTTTGCATTTCCCATGACTGAATGAATAATAGGTAGTGTATGTTTTTAAGATGTAGCAACAGATATTACAGGGTCTTTGCTTTTTACCTCTACATGCAATCCTAACTCTTTTGAAATCAATGTGTATCTTGCCATTGCTTTTAATGAAGATAGAATTTTAGCCTTTACTTTACAAAATATGGAAAATTTCTAGCTTTAACACTAGCTATATTTTTATAACTTTTTTGGGCCCCAAAAGTCTGCTATGCACTATCATTTTAGTCGAGTAAAGCATCTCGTGCTAAAAGATGGAGGAATGACTTTAGGAGTTTCTTTTTACAACTTTAAATGTTTCAGGATGAGTAGAGGAGAATTAACATATCTACTGAAACAGCCTGGCTGAACTACAGAAAACTGATTCATGTGACACTGATTTTGTGCCTCTCCTCTCCCTGACATGGATACACAGCACAGGAGTTGTGTGAAAACTCATCCCTACCAAATGAGGGGAAAATGCACAGGTAAAAAGTTACAAGTAAAAAATTAAAGCATTCTGTATGTTTCTTGTACCAAATCCTGACAGGGTTATTGCCTAAAAACCAAGGCCAAATGCATTTAAATTCCATTATTATTTAACTTAAAATGCAGTTATACTGAAATATGTTTAGTTAATTTAACAATGGCATGTCAAAACCACATTTGTTACATTTAACTCTAATAACAAAACATTCCTCTCTTAACTGAAAAATGAAATTCTACACTTAATTTTTTTTTCTTACTGTCCTATGCAAAACTAAAATAAATACCTATATTTTAAAAATTGCATTGTTATTGCTGTTGTCATGTTCATCATACTTAGTAATTTTTCTCTCCATTACCAAATTATGGCACAGCTCCCTCTAAAGCAACAACAGCAAAAAAAAAAGAGAAAGAAGATGAGTAAGTCTCACTTGGCTGGATTCGAACACCTGCAGTTGGTTTTCAATCCATACTTCATCTATGTGATTAGCATCTGTATATGTATTTTCCTATTTAAAAAACTCTTCCCTTTTTGCTGCATTCATGCTGCCAGCCTTCCTGTGGCCATGAACCAAGAAGGGAAGCCACATCAGAGCCTGAAAGCAGTACTTTTCAGGGTTTACAGAACATGGGCTTCTCCAGTGAATAGGGAATCATTCCTGGCCCATCACACAGCAGTGTGGAGGCAGCTGTGAGTCTCATGGATGCTTTGACCCAGATTACAGGACAGAAGATGCTATATTTTATCCCATAAAGCTGTTCAAAGGAAAGACATTTCTCTTGCTGAATAAACAGTAATTGCAAAGGTGTGTAGTGATTCATTAGTCAGTGGGAAAGAAGAATGTTAAATTAGTCTGTGCCTGATGGATTGAGTCAAAATGCAGCTAACCCAGAGGAAAAACTGATGTATTTGTGTAGGAGAGATGATACTTCTTCTTGGAATATCCAACAACAATCAGGAAAAAAAAAATCTCATTTTAAATGAAAAGCTCCAAACTGGACATTTTTCTTTGCGAAAGGTTTATGAATGTAGTTTTTTTAGATCCTTTTTTCCCAGGGAACAGTGAATGCAAATTTTCTAAATTTAACTTAAAAAATATTCTATGTAAGCTACTCTACTCTGTAAGTTTTAAAAAACTACAGCACATACTGTTATTAATGCTCACGTAACTGCTTTTCTTTCTTTCTGTAGCACGTGTCTCTGAATACCTATATTAGTGTGAGGAACAAACCTAACATACATTTTATTTTTTCCCATACTCTCAGGTAGGGCTGTTCCTCCAGGAGGCAATGCAAAGTCTGGGGACAGTAAAGAAAGGCATAAGGGAGACTAGGAAGAGGATGAGCTATTTAGTTGAATCAATAATTACATAAAGTAGGACAGAAGATAAAAGACATGAGTCTGTTTAAGTATAGTTCGTAAAGCAGAACTAATTTACATCCCTAGCTGAATTAATGATGATGTCCAGTGAATACCAAGGGAACTAGACTAAGGCTACTGCTGTGGATGAAATAAAGGTCTGATTAAAAATCTGTTTTAAGGAACAGAACAAGGGAAATAATCCTGTTCACTTTGGCAGGTCCCAGCTAAATTGTCTCCATGTCCATACTATATATAGAATTCCCATATGTCTTCAGGTAGGCACGCAAAAAGGAGTGGGATTTTTTCATATTGTGAAACATGGAAAAACCTTTCCCATATTTACAGAATAACCCTTATAAGCATGCACATTGTACACTTATGCAATGTTTCACCATAACTATATGTTCTAAACATGCTTTAATATAGATTCAAACACTTGAGAAGACCTCAACACAAAATACTTACATATTGCAACACTGGACACTATTTCAGCACTCAATGGATCCCAAAGAATTGTGCTGGACATTGCTTCAGTGGAAGGCAGCCAAGAAAGGGTCAGCTTTCTTGATGCCTTAAAAACATGATTCCCTTAAAAATATGTTTATAAGCTAAAAAACTGGTTGTGGTGAACAGCTGTGGAGTGTGAAATATTCCATGGTCAAAATTGCGGATGGTTTCTCCACCCACAACTCAGGAAACACAGAACTCAGATAGTGAATATTGGCCTAGGTCTGCTTATAAATACTAAATGCATATTTTGGGGACAGCAAGTTTGTGAAGTCTGTCCTTACCAAGAAATGACGATATTCCAGCATCTGAAATTTTTGTTGACAGAGGTTGATTGCACAGGGACGTATGGAGCTTGGAAAAGAATCAAGAATTGCAACGTGGCTATAGCAAATCCAAAAGAAGCAGACTGCAGTTCAGAAGAGGGGAGTTGGCAGAAATTTGAAGGAATAAA
This sequence comes from Corvus kubaryi, assembly GCF_017639235.1. Lineage (NCBI taxonomy): Eukaryota > Metazoa > Chordata > Aves > Passeriformes > Corvidae > Corvus > Corvus kubaryi. Next base: position 5,897,921 of record NW_024580666.1, on the reverse strand, counting down.
GAATTTTAATAGATGGGAAAGAGGCATGGATCAAGGTCAGAAGGTTTCTCATGAATAATTGAATGCTTTGGTTAATTTTATTTCTGTTGCACTCCAGAATCATGCATTGTTATTCAAAAGGAATGAGATATTTTGTTCAAGATGCGGACTCAGTTTTGCTATGGAATCTTTTAGCAACTCAGTTAGTTTCTTTCTCTTTTCCCCCCACCAAGTAACTCTGCTATCTTTCAGCCCAAATCCACGTTTGTGCATACAGCATTATTTTCTTTAATTATAGTATGAAATGTATCTGCTGAAGAGTTACTCATATTTTGAATTGACAACTAAAATGGTTACATTCTCTCAGTGTTTGTCTTTCTTGCCCAAACCAAGTAAGCAGGTTGGTTTTTCATGTATGAGGATAGCTGTTTCAACTCAGTTAGTCTCTTTCAAGGAGAACCATAGAAAGAATCCTCCCAGGTAATTGCAGTATATTCTTATCTTTGCAAAAAGAGAGGTTTAGTCAGTGTGCTTATTTGCCCTTTAGATCTCAGTTTGATAGCCTGCCAAAACATTCTGTCTACTTTTGATTCTTTATCTCTGCACAGACCCTCAGTGACACTTTCCACCTGAGTTCTGTTTGTCACTGAGAGTGAGGATGATAACTTAGTCAGTTCTCAAAAGTGAAATCAGTGTGTCAGATCTGGGTAATTTAGGTATGTCCATAAAGCCTCAGACTTAAAAACTTTAATAAATTCTAGCATTTCAATAGGTATGCCAGACCCATCATTTGTTTTGACTTTGTCATCTCACCACAGGAGAAGTATACTGTCATTTGTCTGCAATGACTGTAATTAACGCCTCAGCTCCCAATTCAGTCTTTGGAGGGCTGCAACTGCTACATTCTCTGCAGTGCACTAAGAAAATAATATATCTACTTGTCCAAAATGACAGTACAGCTCCTGTATGCTGTCAGACATTTGTCTGTATTCACTCAAGTGAGTTTTTAGGTTGATCTTTGTCTAAGCAACTTGTTAAGTGATTCATCTTTATTTTCCTGGTTGCTAACGTGTGTGCTGTGCCATTTTTTTTCTCAAAACTTTCCATCATCTTATAAATGACTTGATTTTTTTTCTGGCTTCTGGGGTAAAGAAGTATAAAATCAATTTTTTAGACATCTTCTACTATCAAAACAGTGTGTATCACATTCCCTGAAATGTATAATGAAGATGTAAGAAACAAAATAAGTTGATAAATGGGAGAGACAGTCACGACAGAAATTACCACCATTGAAATGTCATTCTTACTTATCAGATATTTGAATAACAATAGTGATTATATAAACATATATATGTGTGTCTTCTTCACATCCTCAATTAACAATGCAGAAAATAACTGTTGTAGTCTTATTACTATGTATAATACCAATGGTAGGCAATTAACAGTACTTGCCTAAAAGACTGTGATTCTATGATAATTGTTGGAAAATAGATTCCAGACTTAATGACTATTTCATCGCTTCTGGATCAGCAATCACTGCAGTAAGGGCTTTATATGAGAAATTAGCAGATGGCATTACAAAATGCATTTCTTCTGCTGTTGGGTTTGTATAATGTCCTGCTCATCTGTTTCCACTGGGTGCTTAACATGCTCCTCATGTATTTCATATCTGACTTTTCATTTGATCCCTTCAAATCTCTCAGCAATAAAGCAAAACATAATTGATACCTGGAGAGTGAAAAAAAAAGCAGGGCAGAGGGTTCCTTAGAGAGCTGCTCTGAGAGGAACAGTGCTACAGAAGCAGACCCTGTCAAACCATGCAGCACCACTTGCAAGGCTTTTCAGAAGAGCGTAAAGGAGTGAGCGGGATGCTGCAGTGCTTCATAACCTAATTGTACCTGTTCCCAAAGCAACCCCATTAAGTCCAGCAACATTGTTACTGAATCTTTAGTTCCACGGTAGTACCAAATTTCAAAGCAAAACAACTGCCCCAAAGGAACCCAAAACATACAAGAGTGTTAGTCAGGAAGCAGAAAAAAAAAAAAAAAGCAATGGATATTTGAGAACAATGAGATCTCCTTATTATAAACCCATGAAATTAACATAGTGGGGGACTAGGAAAAGAATGGAAGGAAGAATTAGTGTGTGATGGGTGTACTGTGGTTAGTCCTCCCTTCAAAAATTTATTTAGCTAAAATAATTGGCAACTAAGTACCAGATAACAATATTTGTAAAACTAAAACACAAAACTACTGCAACAATATCTAATAAAAGAGAGTGTTGTCTATTAACGTAGACATGTCTAATACCTGATTTGAAATTATGCAAGCAGTATTATTCATTATTATGCACTATCATACATTATCTGCTGGAGGCATTAGTTATGTCTCCAGAAACGTCCTATTGGTTTTTCCTACCAAGTGAAATGCAAGGATGTAAGTCTGAGCTAGAAAAGGGAAAATGAAATGTGATGAACTGTGAGGTGCATGGTCTCCGTCATTCTTTAAAAAAAGACTCAGTGAAGCAACAACAGAGATGAAGAGAAATAGAAGAACAAGTAGTGGGCGTCACAATACCTTACATCAAGTGTTTAATGTAGGCACCTACATATGAGAAAGTCAGCTAAACACCTATCAAGGTATAAAAGAGAAATAAGCACTTCTATAGCATCTTTCCTCTTATCCTAATTTAGATATATGAATTCTAGCTGTTTATAGAGGTGGGAAATGAATTCCACAGTTGATAGTTATCTTTTATGTATTTGCAGCATTTTATCTATTGCATTTGATTCAACAAGATTTATGCACCCACAAGAATAAATCAGAAATAATCCTGCTCACTTCCACTTAAATAACCATAAAAGCTTAGCTCAGTGTATGTGCTGGACAAAGGGACAACAGAGAGGAGAAGGTATGTAAGGAGAAATTTATTTACAACAGAACAGCTCAAATGGTTGGTGTGCCTGAAATGGAAAGCAAGACATTTTCAAGGAGAGATGGTTATCCAGGGAAGAAGCAAAGCCATGAAGACTAAGAGAGAAAAATACAAATCATGGAGAGCTAGCAGCACAATTTAAAGATGATCTCCCAAACTTAAATCTTGAGTTTATTGGTTCAAAAATATCACTATTTTAGTAGTACTGAACAGAGAACTGTATAGGAATATGAAGTAGTTTCCAGTCATTTGAGTAAAAAAAAAGTATAAATAAATTCAGTAGTATTTATTTGTTAAAAATTATCAATTGCCATGTCATCGAACTTTATTTAGTCCCTACTGTCTAGATGATGTCTCCTACCTGTGATGTTTAATATTACTCTGTAATTTTCCTCTTTGGTTAACCAAAGAACACGTTCCAGAGTTATCATTAATATGCACATTATGCAGCTTACTTAGACCAGTAGAAATAGCAGCAAATGTCACTTAATTCAGAGCAGTTCTGCTGTAAAAGTGGTGTGAAAGTATTCTGAAAAATAATTATGTAAAATTAGACGTAGTTTATTCAACCGAGCAGACAACATGTTTATTCATACTTGTAACTTCATTAGTGCCTGAATTAAGTATTGCATTTCTTTATTGGGTTGTGTGTGCATTTGTGAAACAATACAGCTCAGGGAATGTAAGCTAGATGCTAACCCAACTTTTATGTCATTAATAGAATAAATGCCTTAATTGAACTTCAGCTGTCTAAAAGTTAGACATCTAGATTCTTCAATTCAAGACAATATTAGACATCTAGATTTTGTCAATAAATATTGAACATCTCAGCTTTCTTATCCCTGCTGCTTCAAGTACCTGTCCTCTGGAGGTTCTCACTTCTATTAAAGCTTGATTGAACAACAAGCTTTCACTAACCTTAAAAGGTTGAAATTAAGTGAGAGAAGTCTCTCTTAGATCGTCATGCTATAAGCTATTGGTTTACCACTGTGCTATTTAAAGCCACAGAAGAGATGGGCTGTAGATTGTGTCTGTAAAGGTTCAGAGTTAAAATTCTTCACAAGACCAATATATATTAATTACATGGCAAAAAAAAATAAAGTCGGTTTTTCATGCTGGTATTTTGAATTCAATGAGTAAATCTGTCTAAAAAAAAGCTCCAAGTTTTTGTTTAGAAGTTGCAAATATACAACACATTTTTGTATAAACATTGTTTTGAGTAAAAGTTCAGAAGATGCATTTTTTGGACTAAAATATAAAGAAAAAGTAAGTACAGTGAAGTCTAAGCAAAACTCTTTGAGCAGGCCAAAAATTTCTTACCTTTGCAACAAAGATGGCAGAGTCGTATAACAAGACAGATACGTTTCTGTACATATCAACACCTGGTCATTCTCACTGAAGTATCCACTGCAATTCCATTTTGCAACTAATGATTCTGTTCTAGAAACATGTCCTCCTGGAAACATACGGAAGCTGGCTCCAAAGCCAAGTTGGAAACCTGGCACCTTAAAGACAAGAGATCATTGCATTGTACCTGAATGCCTCTTATAAGGGAACAGCAGCCACACAGGCAACAAGCAGAAGAACATTGTGCTAATTACAGCAGTTTTAAGGAAGAAATTTCTTAATTCAGGCTGAGTTAAGAAATGTACTGCAAAAGGAATGATTTTATGCACTGCGATTTCCTCAAGATCAGGCTTTTTAATGTTTCATAAGTTAAAACACTGGATTAAAGTAACCCCTGCTGCTTGACAGTAAAAACTGTGCCAGGGCAATATATTTATTTTAAGACAATAAAGCTTGTGTTGTTTTTATGGTAGCTTAAACTGCACCTATGACAATATTTCTTTATTTCAGTTCTAAAGATCCTGTAGCTCAGTAAAAGTCTTCTACACATTTAATTGCAGGTTAATTTATGTTTCAGAATGCAAGTGTGATTTCATGAAATACTTCAAACTTCAGAAGAGAAGCAAGAACAAATTTTGCTGTCTGTGGTAGATACCTTTGGAGAGAACTACTAGTACTCAAATAGCACAATCGTTCTCAGGGAGATTTCTTTCTTTGGCCAAATTGCTCCTACCATGGCACCTGAATACTTCCACCACTCCTCTGCTCCTTCCAGTTTCCAAAACACACCTTCTGTCCGTATTTTCTGTTATAAACGAGGCTTGGACTTTTTTGGGTGGAAAAAAAGTCTGCTCATTTATTAAAAAGAAAAACAGGAGTGGAGACTTGAGGTAAGCCCAAGTCCCACTCGACAACCCAGAAAAACAAACTGTGCGACGCACAGGATGGTCCCTTGGACTCAGGTTCCTCAGGAAGACGGGGGAGGGGGGCTGAGCGCAGGAGCAGTTCCTATAGTCCCTTTTGATGCTGTGATTGGTGCAGCTCAGATCCTCCCTCTGATGGCTCGTTGTTAGGGTCCTCCTTGGTGTTCAATTCTGTCAGTCTCTGAGGTGTCCAGTGATTGGTTTTCTCACTAACCAATAATTCCCCAAAGTGTTTATGTCATAATTATTAGGTTATCTTAAGAACATTCTAGAACATTCTCCTCCTTTCTATAGACCCACTACTTTCCCCCATTGGTGTCCCCATCTAGTGGGCACATGGCAACATTACACCCGTACAATCGCAATAACAATTAACTCATTAACTGCATACCCCCACTCTTCTAACAAGCAACTTTTAACTTCTTCTCAACCAAAAAAAAGAACTTTTAACCATTTATTACATTTTCGTTAACAACTTTATCATCCTCTCTAACTGAAATTATTATTTCAAGTAGGCTCTTGGCCTGCCATGTGCAAGTGATTGGCTGGATGGGCACCAAGGCCACTAAATGTGTGTGTTTCCCGTACATTTTTGAGGATTTGAGTGCTGAGGACCAAAGGTCTGAGGCTTTCCATACACATTCAGCAGTTTGACCCTGGTAACAAGTTGGTTGTGCCCACCCTGCCTGCCATCCCCTGTGGCACCTTGACGCCTGTTTCCAAAACTAGCAACATACAGAAAATACCTTCCACAAGCCACTGCTTAGTATAAACTAGGAAATGGCACCTCAGAAAAATTAGATTTTTAACGTCACACACTGTTTTTCCCCAGGATGACGCCATGGTGTGTTTCCATAAGGGTTTTGTTAGGACAATAAAATAGCAACCATCAGCTTTTTTTTCAAGAAAAGTCCTTCTGGCTGCCAGATAGAGTGCAGTAATTACACTTTCCGATTACATTCAAAAGTTGATGTCAGCACTTGGGTTCAAGGTCCTTGCAGAAGTGGGTTTCACTGTCTGACAGGGATCTGCTGAGCCCAGGGAACCTGAAGTGATTGTTTTTCTCTACAGTTATCTGAAACATTTATTGGTACAATTTTGTGTTTCTAATTCATTGCTTCACAGGAGTAAATTTTCAGGGTGGAAGTGGTGTTTAGAAAATTACCACTACCTTGAAGCCATTAAATTGAATTGACTCCACTGGGAGAAGTGATAGTTTGCTAATGGTTGACATATATACCTTAATTCTCCTGCAGTCACCTAATATTTTCCTCTTTCTTTCTAAGGAATGCTGGAGTTACCCATCATAACTGCTAATGCTTTTTTTTTTTATTTTCGTTTGTCTTTTTAGTCATTTTCACTACTCTATTTATATTTTTGACAGCAAACACTTCAGAGACTGAGTTATTTTAAAAAGCCTGTTTTCTCCATAGTTGCTAGACTTCACTGTAACATGCCTCTGGCTCCTTTGGTTTTTTTATTTTTTAAATTATTTTTTATCACATTGTGTGAAACACGAGTTATTTCTAGCTCTTCCTGCCACATGGACAAAAGTTTAGGAAATGTGATTTTTTTCAGCCAAGTTGTTGTTGTTGTTACAATAAGGCCCAGCATCAACAAGTTAAATTTTCTGTTTTGGCTACAAATTCACATCAATTTCTCTTTACTGCTACTGCTGAGGACAACATATCTGATGTGGAAGTTGTCTGGACAACATCAGGCTGAGTCTCAGCTGGCAGAGCAAGCAGTAAAAGAGTGAGGGAGGCATCTCCTCTATCAAATAGCAATTCCCCAAGAAATGAGGAGCCAGCAAAATTATCTCCTATCTGTTCCTCTTGAAGGACACTAATACAGCATAATGTTGCAAGCCCTTTCTATAAACTATATTTGCTTTTTAAGAGCAGTTAATAAGTGACACTAGTGGATGCCTGGGCACCATCCTTCCTTCATGGATTATCATATCCCCAGTCCCAGTCATATACACAGACACATGCTTTGCAGAGAGCCCAGATGAGATCTAAGCTACCCAATCTGTCTTTGCATCATGCACGACCTTTATATACATGCAAAAACCCCTCCTTATTTCATGTTGACATGAGCTCTGGCCTTCACTGAAAACCTCCTAAGTAAATTAAATGTCAAACAAACTGCTTCCTGAGGCTGAGGGAACACTTCAATCCTCCACCTCAGCACCTTCAGGTAGACCAATCCTTTGTAATGCTAAGAAATACAACATCTGCCTGTCTTACAGACCTCACCTCTCACAGCCCACGAGCTGCGTTTTTCTTTTGCCTCTAGCATTTGAGCCACAGTTTCTTGTCTCTCCCTTGAAAGCTGGTGGGGTAACCTCTGTGCCCATGTCTCTTCCAAATAATGGCAGTGTTTATACATGCAAGTGGTTCCTGTGGTCCCTTCTGTACTGTCAGTGTCAGCTGAAGTTCTGTCTAATGTGTCTAATCCTCTTGTGCCTTCTTCCTTCAAAAATGTGGTAAATTTACATTCTTAAGGAAGGGTCCTAGCTGAAACAGCAAAATAGGCCAATAATCTCCTACTGGACATTTCAGATTGGGATTATTCCATCATTTCCTCTGGGTCATTAGGGGTCCTGTCTTGGAGCCTGTTGTGGTTGTTGTGAATCCTGAAACAGCAGTCCTATACACCTAATGGTAACAAGCTTAGTAGCCTTAAGCAGTGTTACATGTTCCATTCCTTGAACTGGCTATCTCAGTCTTAAGCATTATTTAAGCACAAGTCTAAAGTCTGTTTCCTAAAACTGATCCTTGTTATTATTTGTTAATTACAAAAACTATCTAGAAACACCTTCTCTTTCAAAATAATTTTCCTCAAACAGACAAACAAGCCATCATGAGTAAATCCCACACAAGACTGTGCCTGTCCTGACACTGTCTGGAATTTAACAGATTTAGCTCTCTATAGTACAGCTGTTTAGATCTGAGCTTGTTTCGTAGATACCTTTTGTACTCAGCAGAGAAAAATAGGCATTTCTGGGCAGAGTTTCATCTCATCTAAATATAAAATAGGTCAGATGATTACATTCATGGACCGGGGTGAAATGAGCCCAAATAAACTTCAGAGACTATTTCAAGGGCCTGATGCTAAATCTGGATGATGCAAATGTCACATAAGCTTCTGCCCCAAGTAAGTGAAAATACATAGTCACTTCCTAATTCCACCTAAGAGTGACTCACCAACTGTAATAAAGAAACAGGCAGTGAGCTGCCACAAAGTCAGCAAAGCCCACAAACCACAGGGAATTGGAGGCAGATAGGCTGTCTTTATTTGCAAACAATGTAAGCCTCAGACAGACATTCTGAGTGGCCATAAGAGTGGGCCTCCTGCTTGGTGGTCAGCGAGTGCAGCTGGAGCAGAGGATGACAAGTGCAACAGCAGGCTGGAGAAAGCAGAAGCATTGATGGTGAACAGCCCCTGCTGAGCCCTGGAGACAAAGCTGCAGCTTCCTGCTCTTATAGCAGAAGACAAGGTATCTTTGCTGCAATCAATTCTCCCTAGATTAAAATTGCTAAGTGGGCATAGCAGCTTGTTCTTAAAAATATGATGCATCCATTTCCTCTGTGTAAACAGCTTTGTTCTGTAAAAGAGGAAAGGGGAAAATTTCCTTTATCCCTGGGGGAAACAGTGTCCTACTTCCATCTAATGGCATCCTCAGAAATGCATGCAATAGCAATAATCATTCCAAGGAAGAGAGAGGGAATTTTAGCGCTCTGCTTAAAATGTTCAAACCTCTACATGTTAAAGGGCAAGGTTATTAAAAATACTTAGCAGTTGCTTTCACTAAATGAGTCCCTTTTTCTTGAATTCTGAAGTCAATCATTAGTCATTCTGAATATCTCAGTCCTGATTCTCCCACAATTGCTTTAGTGCTGCTACTTTTATCTGGAGGTAGAGGCACAGCAAAATTGAAACATATCAGAATTCCAATGAGAGGAAGGTAACAAGAGATCCTTGGTGTAAGTTAAGACACTCCTCATTGACTGGTTTTAAAATCTAGACTTAATCTATGACTGTTTTCTTTACAAAAAAAAACCCTCTATTTTTTGGCTTATCAACTAATTTGAATAATTTATTCTTCAGACTAGACCTTTTGTGAAAGTGCCTCCTTATGATCTTTACATGTAACTTGTTTGCATCATCCCACACCCAGAGAGACAGTAATAGTAATTTTAGTGGACATCTGTGTTGTATAAGATTTTGCTTACTTCATTGACATCTGTCTCTCTGCTTTTTTCTGAAAGTTTGATTTTTAGCCTGTCTCCCTAACTATGCCAGTTCATTCCAAGAGCTAGTTTGTATCTTTCCCCTGTTAATTTTAGAACAGCTTCGACCTGGGACAATCAGGTTCACTGCTGAGGGTCTGATCCTGTAAGTCTCAGCTCCCAGAGGACTGGGCCCTTCGGCTCCTGTAAGTTACAATTGGTTTCCTTTATTTATTTATGTGCTGAAGTCCCTGAGGAACGACATGGTGCTGAGCTGGTCACAGGAGCATTGTGAGCCCAGTGGCCCCGGTGCCAGGTGCTCAGTGGTCTGCCTGGGGGCTGCTGCAGCTCAGGGACTCACTCACCTGAGCTTTGCTAAAGGTAAGTCCTCTACAGGCACAGGATAAAACTTCTTGGGACCATGACTTACTGAGCACTCACACTCAAGGGCAGAATTTGCACCTGCCTCCTAGAGGGTCAGATGCTTCATCTAACTTCTTTGATGTTCTTATTCAATTTCTTACTGAAAGGATGTGGGTTTTCTGCAGTCATTCATTGCTGGGAGCATGTTTTCAAGCTGTTGGTTATACAGCAATTATTCACACTATATACACTTGTATGTTGCGAGTTTTTACGTTTCCCTCCACAAGTATGTTTGATGTACCAGATTACTGCATGTCCTAAAGGTCTAAGCTGTGACTTCTTATACCCATGTGGCTCAGTCACAGCTCCTCCCGACTCTACTGACAAGTATGATCTGTTTTCTTTCATTTGTAGGTTATCACATGACATACATGGACATCCTTTGAAGAGCTATACATTTAAGTTTAAATATGCAAATATATGTCATACAAGCTTTTGTTTCAAGATTTTCACTTGGTAAAAGATTGAGTTGTGAGGTGAAGCAAGACAAGCTTCATTGGGCCCATCTGGGCTGTGAAACACTGAAATTTTATATTCATCAGATTGAATCATTTAATGGGCAGAGCATGAGAAATCAAAAATATGTTTCTTTATGGAGCTTGAGAGATACCCCTCCCCTTATTTTTTTTCCAGAACTTCTGATGTTGAGTGTTTCAATTACAAGAAAACTTCCAAGGTCATGGTTGGTGCATTGCCTCAGGAATCTAGTGAGTTCCAAGTGAAGCTGGAAAGAATATGTCTCTCAGGTATGCACTTCACCATCATTAACATCTACCAGACGTGCCTTAGTTAATATTCAACATCATCAAGTCACCTTATCGCCTTGCTGACACAAATTCAGAAGCTTTATTAGATTTACCCTTACACTGTGCTTTATTTCCCAGAAGTCTATATTAGCTGCAGTTTTCCTTTCATACTTCCCTCTGTGATAATAGCAGGGCATGTTATATGCTGCATTTTCCTTGATGAATTTTAGCTCTTTTTCAACAAATAGTATTGCAACTCAGGAGCCAAAATAATAGATTGAACCTTAAATACACAATATCACCAGAAATTTTTGGTTTTTTTTTTAAAAATGGGAAATGTCACAAAAAAAATCTTTAAATAAAAAAAAGGAATATTTTTGAGGTCTTTTGGTCCACTTTGTGCTTAATTTTACTTTTATATCTTTGTTTTGTATTCTTGAATTGGAGAGAACAAGAATTTTCATGGTGTACCTGATCCAAAACCCTCATGTTAACAGTCTTCAAAGAAGGCATTTTCCTGCTTGTTTGGATGTTTCTGCAGATTTTCAGTCCAGAGCACTGTTTAATTTTAAATAGCCAAGCGATCCCAGATATGCTCTAACAGATTATGAACATATCCACTTAGAAAGTAAGGCACACAGGGCTGAAATGTTAAAATATTTGCTTTTATTAAAACAAGTCTTTTGTTATGAGTACTCTTCAAAGGAAGTGTATTTTTTTTAACGTGGGAACCTCCAGGTGTCCTATCAATACTTGGATCAAAAGCTATCCATGCTGTCTTACTTTCACCAAAGAAAACCATGTCAGCAGAACTTCAGAGACCTCTCAGAAAAGGATGCTTGTCAAAGCAGGGCTTGGGAGAAGGAGAAAAATTATTCAAGTATGATATAATGAAGAATACCATCATTTTACAAGGAATCTTAACAATTTGCAGAGAAGTGACTCAACTAATTGCTAAAACACTCTGAATGTCTATGAATAGAGAAGGTCAAAGAGCCTTCCTTGAATAAACAACTCGACCAACTGCCAACATGAAAATTTCAATGAATTATTTGACAAAATTCCTCTTTTTGTTGTCTGTTTGCATCTCTTCTTCTCCTATCCTCATGATAACCAGCAAACACACAAGAGAGCCTGGAAATACTATTTTTACTGCAGCAGGTTCCAGGAAGCAAAGGTTTGATGGAATTTTTATTGACAAATACAAGAAAACATAGTCAATGTCCAGAGAGTTGTTTAGGGAACAAATGGATAAGTATTGACATATTATAGCACTGAGGTCCTAAATGTTGAAAAGGAGAATTGCAGTTAAATGGTCCACAGGTCTAGGCCGGATGGTTGGGCTGGGCAGCTACAGAAGGATTAAGTGAAATACCTATTTTATGAGAAATCTTGTTTCTACAGCATTTGAGAGAACATGGATTAGGAAACATGTCAGTGAGTAGGTGATAGTACCCAGAATCTTGTGAACTCTCTCAGAGACATGATCAAAGGAGAACATGTTCTTCTTCAGAGAAAAAATGAAAAATAAAGTTGTGTCTCTCAGATCACACAACTGAAGACTTAAAAGAAAAAGCATAGTGAAAATATTCTGCCTGAGCTGGACCTGGGCTTTAATGCTAAACACCAAGGAGCTGTAGAGATTTGTAGGTTAAGAAAATAAATGTTTAATTTTCATCTGGGCAGCAGGTAGAGGAGAAGAAGAAAGACCACAACTAATGAGAAAGGAAAATATCATTTGGGATTAAAGGAAAGAAAAAGATTTTACTCTTAAGAGTAGAGCGACAAAACCATTCGTAGATTAAATGGAAATGCACCAGTCAAATGACATACTAAAATTACTATATTTAATTAATATGATAAATTAAATTTTGAATGTCATTTTTCATTATTCTTTATCTGTAGAGCAGGTATGGTATGTGTGGTCTTCCAAGACTACCAAAAGACATTGTTCTACCTGCTGGAAGTTGAACTCAATGGGTCTTGTGGGTCCCTACCAACTCAGGATATTCTATAACCTGGGAATAAAAAGCCTCTGCAACCTTGACCTTGCAAATAGATCTTTGCCCAAACATCTTTAAATGAAAATATTAAACAGATCTTTTCTTGCAAAAACCCCTCTGTCAGTAGCCAGAGTCAGAGCTCAAAATCTTACTAGGCAGAAGATACATATAAAGCAAAGAGAGTTAAGAACATTTAGGAAACTACAGCATCTAATGGACTTTTTCATAGAACCTCTCTTCGTCTTTGCCATTTTAAGAAGTTTATTCTTTGTATATTAGTATTCATGTTCTTCTAAGAACAGCTGGCTTTTAAGCGTCACAGTTTGAATAAAAAGACATTTATATCATCCTTTTCCAGATGAATTAGCCTTTTGTGAGTTTGGAAAAAAACTAAATAAAAATCACATATGAAGTGTGGCTTTATTTCTACTTTATTTTTATTTGTTTATATGGTAATTGATTTGATCCATGAATAAAAACAATGTCTAGGTTATTTTACCACCCTGGAAATGCTTTCTTATTGTTGTGCTTTGTTTGCTGAATTATGCAGGAATTATCAGAAATAGTTATTACTTTTGCTTTGTCCCTTATATTAATGCTATATTTCAGTATACTTCTTTGACAGACTCATTTAGACACAAGGGTAGACTGAAGAGCAGTGCATCTTCTCCTGCATTTTAATATTGTGAATCCATAGCAAATGCTTCATTGCCAGTTAGAACTGACAAGAAGGAACCATTTTTACGTCTTAAAAGCCTGACTTTCTCTGACTGCAGCTGGGGTAACAAAGGTAGAGATAATATTTTTTCATAGAGGAATGATGAAAATTAATCTTGTATTAGTTCACTTCTTTCTTGTATTTCTTACAGTTTCTTGTAATGTTCTGAGGTTTTAGAGTTAAATGAAGCCTTTTACCACCTGAAGCTTTTTGCCATTATAAAACTTAGCCATACAAATCATCTGAAGGTTTTGGAGAGCTTAGATTTGCAAGAAATGAACAGCGTGGATTAATGGCACCACTTTTGGTCACTACTTTGCTTTAATTTGAGCAGAATTGTACTTTCAAAGAAAGCTGAATCTACTGAAAGATTTTTTCAAACTTCTTTCCTTGAATGAGACAAAGATTTTCTGTCCAACTGCATTGTAAGGGTTTCATTGTCCTCAACAAGCTTTATGTTTGTTCAAGCATCATCCAGAAAATATTTTATATTATATACTTATATGACAGCCCTTTCCAGCTCAATGTATTCATTCACAATGTTTGCACTACATTTAAGTATTGGATCTCCTAGCACCAGGAAAATCATGTTCTTTTGGTAATGACCAAGCAAACCAGGAAACTTGGATTTAAGGCTGAAGACTCAAACAGTTAGTCCTGTATCCCTCAAAGCAAAGACATACCTCATTCTAACTGACATAAAATCTAAATTAAGTAATAAACTAGAAATAAACATTAGCAAAACATATTGCAGTCATATTAACCAGCTAGGCATTTCCCCAGCTACAACATAAGAAATGAAGATCAAGGTGTGTTAGGTGAATGTGCATAGAGCATAATTGTACAGTTTAAAAATCCCCAGCATTGTGATGGCAAGCATTTTGACGTGAAGCCTTGGAGAATGGTTCTATTTGTTGCTTTCATGCACTCCTTGCTTGCACTACAATGGTGTTCACGTGACAGCAACAGTCTTGGGAGAGAATCAGTGAAAATTTGTGTAGCCCTTGCTGATATGGGACATAGATGTGACGCAAGCCACTGTATCTGGGAGAGGACCAGTGCTGCGCCTTCCCCGAGTGTCCACCGCAGATCTGGAGATCTCTGGGGTCCCTATCCATGGTTAGCGACCCTCAGGAGGGGCTGCAGAGCCACCACGCAAACACCCACAGTCCCAGGAGTGATGACAGACCCAAATACAAGCGGCTGTATCTAGGCGAGCACACTGAAGATGAAGAGACAGAGAGGGGTCTCTTGTATGGGTTCTGAAGGGCTTATTCCAGCAGAGGGTCCAGGGACAAAAGATATTAACAGGGCAGCGTCCAGGGCTTTTATATGGGTGCAACTAACAAATCCAGCTTGGGCAAAGGGGAGGGGAGAGTACAAACAGACCAAACAGAGACAAGGTGGGAGGGAGCAGTGAGGCAGGAACCAATGGGGTATCGAATAACAGAGAACTTTCTAGAACTTATACATATTCAACAAGGTGATGCATATTCAAGAGGTCATACATAAAACGGGGTGGGGAAATGATGAACCAATTGTAGCTGAGTGGTTAACACAAGGGTCTGTGGGTGCTTACCTTAACCATCAAGGGAGATACCAAACCTCTGAGCAGGCCTAGCACGAGTTTAATGCTGAGGTTCGGCCCTGTGGCTCTCCAACAACTTGGGCAGCAGCAGCCACCACCGCAACATAGATGAATATGAATTGGCAACATTATTTGAATTGAAGATTGTTGAGGCTTCTGGTACAGAGGTATTAGGTCAATTGTGAGATTTAGATTCCTACAATGTTTTGAGTTCAAGGCTACAGAGACCACTTGAGGTTTCCATTATGATGCTTTGATGAGGTGATTAGTCTAAGAAAATGATTCCATTTCAAACCTGAACCATTAAAATAATCATTATACATTGTGGGACATTACACTATGTTCTGACGATGTGATTATTTTAGTATTGTATTCACAGTAAATTAAAATTAATGGCAAATTAGTAACTCTAAGCAGGACTTCTAACAAACATTATAGGCAAAGAGAGCTAATCAATTGACACTACACTGCTTAGTGCATCAGGAATCAGAAGCAATGTTAGATAGGGAAAAGAAAGAATCCAAGGAAGGTAACATTCCTTGAATAAGATGACTAAATAAATGGGTGGTCATGGTATGAAACAGAAAAGGCAGCAACAGTAATAAAAATCAAAACTTTGAAACAATAAATTGCAGCATTAGCAAGTGTCTCAAAAATATTCTGATCCCAACACCATGCCTGATCACCCCAGCCTGGGCCTGTTCCTCCAGCTAAACCCTTTAAGATTATCTATATGAAAAGAAAATCAGAAAATTTAGAAAAGGTTGTTTTTCTGCACAGAAAGGAATGGCTGGTTTAACTGTTGAAATATATTTTGAACAAAAGATTAGTTTATTTAAAATACATTCCATGTGCACATCAACATGGCTTTGAAATGCCTTAAGGTTGGGGATAGAACTTGTATATCTGATATTCTCAGATTTAAGAAAAATTCTTTCTTTGTTGAGATTTTTCTGTTTTGCCTGAAACCTTTTAAATTTTCATTGGCATGACTCTTCATGAAAAACTTGAAATTGCACATGAAATTGTACACACCTTACTATCTAACTATGTATCTATTCCAACCACTCTAAATAATATTGGACTGACACAAGCCTACTTTTGGAAACAAGTGTTATATTTAATATATCTCATCCTGCTTTGTGTAATTTCGCATGTTTTGAAGAAGAAGTGGTTTGTTAGGTGACAAATTTACAGCTGGCAAATACATACTTGTTACAAAAGTCCAAGAAATGTCTCTAAAATTTCAGTGGAAGATAACAACATTGTAAATGAACAGTGCACAACAAGTCCAAGCTGACAATTTGTCTGGCAGTGTTCATTTGAATTGCTCACACACATCACCTCATTCAAAATTAATTGCAACCAACAGAGGAAATACTTGGCATCATTTTGGAGAGCTTAATAAAAAACACTGTTTAATGTGCACTATCTGCTAAGAAAGTGAAGAAATCGATAGAGTACCTAGAGTACAACATGGAATGGAAAATAGTGAGGTTGTCACTGTCTTGAAAAAATGGAGACATGAACCATACATGATACATGAACACATCTTGAATCTGCTCCAAAGAATGAATGGTTCAGAAAAAAAAAAAAAGATGGCAAAGATGAGTGTTAAAAACCTTTATTAAAAAAATGCTGAAAAGAGAATTTGCACTGAAGAAGAGATGAAAAAAAGAATTAATGACAGAAATTATTAAGGCAAAGAATTGTGCTAAGAGTGCAAATAAGAAAACTCTGCTCATCCTGTACAACCATGTAAAAAAGAACAACAAAAGAACAATTGAAAACAAAGCCATACCTACCCAAGACAAGTCTCTGATATTTGCTGGCTACGTCCCAAAAGGTGGGACACAGCAACCTTTCCCAGATCTCAGGAAAAGAGTGTGCATCTCAGACAGGTCTCATGCAAAGAGTACAAGAGTGCTATAGATTTCTCGGTTTTTTCACAATTTTCCAGAAAACTCTCTTATGTTGGTCAAAATCCATCCATCTTGCCCTGGGATCTCACTGCCAAAACAGTTTTTTGTTGGTTAGAAGCTGCCCTGCTATCTGCTAGTAAGCAGTACTAGCCATAGATACTGTGACAATATAAATATTGATATAAAAATGCAATGCAATACAAAGAGATGAAGAAAACCACACATAGATAATGACAACATTCACATTGGTATTACTTCAGGAAGGAGATAAACCTCACTAGGATGATTGCATGATTTTACTATGTACTATTATATTATTATGTCTGTTTCACACCACTGTAAGAAATAGAAATATAAGAAAAAGATTCATCTGCTTAATGTATCATGAAATACTTTAAACAAATTCAGATTAAGAAATTGTTAAGAACTCCAGTTTTAAATCTCTAGGTGGTATGCACTTCAGAGATCCATTTTTCCCACTAATCTGTTGCTCAATATTTTTTTTACATTTTGATAGTGTTCATTTTGTACCTGTCTAGTGACTAATGTGGGAGTGTTTGCTTAACAATCAGTGCCACAGATGGTGCCCTGCCTGGAGCTGGAACCATGTATGGATATCTCATTATAACTAAAGAAACCAAACTCTTGATTTAGATTATGCAATTATGAAAAAAATTAAGTTTTGTGTGATGTTAAAATGCTGGCATGATGGCAAAATCGTAAAGGCAAGGAAATGTGCTAAGACTTTCACAAACTGCTTTAATCTTCACCCCAAAGCTGGCAGCAGGCACAGCCCCATGTGCTCTCAAAGGAGTTCATTTATCACAGGGGATGCTGCATTTGCCAAAAAGCTTAAACAGCAAGTTCCTTTAACAAATATCTTTCCTTTGTTGTTGTCACTGCCTTGTGACACTTAAAAGAAGTATAAGCTGGATTATTCAGTCTCGTGCAACAGCACTGCAAATTTCTCTCCAGGGCTTCATGGAAGACCACTGCCTTTGAGCACAGTAGACATATTTTCTGCAGCTCACACCGGATAAACGCCCTTTCCTGGCACCCAATTCTGCTCATGTTTTTCACATGAAGTGAGAATGCACAGAGGAATCACTCTGTTGATTTGCACATTTGCAGGCTGAGGAAAGCTCAAAACACCCATGGCATTTCTTGCTTGCTCCCACAAATAACCACAACTGTAGCAACAAAAGGTTCTGTGCTTGTCTGGAAGAGTTTAAAATGACAGGCCTAGTATTTTAATTGGCACATATGCTTCAACAGGCTTATATAAAAGGATTTTTCACAAAAAGGAAGCTGTTTTATCTCCTAAAGTTTTGAATTTTACATAATGCCTCGCATTGCTTGAAGTAGGTTTCATTAGTGAAACATGTTAAGATCATCATATTTCCATTGGGAAGTTTCAGGACGGTCTTGCAAGTAGCCTAATACTTATAATAAGCTTCTGGTTCATAGTTCTAGTACTTAGATTTAGTAATTAAGTTACATCCCAAAATGCACTGTACCACTAATTTAGGGTATTTCTGGCTTTAGGGCCCCATGTGCTAATTGTAGAAACAAATTTATTCACAGTAAATTAAGACAAACAGGAAGGCCTTCAGCCGAAATACTGTGGAGAATATTTGCTAAAGCTGAAATGGATTAAAAAAGCTTCAGTAAGACTTTGTACTATCAAACTAAATGAAACACGTTTCAGAATTTAAACATAAATAGATAATTCATTTTTTAAAAATACCTAGGGAGCATTAACTGAGAGGCATGCATGCTAAATCTTGAAGAAATGCTACTGCTTTAAATGCTTTAAACTTTGCTAGCATAACTGGCAGAGTGTATTTCTACTTAAAGGAGAACACAATTCTGTTAAAGTGTTTAAGTACATATTTTCATAACATGTGAGAAAGCACACATGCTTGTGCTTCATTTTGTACAGATGCACCTGAGATTTAATTTTGGTGTTTTGGATTATTGTTGTATTTTGATTCACTGTGACACAGCAGTAATTAAAACAGGTGTTGCTTGTAATAGAAAACTCTCCACTTAGATATTGCTGTGTTCTTCCATTACAAAATGTAGAAATTAGATGAACACATAATAAGGAAAGTATTAATACCTGCAGTCTCATCCATAGAGAAACAGCAGATGTAGAGACTTAAGCATTCTGACAATAATCTGGTAACTATTGTTAGTATAGCATTAGTTGAACAAATACTGCTTTTCATTGGATCAAAAGCATTTCTGAATGTAATGAAATCAGTCCCCTACTTTGGGTTTTATTTTTCCTTTGATAAGTACTTGTAATGGTTATGCCATGACATGCCATACAAGCGTGTGACACATTTTTCTGTGGTAATAGCACTACTTGGTGAATCAGCTACAAACCTGACATACACACTTGCATTATTTATCCACAAGAAGGACACAGGTATCTTATTTTCCTTTCAGCCAAGTAATAAATCCCTATCTTATCAGCCCATGAAGCATACTGTCTTCTGCTTCGTGAAGCAAGACATCAACCCAGCTTTGTGATGCAACTCAGCAGTGGGGCACACACGGGCTGGGGAGGGGCCTGCCCTGAATTGTGAGAAGCATAGGGAGGGCTCACCATCTCCTCCCTGGGAAATGCAGAGCAATGCCATGTGGTTACAGTTAAGATTGATGAAGAAATAGAGGACTTATCTCCCTTTGGACTCAATTTGTTTTTCTTCTTTTTCCAGCACCAATATCTATTCCTTAGACTAGTGAAATTGGACAAATAAACTAAAAGGAAAAATAAAAAGATTGCATGGCTGTGTCCTTGCACTAATTCTAAGAATAGATTATTTAACTTTTCTTTATGGACAGTTAAGGCCATCAGTGCGTCCCTGAGGATATCTAGCTGCCTACATGAAACATATTCTCTATGCATTTTTTGATGTTATGATTCACTTGCTAGTTTTAATCAGATTCTTCAGAACACCCAGTTTCCTGATTCTGAAAAAAGTCTCCACTTTGAACTCTGATGACCCCTTCCAGAGGTACACTTTCACTGAGAAATCTGAAATGCTTCTGCTGTAGCAAAACTTGCAGAAATAAAGCCCAAAGGAGATGCTACCACAGAAGACATAACTCAATTTTAGGCAATGGAGTTTTGGTTATTTCCAAGATGTGTCCCCAAGCTCCTGTGTAATTCAAGAGTGTACTCAGGATATTTATTGTATGGTGGTATCAAAGTCCCAGTTTCTTACCCTTATGACATGGTTGAGTGTTCATGGTCTCTAGAAGTAAGTCAGTGTAGCTGGTTTGACTTCAGTGCAGCATTTAGAAGAACCAGATTTTATGGATTTTGAAATACTTCCTTTAACAAAATGAATGCAATTAAAAAGAGATCTATTAAATGACCATCCAGTTTTGTGTGCTTCAGAATGTGTTCACTCTTCTGGGTTTAATTTAGTTACTTTACTTTTCAGAGATTTATTTTAAGCCTTCCTGATTTGTTGAAATAGCAATTTGCACATTGTATGATCTGTTTATAGATTTCAGCCGCTAGAAGGTTGTTAGGGATATGAATCTTTTGCCTTCAGGTATGTCTGTCAAAGACTGATCTGAAATGAAAAATAATTACATACTCAGATTATGTTTTGATGATATTTTTGATACTCAATACAACTGAAACAGGCTTTTTTCTTTAGGGGAGCAGCAAAATCACTTTGTTCCAGTGAAAGGAGCGGATTCATTTATACTCATGCTAAAAAAACCTGTAATCGGGCTTGGAAGTGCTCTCTGTGAAGAACATGGGATAGCATATCTGAGAGAGACAGAATGGGTTTGATTTGTCATCTTCCCCTTCTCAAAATGTAACTAAGTGAAATATCTACAGCTCTTCAGGAGAGGATTACTTCCCTAATAACTTGTCTCCATGCACAATTGAGCAGACGTGTGTTGTAACTACAGAGGGGTGAGAAATGAGCAGGTAGAAAGTAAAGCCTGACCTCTGGATCTACTGTTTCCCTCCTGAGGAGCATCCCTGCCATTGCTATATTGGAGGGAGCTCTTCAGCTCTGGCAGTACAGAAGCATCTCCCTCACAAGCAGGGGTGGTGAGCTGTGTTTTGCCTACAGTTTCCTATAGTCAGAACACCAACTCCTTAAAAAATGCAGAGGAGAGGAGAAAATGAAAGCAATTTTTGTCATTAATTTTAGTCTTCTCTACCTGCTTTGCCTGATTTCAGGTTTAGCAATGGTAGGGCTGGTAAAAGAATAAAGAATAATTACAATCCAGTTCTAAAACTGTAAAGAATGATAGGCTGACAGCAATCTCATGCAGCTCAACAAGAGACAACAGAGATCTCTGCATCTGCAGGGGAATAACCCATGCAGCTCCTTTGCAGGCTGGGAAGGAGAGGACATGGGGATGTGACAGGTGCATGATGAGCAGGAGTCAGCAGCAACGAGACAGAGCCTCATCAGGGCAGGGCTGCCACATGTAAGGCCAGTTCTACACATAAGAAAAAATGTCCTCACAAAGAAAGTCATTAATTCCAGGAACAGGTTCTCCAGAGAAGATATGGAACATGCATACTTGGAAATATTCAAAACTCAGCTGGCCATGGCCGTGGGCAGGACTTTCTTTGAGCAGGACCTTGGATCTAAGGACTCTTACTATCTAAATTATTCTGTGTTTCTATGCCAGAGAAGAAAAGCATAGATCACACCTTCCTGCTCCTGTAAAGCTCAACTTGTTCACTTCTCCATTTCACAGATCAGAAAAATTTCTAAAAATGAAACAAATACTGAAAGAAGGGACGGGGTCGTGATGATGGAAGAAGGGAATTGGGTTCTTTCTGGAAATATTCGTAAGCAGCAATAGTCTCTCTGGATTATAAAAACTGCAGACTGGAGAAATATTATGTCAATCAAACTGTTGGTAGAAACTGACCTGAATTCTGTAAGTTTGACACAATTTTATCTGTTTACATTAACTGAGCTGTATGATGAGCTATTTTTAAGTGGTGATAATGAACTTCAACAGCTTACAGGACAAATGACAAAGATGGGTCCAACTGTGCAGAGATAAGACTGAAAATCAGAAGGCTCGTCACTGACCTACTGCATGCTAAATATTTTCCATAAATGCTTTGAAAAACCTCAGATGGAAAATACTGTAAAAATGTAATAGAATATTACTCATATTATTGTGCTTAGTACAAATGCTCCTAGCAATAAAAGACGAGGAACACAACCCTGCTGTGCCATAAAATTTATATTAAGCAGAATTACCTATGAACAGAATCTTTTAAGCAAGCTGATCCTTAATGAGACTCTATCCTTCATTCTATACCACATGATTAGTAACCACAGGAAAATAATCTTCCACCTGGCATATAAATGTCCAGGACGTTACAAATGGGTATATTAAACAACAAAAATTGAGTAGACAAAGACATAAGAAGGGTTTTAAAATAAAATGTGGCTGTACCAGTAGATTGTGGTTAGCTACTATTACCACTTTCCAGAAACTGTTGAGCCTTTCCAGTATCAGCCAGTCTATATTTAGATATGATTTTTATTTTATTGGAAAGCATAATGCTCTTTTAGTCTCTTATGTTCTGAAGACCACAACACCACCTCCCATAGTCTCCTGTGGCCATGGGCTCCCGCTTAGTGCCTTTTACTGGAGCACATGGATCTGCTTAGTCTCTCATTTTCAAGTTCACGAGACACTGGGACGGCAGAGACTAGGCAAACATGAAATGTGAACATCTTGTCTGTGATAATTACATATGAATTTTAGGATTTCAGTGTTTGCTCTGGGATGAAGTTCTAAGACATTATGAGGGCCCGTATTTCTGTATTTGAGCTGTTTCAGACTATTTTTCCACGTGAACACCTAACCTGTGACACTTCCAGTCTGAATAACTGTTTCCTGCACTAATTCTAAATAAAAATAAACTCATCCCATGCAAGCTCAAAGCTCGTCAGGTGCTACTTTTTATCACAGCACTCATTTCTTTGACAAGGGTTAACGATGTACAGAGACATGAGAAAAATGTTAGGTTACAAAAGGTATCACAACAATGATACCTTAAATGTTAAGTAAGTTGCAGAAAAGAAGAAATAATTTGTGTTACACAACTATTCCAAACTGACAAATTTCAGGAGTACAGTCATTGAGTAGTCATATATTAAAACTGAATGAAAAGGAATAAAAATGAACAAATAGGAGATAATTTCTAATAAAAAGTTTTTGTTGACTATGTTTGCATCCCATTTTAATATTTTGTTTGGGGGGTTTTGTTTGTTTTTTGAAGCTTTTAAGCAAATCAAGATTTGTGTTGGCTAACACCCAAGATTTTTTTATTCACAAAAAGACTTTTTTTGGTGACTAAACAAAATTTATTTGAGTGAATGCCAAATGCAGTTTATAAAGGTTAGTTACAAAAAAGAAACAATGCTAGTCACTAGGCCTGGGTACAAAATCACAGCAATAATAAGGAATTATAGGAGACTAAATAATCCACACAGTGGGAATGTTTTATTTATTATTAAAAAATCTGAAAAAAAAAAAAGGAAGCAAATTTAATACAAATTATGTGTGTTTCCAGAAAATTCACTGATTAAATAAAAATGGTAGACTCAACATATTATTTTCATAATTTTTTTGCCCCTTCACATCATATCTTTTCTTAAATTAGAAATTAAATTAATTTATATGCAAAGTCATGTACTAGATCAGCTGTGATGAGTAACAAAGATATTATTACCAATTCCATCTTTTTCTTGCTATTTTTTTCCAGCTACATCCAAGTCACACATTAACCATTAAGTTTTTCTTTTCCAGTGTGTTCTTCTTTAAATGTAAGGAGCTACTTGTCCTGTTTCTGAAATTGAATGTTGTACAGACACAAAGCCCATTGATGCTGAGAAGATTTCAGGGTGTTGTTCCATCCAGTATGAGAAATATTTCATTCTCTGCTAGACCAGATTTTATCTGGAACATGCCTGGCTTCTAAGAAGAACAGGAGGAGAGAAGGCTCCTGGCCTTTCCTGGGCCCCCTTCAAAGGATTTAGGCGCTGTAAAAATGAGCTCAGTTTCTGAGGTCACCTGGCTGTTTCTTGCTCCTGTCCCAGCGAGGATCAGCAGCAGAAAGAGAGCCCTGAGCTTGGAAAGAAAATGGGGTTTGCCACCAGTTCTGCAGTGACTAGGAAAAACAGGTGGTAAGAAAGGAGATGTTCCAGATTTTACAAAGCAGGGTTCACCCTCAGTGTGCGTCACTGAATATTGGGTACAGTCTAGTCTATTATTTGCTATGGCTCACACCTGAATGATGTTCTTGATACTTGTTTTGAGTCTGCATCATTTCTATGGATGGTTTTAGAAGGCTCTGTTTTGATTTGGGCTGCAGAATTTGAGCCACTAATCTTCAGCTACAGAATTGCCATTGCTGGGTTTGGATAAAAACAACATACATTCTTCTGCCTGGAGGAATATGTTTTCCTCTCCTATTTGATACCTGACATTGTTTCAGCTGAAATTTATTTACTGTGATTTCTTCAGTAACTGATTTCTATGCCATGGGCTTTTTCTTTCTTTTCTGTTGTTTGTGTTGCTGTTTTGATTTGCTGCTCTCTCAGTTCTTCAAATCATGTGTACCAAGATATGAAAGAGTACAACTTTAAAGGAGGGAAAGCAGTGGTGGCTGCTCAAATCCTTTTAGATTCAATTTTTTGGGTAGTAGAGTAATACCTGTGGTTGGTGGGAAATCTAGACCTGCTTTTGATTTCTCTGGAGACAGAAAACCCTTTACAAGATTTGCATTGGATTTGCATTTTCATTTAATGATTTTCAAACTTACCATATATTTTTGTTAAATTAAGAAGGGAATTATTTAGGTGTGTGCAGACATTTCCCCCTCATACTCTTGTTTGTGCTTTGAAAAATTTCTCTAGGGTATTTAGTTCTGATACTGGCAAGGAAAAACAGGGTTGAACTGTATGGCTGATGACTGGGTCAGTTTTTAGTAATGATTTTTAATTCAGAGAGATATTATATATTCCATGTAACTTGCACATAACTTACACTAAAATGTAAGATAATAATCATGCAGAATATAGAATGGAAGGGATCTTGACTTTGTGTGTTTTGCATCCATTTGTGACTGTTCCTTGTAGACTGTCAGTTCTCAAAATAGCAGGACTGCAAGCAAGGAAGTGGGAAGTTGGAAGTGTGCTACTTTCTGCTGTCTGGATTCTTAACCATTCAATCTCTTCAGTGTTCTTTTATTTCCTTTCAGAACAAAAAAAATATTCTTTAGGTCTTTTGGCATAGCTGGAGAAAGAATCAAAGTGATGATGAAAAGAGGATACCTACGGCATGGACTAAATCTATATACCATCTCCTGCTTGGGTATACACCAGAATCACATCCAGGATGGAAAATGCAATTATACACCAAAGGAGAAATTAGGAAAACACGTGACCTAGGAGTGTAGAGGAGAAGAGCTTAACTGGAAGATGGAAACCTGAGGGTATGTCTGACATACCCCAAAGCATGGTTTGCCATCATCAGGGCACCTGGGAGAGCAAAGCCTGAAGTGAAAGGGGCAGAAGGAGCCAAACACAGTTGTCTTCCTTATAATGTCTGTCAGGTGGGACCCTGAAGTGAATCAATCAAAATGGCTTGGTTGGAAGGGACTTGTAAACAAAGCAAAAACTTAGGCAAAAGCACTGTACTCCTTCACAGCTACACACTGTGGGCAGCTAAGGACCTAGGAGTAAACTGCAGAGGTAGGTTATATACCAATATACATGCTAGGTGCACCCATAGGTGTCCAATTAGACTTTGCTTTGGCTAACATAGTCTAAGACACAATTTCCTGCAGCACAAAACAGCCCTGATTCCACAACAGATGGGTAATTCTGGTATCATGAAATCTGCACACAAACTCTGAAATAAAACCTGGTATAAAGCTGAAATGGCCCCTAAGGATTAAAATTGCTGCTTGTGAAGGATCTCATCATGCAGCAGAGAAGTGCCAATAATAATTTATTTCTCTGAAGCCCTGCTGTGACCTCACCTGCAACAATTGTGTGCAGTTCAAAGCACCCCCAAAACAGGAAGATACCATCAGAGGTGTAGAAGAAAGCAACAGGAAGTGTTACAAAGATAGACAGATGGATTAAAAGAGGTGATGTGGAAAGAAAGAAATTATAAGAGGCTGCCTATGTGAGAATGAGGTTAAAAGAGGGAAAAGGCGGATCACTGCTAGGATGAGCATGTTACATTGCTTTTAAATTGGGACTTTTGTGCTGAATGTCAAGAAAAAAATCCTTGGCAATATTTCTCAGGCAGGCCTATAGCAGCATCTCCACTCTGCTCCAACCCACCTGTTGCAGTGGCTATGTCCACTTTACACCCCCCAAGTTGCCTTAAAAGTGGTCTTTCCTTACAACATGGTGCTAGAAAGTTCTCCCTTTGTCTAGATTCTGCTGGTCACTGGCCCTCTCCCCCTCCCATCCCTTTTCCCATTGGCCCCTATTGTGTCATTCAACCTTGCCTCTGCCCCCTAGCCCTCAGACTATTGGTTTTGGATGCTCTGCCCACCTTTGGGAGTTTTTGGGATAAAACTGGTGCAGGCGTTTGGTTTGGTTGTTCTTTCTTGCCTCTGTTCCCTTGGGGGTGTTGCCATTAAATGCCTCAGAATTGCATGCAGAGAGCCCCTCTCGCCTCTTTGTCTCCGGTTCGTGCACAGACTGTGTGTGAGCGGCTGTTCACAGCCACCTGCGAAGGTGAGACTGTGTGCATGTGAAGGTGCTGGGAGAGTGCCACCTAAGGCTGTCCACGAGGGACCCAGCAGGGACAAACACGGCATCGATCCACCAAAGCTCTCATTCTATACCTATTACCGCAGGCCTGGTTCCTACGGTCTATCACCGTGTCCCACAGCCATAGGGAGGAGGAGGATGAGAAGATCCAGCAGGCAGGAATTGTGCAGCAAGATTGATTTATTTAATTATTTTACAAACTCTTTTATAGACTTTTTTCTTCATAGTCTAATTGGACAAAGGACCAGCCACCCCTTGGGGGTGATTGGCCAAAATCCTAAAACATCCATTATCAAAATATTTTCTACTATACAATAAACAAGGCTTTCCAAGGTTTCAGGTGGCTTGGTTGTTTACATTCCCTGCCACCTCTTCTGTGAGAGAGAAAAGTCTCTCACGGACTTAGAAAATAACAAGATCCTCACTAACAGCATTTTTGTACCTACATATACCCACCCTTAAAACTGCACTAATAAATATTTCAGTGATGTTTTGCATTTCTATAATAATAAGGACCAAAAAATGTTTCCACAACAGAAGACATATTGCTCTGGGCCCTTTCCCACCCTAATTTGCATATAGAAAATAAAAAGATTAATACTAACACTACATCCTCTCTGGACACAATCAGCCAAATTATGCTCTCATAAATACTAGGTTAGTGAAGTCCATGCACACAGCCAAAAGCTGATTTGACCCATAGTGTGATATACAAGTAAAGGAAATAGGAGTTGGACATTTATACCCCTAATGAGGTCATATTTAATACTCCATGAGCATTTCTGGTCACCTCAGTATAGTGAGGTCATTGTAGAAAGGAGATGTAGCAGGGGGCAATCAGTATTTTATAATATAGTGACTCAATAGGTTCATTTTTCTTCCCAAACATTTGTGAATGTAGGTCTGTGTTAAAAGGAAAAAAGAGAATTGGAGGGGCATTGAAGTACACAAAGACTGCCACCTATTTAAATTCCAGTCAGAGATAAGAGCACAGGTTTGGCTCTAACAGAAGGTGAATAAAAGTTTAAAACAATTAATTCACTATGATTTTTAAAGTGTGTTTATTAAAAATGGCTGCAATCAGTTTGAATTAGTTTACTGATGATTGGAAATGGGATATTAACAGCTACTCATATCAGTGCTTTTCAAACAATTTTATTCCACCCATAGTGCAATAGCATTTTGTTATGGGTTCTATGTGCCTCTTTCAATCCAAATTTAAGGATTTCTGGGGACTACAAGGGCTCAAATCCAGTTTAAATTGCCGTCCTTTGGAACACACTCTTAATTCTCAGAAAAAAAATGAAATGTTTTTGGTTTTGTTGCAGCTGCCTCCCACTCTCACCCGCCCCCTTGGGCGCAGAAATCCATAAACACAGTATCACAGGCACATTCTCATGTTCTCTTCCTTTGGCTGAGGACAGAAAAAATAGGCTGAAGCAGCATCCTGAAATCTGCAGCCATACATTGCCTGTCTGCATTTGTACTAAATTCTAGAGCAGGTTTTAAACTTCTTGCTAATTACAGGGCAGTCATGTAGAAAGAGCTTAATTATTTATTATTTTACAACATAAGTGGATTAAGTTTTAATATTAAATCACTCTTTCCGTTTGCTTTCAATGGTTTGCTTTAGTGAGGACCAGTTTGCTGTCCCTATGGATTGTTTTCTTTTGTTCCAGCAGATATTCTGGTTTTTTTCAAGGTGGTATTGATTTCAGTGCAGAGGTTTCCCTTCCATTGCTTTAAATGCATTGTGTTCTTTAAAAGTTCAGAATCAACAGCTGCTGGTTATTTTCAGTTTGGTGTCTGGAGAGGATTAAAAAGTTCTTGCTACCCTGTAGAGAGACAGTCTCACACCACCATTTTTGCCCTTGCAAATTAGGTGCTCAAATATTAGAGATTTTAGAGTCTTATTAGGAAAATTAAATGCCAGTATTTTTAACCTTTATTTTACCATGTCAATAATATGATGTGTGCTATAGTAACTATCTATTCATGCATTATCTGTAAGTACAAACAACCCAAGCCTTTTGCTTCCAATGGATCAAAGTGATCTTGTGACTGACACTAACCACACTTTGTAAGAGAGCAGTGACAGAAGTAAAACTAACAGAAAGCAGATAAATACATATAAAACCCTGCTGTCATTCATCCAAAGCAAACTATTCACTTAAAAACTGAAAGGGGATAAAATATTTACCACTTAAAGAAAGGAAAAGAAAGAGAAGAGTGACAGAGAGAGGAACGTGAAGATCAGCACTATGTTTCACATGAACATGCCTTCTGATACTGAGGTCACAAGGCTCAGATGGGATTCAGAACATTTGATTGAAAATTAGATCATTTGAAGATTCAACCATTGAGGTGATTTGTTTCATGTAAGCTGAATATTTATCTCAATTAAAAAAAAAAATCTATTAATCACACTCCAAGCTGAAAATTATGTTAGAGATATGGTAAATGTAATGTTTTTTCACATTGTCATCTTTATGTCAATATCAGGGTTTTAAAAAGTAAAAATGAAGTTGTGTCAATTTTGTGTGAAGCACTGGGATTAAAATGAATTATGTTCCCTGAGAGGAGACACTTTTAAGGAATATGTTTTATGGTGACTATAAGATTATACATCTATTTCACAAGAGGGTATCTCTATCACTATCCTATGACTAATATTATTCAAAATAATTAGAATTTATTTCTTATGGTAAAACATCCAACAGATATATTTTTTAAAATCACTTGTTTTAATTGCTATGTTTACCCATTTGAATGCAATAATGCATAAAATAAGACCTCTTCTTTTACAAATATATATACATTCCTCAGATTAATGAGAAATCATTTTTTTCTTAGTCATGAGGGATTTGTCAGTATCTTGTCTTACAGGTACCTCGCATGACATTGTATATTTTATATATTGCACCAATTAGGTAGTTTTCAGAAAAAAAATACAGATAAAAAGTCCATATACATATATCTAATTGCTCTTCTGAGGCAAATTAAATACTTGAAAGTAGAGCTGCATGGGCTGAGACAAGGCAGCTGTCCCTAGTGAGCTGTGTTAAATTTTGGGGGATTGCAATGAAAAAGGAAAAGTGCCAAGGGAAAAAAAAGATAAAAAAAAATACATCTTCCATCAGAGAAAATTATGAAACAGTTTGCAGTTGAAATAGTATGAAATAGTTTTCAGTTATGCAAATTCCTGTCTAGCAGTCGCTTTAATGCTCTGATTTTTGTGTTAATAAACGTGAGCTTTTTTTTCAGATAAAATAGATTTTCTCATTTGAAGAAGGTACTTGGATTAAATAGTTGAAAGCAGGGAAGATACTGGAGAATATTCAATCATCCTTTGATTCATGGAGTAGTTATTCTTATTAGTCTGGAAAGGCTTCAGATTATTCATTCTATTTTGTTGTGCTGTATAAAGTCTACATTTGATTGCTAATACTTGATGAGTGTTTTGTGTAATTAAAAATCCTGGTTGTTGTACAGAACAATGAAATATGCATAATTTCCCTTTGTCTTTTTTTTTTTTTTCCTTAAATCAGAGCTCTTCATACTTTGTAGTTTAGGAGAGGTAAAATGGTCTATTAATGTGTCAGTGACAAACAACCACTGAACTTCTGGTTTTATTTCCCATAAGCAATCTTTCATCAGTTTCATCAGATAAAACTGTCCTCCTGATATAGGCTCATTCAGTGCTGAAGTATGTTGACAGCTTGAATCGGCTTGAATCCCCTAATTCCACAATTGGAAAAACTGATGTTTAAAGGTCTACTTCTTCAATAAGGTATTTAGTCTGGAGAGTGAAGTCTAGGTTGCCCTCTACCCCAGAAGTGTTCTGGTATCTGTCTCTGCCATCATGACACCATATTTGTACCTTCACAGTCCCCCACACTAAATTCATCCTTTCAACCTGATGGCAAGGGATGGCATACAGATAAACCCTGGGTTTGACAGCAAGTTATTCTGTCAGCTCTTATGACAGCCCTGGGGCAGAAGACCTGGAAGCTTGTCCCTTCCTGACCTGCCACACAGCAGCATCTCCAGCGTGGTGACATCCAGTACAAGGATAGAGGTGAGAGCAGGCTGTGACTGGTACTACAGGAGCCTCCCAACTTATATTTTCTTCCACTTCACCAAAACCCACCTCATTCAAACATGTCCTGCAGAGAATACAGGATGTGGTGAGAATGATTTCTTTGACCCCAATCCCTACACAGATTCCTAGAAATCATCTTTCTTAGGGCTCTGGATTGAAGTTTTTCTTTTTGATGTTTTAATCTTCATACAGGGTCCATGCATGAGGCACTGTTGGTATTCATCTTTAGTTGAAAGTATTCAATACAAGCAAGGATGTTTTAGAGTTGCAATAAAGATCCTGAAACACGTAATTGCTATTCTGGGGAACAAAACTGCGTGTGTTCACGAGTATGGTCAGTAATCACAATCTTGATGAAAAGCAATAGTGAAAATCAAACTACACTAGAGGCAAGAAGTGGAAAGAATAGATAAGATATAAATTTTATGTGTCCAGTATCAAATCTCCAGCCGCGACCTGGAATAAATGTGAACACTTCAAGCTTCATATCCGAAATGTTTTCTAGCAGCAGTGGTGAATGTCAACTTGACAGTAACTTGGGCTTATTTTCACAGTGTGAAAATCAAAAAGTGTGTGACATGATGCAAAAGCATGGCATAAAAGCATGGGAGATTGACTAAGGATTAAGTGCTTGATGAGTGGTGCTGGAGAGCTAACTAGAGCAGCAGAAGAAAAACTGAATGCAGTTGTCAGGAGATACTCACTAGAATCAACATTGCCTCTTGAGAAGGGTCCCATAATCTTTTTAATCAGGCCATTTTGCTTCTGGAAACAATTCCACAGGTCATGGTAGTGAAGAACCTGTGAGCTAACCTGTGAGTATTAGCAACACACAGGACTAGGACCAGGGAATGAACTGCAGAAATAATGGCAGCTTTGCTTTGTGGTGCCCAGACAAAAACTAGGACTAGTCAAGAGTCATCTTAGGACTTCTCATCAGTGTGCAGTAAACTCAGTTTTGCCTCTCCAGTTATGAGGGCAGCATTTACTATTTTGGGTGTGCCTTACCCCCCAGCTACAGAAATCTGGAAGATGGCTATCTGTAGTGAGTAGTTTCCTCTTCATTGCCTCTGGAGAGAAGTAAGCACTTTGGGAGTGAGTAGCCTTATTCTATAAACGAGTGAGACAGAGCTGCCTGTTGCAAGGAAGCACGGCATTGACTGGACCTAGCAACCCCCCCTTGGCATTCATGGGAAGAACTGCAAGCTGGGCAGGCTGGAATGCTGCATCAGTTCTTATTAACTGTATTTTTCAACTAACTAAAATAGTGTTTCCAGGAGTTAGAATGTGTGACTGCTTTAACTGGCATAAAGTTGCCTCTCACTGAATAGCAATTGTTGAGAAAGCAACAAAGAAACAAAGTCAAAAAGTATAATCTTTTTCATTTAGAAAAGCATCACAATTGCAGACACATACAGAATGCAATAACATATTTTATGTTTGCTACTCCCTGTCTCAAAACAGTTTAAACAGCCAAAGGAAATGAGAGAACCAGAAAGATGTACAGTATGTGTTGGTATTCTTGCTGCAGGCAAAGAGACGTAGCAAATTTGGCGTAGACAGTTCTGAAGGGAATCCTTTTGTAGAAGTCTGGGCACACCATATTTTATTTTATTTCACAGTGCTTCTGTGCATACAGCATGGGAAAAAAAAAAAAGGCAAGATTTCAAGCATAATTGCATATAATTTTAATTAAAAATGATAAAGATTTTTCCTTTCCATAACTTTATTTTCACAAAGTTTCTTGGTAGAGAAAAGAACTGGTAAATGAGTTACTAATGAGAGGCACAATAAATGAGATAATTTCTTCTTTTGGGATGGGTTTAGAGACATCATCTGAGCTTCCATTTTAAAATCTACATATGAGGAAATTATTGTTCCCTTATTGCTGTCAGTCCACACTCCTGTGGAGTACTCCACTTTCAATATGGGAATAACAACAGGAAGCCCCAAAACTTTTAACCCAAGGGAAGATAAAGTAAATGCTTGTATTGATCAAATACTAATATGAGAAAAATGTAAAAACCAAACCCATTCCTCATGCATAAATGTTCCACAAATGCCAGTATAAATACTCCTTTTATAATCCTACAGGGTCGAGCATACTTGAAAATTTTCAAGGGTTTAACATTCTTAATTATTCCTGTGGAGCAACTCCTTAAAAAACTGCAATGGCACATTACAAAAATCACACACAAGTTACAAAAAAGTCTGTGACAAAACAACATTGGAATTGGAATTATCCCAAAGCCCATATAAATCTTATTTTGTTTGTGAGACCCCTTTTTTCTTCCTTACTATTTTAAGACTCTTGTAAACTGTCAAATAGGAAAGACTGATATGGATGCACGTAACTTTTAAGTTAACCACACACACTTCAAACATCTGTCTTGGCCAAAGAGCCAGGGTTCCTTTGGTTCCCTTGAGGGTCTCCTAAGGCAGCTGGATAATTACTCCATGCAAGCAGAAGGCTGCATTGGTGCAGAGGTGTGCTCTCAACCTGAATAACACATTTCCCTTCAAGTGGATCTGAGTGTCTGCAGAGCCCTTCACAGCTACAGAAGTGAGTTACAGACTGTACACGTTTGTCTGGTCCCCTTTCCTTTCCCATACACTTTCCTTGTTTCTTTAGTGTTTCCTATGATCATCACATTTCTAAGAATTCCATTTGACTTCTCCACCAAAGCACTTGGATGAGTTTTCCAACATAACTGTAGGAAGAGGAAGGGAGAGCCCCAAGGAATCCTGCAGAATGTCTACCCTCAAAAAATGCACAAACACTTTCATGGTCAGGAGACAGTCATGCATTTATGAATGAGCACATTTTCACCATCTCGCAGTGCAAAGTCAGCTACAATCATTGTAAGGATCAATAACTTACCACAACAAAGGCCATAAGAGTACCCTGCCCTTCAACCTCATCACATTTCTAGAAAAAGTTATCATGAACAATAATGCCAGCATCCTGCTTTCTCAACTTGTTTGAGAGGACTGAAGGCTACTGCATTTTCTTCTCATGCTTAGGTAAGCACCTATCCTGTACCTGTGCTTCCTCTCACATCCACTTCATGATTTATTCTTGTTAGCCTACATCAGATAGTTCCTTGTTGAGCACCACTTCTGCAGCTCAGTGGAGCTACAATCTCCTCTCTCTTTTCTTGTTCCAAATGGGGTAAATTCTGAAGCATATCCATGGATCACCATCTCCAACTTGCTCATTTGGTATTCTCTCAGAAATATTTCCTGTGGAGATAAATAGAAGAGAAAGGATACATTTCTTCTAAATTTGACTGAGGTCTGACTTACAGAACTTTAAAAGGATCATCTAGAAACAAAATTTGCTGCAAACACAAGTAAATATTTTTCAAAAACTAAGTTACTGAAAGTGCATTGTCCTTCAAAAAAGTTACAATAATACCAAGGACTCAGCTGGATCACTAAAGCATAAAAATGAGGAAAGTGCAGCACTGGACTTGTTCTGGTTACCAGCATTTCCTCTGGGCCCTTGAACCCTGTGGGTGCCACCTCAACTAGAGGCTTCTCAAGACACCTTTTTTTTAACTCTGCTAATGATGGATTTCACAGCTGGACAGGTTCTTTAGTGGTGATATCTCAATTAGCAAATTCTAACTGTGAATAACAACATCTGGGTATGGGATTTGAGCTTCTTAAATCAAGTGTTTGTCTCTTCTACAGCTTTCTGCATTTTACAGCTTGCAAGTCTCTGGACCATCACTTCATCCTGTCTTACACACACATGTCAAAAGTTAGTTTTAGCTGAATCAAAAAAAGGAGCTGTGAATAGGGAGAGGGTGTATTATCATCTCAGCTGGGTCGATTTTACAGTCCCCTAAGTGCTGTCACTTCCAACAGTGTAGGTTCAGTACTGATGAACCCAGTGTGAGGTAAGTGCTAGATCTTTTAATTGGGCAGGGGTGTTCAATCCAGCACTCCCTTAATACTGAAGCTCTTTGATAAATAGCAATAGGTTTGTCACTTAAGGTAAAGCAACACCTTTCAGTGCCTCTTTTTTTGTTGGATTAGGCCTTCATTAGAAATGCTACTCTCCCCCAAAAGGTGAGAGGAGGTGAAGTGTTGAAAACTGAATGTGTTTTTACTAACATAGGCTACCATCTAAAGATGTGCTGCAGCTGCTCGCATGGCAGTCACAGGTTGAAAGTATATCCTTTCATCACAGGAGCATTTTCAAGCTGAGCACACAGCTCCTCTTTTGACACTAGGAACTTCTTCATAGAGACACCTGCTTTGTCTTCAATCAGCCTTCAACAGAAGACTGGAAAGTGTTTTAGGTTAGAAATACACAGGGCAGTAGCTCCTCACAAATGGCAAAGTGGCTGATGAGCTAGTAGTGACGGTCATGAAATATGCATGTGGACAATGAGTGCTGAGTGGGAATGTAAGCTCTTGAGGTCCCTATTTCATTTTTGCTATTGTATATCCATAATGGTTTCTTCAGAATTATCTGGATTTGTAATATGGGGTAGCAGAATAAAGCATCCTTAATTCCTGTGAATGCAAATGACATTGGAGTGGAGTCTATTATTTCAGCATTAATATTGATGCATTTGGTTTTTCACCCTCATGACTAAGCTTTACTGCTACCTAAATAGAAAAGCTAAAAAGAAATTAAATATTTTCTTACTGTCTATAAAATACTTTTTATTTTAGTCTTGACTATCTGATTTGACCACTGCAGTGTTCATGACACCACATCTAATCACACTTACATTCTCACAGCACAATGAAAGGAAAAAACACTTTAAAAATCAAAGACATGATCAGGACATGAGGAGATAAATTAATATTTAAACAATATCAGGAAGCACAGTAATGCTCAGAACTGCAGGATGATTGTGGAGTAGAAAGTCTTAAAATAGTTCTGATACTGATTTCACAAGTGTTTTTTTGTATGGTGTGGAATCGGACCTAGACTAGTATTTTGGATGTGCTGCTCTCTGTCCCTCAGCAGGCTCTCTCTGTGTCCCTCACTTATGTGAAAATCCCTTGCTGCTGCAAAGAATTTCCCTCCCTACCAGGTCACTCAATCCATCCTGAGAGTTGTGGAACTGATTGAAGGAAAATTCTTTCTTTAAATTGGTCTCCTTTATGGATCTGCCCTTTCTACCTCACAGGAGCAGGGATCCCAGAGAATGACCAGCATTACTAAGGAGGTGGGAGAGTTATAATAAGGTTTCAGATCACCTCACGTAGATCCATCAGCAGCAACATCTAAATAATTCACAGGTTTGTATTCCCACATATTTTCTTTCATCTTGTTGCTAATGTAGTTAACATTAATTATGATGCTTTTTTACACTACAATGACAATTAGCTGTCCTTTTCTGAGTTTAGTAAATCAGGAGTAATTTAGTATGCTGTTGAAGATCCCATCAATCTACATGCACCTCCATACAGCCTGACCTCACTTGTTCATTTTTGGAATAAAATGACCTTCTAGTTCTTTTGATTCAGCACCCAACTGAATAACATGAAATTATTCAAAGAGGTGAGAAAAAAGAAATGATTGTGTTAATTCTTCACTGCCATTTCTTTGTGGTCTATCACAAAACGATACGTGTGTGATCTTTTCACTGTGAGTAAACTACCATCTCCTCAGCCTAGAAAGAACTGGCTGTTAGGAAGGAGCTAACTCACCAGCATTGGCACAGCCCTGTCGTGTACACCTTTCAGAATGATGCTATTACCTCCATAAGGCAGTAGCAGTAGCTTTGGTTCAAATTATGAATTCTTTTTCCACAAAGTAATATTTAGTTTTTTTGAAGGTGACATATGCTTTATTAGCATATTTTAGTTCAATTAATATTTATAACATTTTGCCAATTTTTTTCGCCTGTATTCAATTTAATTCCACTTGTAACTCTGCAGTCATTCTTTGCTTTAGTGACACAGTGAACAATGGTTTTTGTCTCAACTAAATGCTTTGGTTATGTTTGGTAGTACCTTAGCAAAATAAGCACTTTCTATTCATTACCTAAATCAGTTACATTTTGATTACCTTACCTAAATCAGGAACATTTTGCTGTTTTTCTCCTCTTTGGTTATAGGTGCTGTCATACAGATAAACATATCTGGTGGACTGAAGAGAAGTCAATATGTAATAAATGACTGCCTTATAGGAGCTTCATCTAAACTGTGAAATTAATAATAAATGTTTTCAAATAGATGTTTTCCACCATAAGGCCTTTTGAATAATTTATAAGTTGGGATCCTTCAGTGAGTCTTTTCATATTTAATGCATTAAGTTGGAGTATTTATTTCATTTCTGAAAAGAACAAAGAATGAGGTTCAAGAGGAAAATCCGAGGGTTTGGATGAAAGGAAGACCACATATTTAAGATCATATACAACTAAATGGAGGTAGACTGTGCATTTAGGTAGAACCTTAAATAAAACCCTATGCATCCTGTCCTCAATCAAAGGTTTAAGTTTTGCATTTATATCTGAAATATCACTTCTCCAGCACTCCCTCATTATGCAGAGCAAACATTTGAAGAAGCTCTTAAAAAACTTGTGGTGGGCTCTTTTCCACAGCACAGACAGCAAATAACTAACCCTACCCACCTGCTGCCTGTCTCCTCCCCTCCACCATTTACCACTCGTGTGGAGGTCCATTGAGGAGACTGCTGAATTTTAGAATTACAGGATCATAGAATGGTTTGTGTTGGAAGGCACCTCAAAGATCACCTCATTCCAACCCCCCTGCCATGGGCAGGGACACCTTCCACTAGACCAAGTTGCTCAGAGCCCCATCCAACCTGGCCTTGAACACTTCCAGGGATGGGGCATCCACAACTTCTCTGGACAACCTGTTCCAGTGCCTCACCACTCTCACAGTAAATAATTCTTTCCTAGTATCTAATCTAAACCTATTGTCTTTCAGTTTGAAGCCATTCCCCCTTGTCCTGTCACTCCATGCTCTTATAAACACTCCATCTCTCGTGTAGGCTCCCTTCAGGTATTGAAAGGCATTCAATAATGCCTTTCAATAAGCCTTCCCTTTTCCAGGCTGAACAATATAATCCTCTCAGCCTTTCCTGGTAGGAGCGATGTTCCATCCCTCTAAACATCTTGGTGGCCTCCTCTGGACTTGCTCCAACACTTTAATGTCCTTCCTGTGCTGGGGACCCCAGACCTGATGCAGCACTGCAGGTGGGGTCTCACCGC
The DNA here is from genome assembly GCF_017639235.1 of Corvus kubaryi. NCBI lineage: Eukaryota > Metazoa > Chordata > Aves > Passeriformes > Corvidae > Corvus > Corvus kubaryi. The sequence goes on along the minus strand of NW_024580666.1, from coordinate 5,859,984 downwards.
AGCAGAGCAGAGGGGCAGAATCCCCTCCTTTGCCCTGCTGGCCGTGCTGTTTTTGATGCAGACCGGGATACGATTGTCTCTCTTGACTGTGAGCCGGCTCATGTCCAGCACCATCCTCTCACCCACCAGCAGCCCCAAGCCCTTCGCAGCAGGGTTTCTCTCGATCTGTTCATCTCCCAGCCTGTGTTGGTACAGGGGGTTGCCCTGACCCAGCTGCAGCACCTTGCACTGGGTCTTATTAAGCCTCATGAGATTCCCATAGGCCCTTGTCTTGAGCTTGTCCAGGCCTCTCTGAAGGTTCCCGCTCACCCTTTCCCAGTCTGTCTGTGCCTCTCCCTGCTCCAGGACAGTTGGCAAATGTGCAGCACAAATTTTTCCCTCAGTGCCTGACTGGGGACAAGCTTGGGCACCTCTGTGAATGAAGCTGAATTGCAAGTGGTTATTTCAGTGTGAGATGCTTGTAAAAATCACTCTTCAGGTTTTCAAACACTTCATGGGGACAGAGTATATGTAATGTACTTGGATTTGAGAGAGCGATAACAGCATTTAACCTGAAGAAAATGTAAATGTTTTCAAGAGCTTTAAAACACTGGCATTTGTCATCTGTCTTTGTTTGGACACCAAGATAGCTAGCATCTTCTACTAAAAATTCTGAATTATTTCATTTTCAAAAGCTAGAAAATGTGTAAGAATGCACTTAAACAAGATCAAGGCACCAAAACAAAAATGAAATATTTTTTTCACTTATCTGAAAATTATGAATCACCTTTTTTTTTGCTTCTTACTGCAAATACATGCTCTATAAATGTTTGTCATGCAGGTCTTCTGAATGAGTTTGCGGTATTAAATTTACACTTTTTATTGTAAAGGTCAATGCTGCTAATATATGCAAGATGTTTTGCATCTCTAACACACAGACTAGCAGTTCCTATTAGCAGCACCCTGCCTATTTACTTTGCTGTGATACCCATTTGTCTGAAATGAATGTTTATGCTGTCATTACCATTAACAAGATTAGGATCTGTTCAAATGACCTGATTTTGGCTGCACAAGGCAAATGAATAGCAAGAGGTGCATCTTAGTCTGATACCCTGCAGATTCAGTAGGTCCCACTGTGATACCAGGCCCTGATATAATTTTGTCTTACATTAATACAAAGCAGCAGGATGTAGCTATGGATGAACAAGCTCCTTGCCTCCCCACCAATGAATCATGCAGAAACTGTGAAAAGCAGCAACTCAGTTTTCCATTCTCAGTTCTTAACTTGAAATATTTCTTTAATACAGTACAGAAGAGCCCAGGACCACAAGAATTACCTTTGTAAAGCAGAGGAGATGCTTCCCAGCAGGACGGAAAGGGGTGGGAGGATCCTGATGTGATTTAGATTTTAGATGTGTGCGGTATTTGATATCAGCCTTGCAAAGCTCTCACTGTACTGGCACATTCCTATAAGACTAATCTTCCCATGCACAGAAACACATGTGGTGATTTAGACATTGCATATTCTGCCAGGTATTGAGAGAGTTGGAAGCTGAGTGTCCTAAAGTGCAGCACCCTGGGGTCCTCTGGGCTGAACCAGCCCTTTCTGGTTTCTGCACGTGTACACATGAGGTATAAAATCTACACTAGGCACTGTAGCTGAAATTTTTAAGAGGCTTAAAATGAATAATTTTTTTTTGTCAGCAGCCTGATTAAAACAGAGTGCTCATTCTATGAAGATCTAAAGTTATAGAATTCCTTACATGGATTTGATAATTTCATTATGAGTGGTTAATAAGTCACTGTGTCCAAGTGTTAACATTATTTGTTTGCAAAAGATGCTTTTCATTGGTTATATGGCTCTCTTGCAACAGTGTTTCAATTAAACACTCTGGATGTATGCTATAAAAATAGAGTGCAGACCCTGCTCAAGTTCACTGATTCATTTAAACTTCTGCTTGAAATTTCAATGAAGTTTCCAAGCTCTTAAGATCTTTACCACTTCTGACCAGTTGCAGTAGTGATACTGTAGGTTTACCTGTCATTGTTTAGGTAAGAAATTACACAGAAAGCATTTCTTTGTGGATAGTCTATTTTTGGATTCCTGACTTCCATATATTCATAGACAGGAGAATTAATACTTTTTTCACTTCTGCTTTAAAGAAAATGAATTATTTAAACTGAGGTTTTGAGGAGAAAATGAATACAAGATCCCATGTATTACTTTCTGTAACAGTACCTGACGTAATGTTTATGTCTCCTCAACAGTTCTTTTCAATAGGAGGAATATTTAGAGGAAAATAAAGAGGATCTGTCCCTCAGTCTTATCCCAAACCCCTTAAGTTTAAAATTCTATCAAACAAGTTAAAATGTAAAAATTGATGTTTCCTTCCTAGTGTTGTCAGACACTAGACCCCATGAAATGTTGTTGGTTCAGGTTTTCTTCTTGTTGATAACATTAGTAGACCAGAGCAGCAATAAAGGAATATTGGAAACAATTTTTAGTCCTACTGCTTCCCACAGTCTGTCTAAATTAGTTCAAATGGCTCTGCAGCTTACCATCAATGCTCTGATACAAACGGCTGGTTAGGTCACTGCTTAATTAAATACTCACTTTATTTATCCTGGAAGGTGGCACCTGCTTCCTGGAGGCTGTGTTAAACCAAGGCCCAAGGCTTTCACAGTTTTAGAAGAAGTAGCCTCTCCCCAGCTTTTGCTCTTCCACTGCCCCAATATATAAAATCTCAAGCTGTAAACAATACTCTAACACACACAAACATATTTTTTCCTGACAGAAAGTGCAACTCCTCTTATTTCTGTTTTTGGAGACTGGAGAGGCAAGACTCATGCTGTTATTTTCTCTAAGGAGCATCATGTGGATTTAAACACAATTATTTGTGAACACAGGAAAGTTTCAGAATTCCTGTGTTCTCCCACAGGCTCTACTGAGGATATAGTCTAACAGCTGCTGATAACATTAGTGAAGTGCAGCAAAGCCCATTACATGGAAAGTGAATACCATCTTTGTAGTCATATTCTGATATGAAGGAAAGGAAATATGTTGTGTGAAAACTTCTACTTGATTTTGCCCAGGGCTATGAGAAATTAACAATCAAGGATTTAGCCATGCTGGATTAAGATTTTATTGCTCCTAAGCACCAGCCCAACCTGACTGGCTGTATGCCAGAGAACACAGTTCCTTAGAAAAGAAGGAAATTGCAGTTTCCTAGGAGGGGAAAATAGTTTGTACCTCAGGTGCGGTCTGATAACCTGGTTGAAATCCACCCCATCAACAGTTTAAGCATCAAATGGGGTGTACAAAAGTACTCTATTTTGGTGTTTCTTCAAGAGCACCAATAATTCCCAGGCGAAAGCAAAATTTCCCACATGCCACTTCTTCTCCTTCAGAGAGTGGAGAGGAAAAGGAAATATGTTTACAGCAGATTTTTAAGTCACCATCACCCCAGGTGTGAGTGACTTAGCAGGTTTACTCTGGGTTGATAGCACAACCTATGTTTAGATGAGGGTTGGCACTTTGACCTTCACATCTTGCTTAACCAGTCTGATGGTAGGTTTTTTTTCTTCTGGGCGTAGCAGAGCCTGGCAGCAACTTGATCACAAAAGAACTTTTTTTCCTTGTGCTGCCATCAAGCAGCAACATTATACAGTACAGAAAGTCTCCCACAAGAATCTGTAGGGCCTTAGAGAATTTGCTTAAAGATGAAAATCATGAAGGCAGTGGTTGGGAAAAAAAAAAATAAAAAGGAAAGTAATGTTTTCTTCTAAGAGCTTGAAAGAAGGGAAGAAGAAGAATACAAAGTCAGGAATGAAGATGACATTTGCTATTGTCTCCTAATAAAGTACAAACATGATTCAGAAAAGCTGAGGAGGAATAATTCAAAGAAAACAATCAGTAAGGAATTTAGACTGAAACAAACAAACAAAGTAACGAGAGAAAGCTGTCAAGGCAAGATGTTGAATTGTCATCCTGGGAGATACCAGTCTATGTGAGATGGCTAAGAATAACTGGCTCAATCCAGGCAGATGCAAAGGAGTGGAAATGACAGCAAGTCCCTGCCAATTCAGTCTGGAATGTCACTCTCATACATTCTGTCATTTTGGTTTTGTGCAGTGCAAGCCACATTTATCTCATCAATGACAGATTATTTCCCATCACAAAGACAATCTTATTTGATTAATACAAACAACACCTATCTTAGCTGTCATCTAACACTATATTTTTTTTCATTACAGGAAACTGTATTTTGGCTGCTAGCAGTTTGTTGGTAAATCTCCCTCTATCCTGGGTTTGATCATGGTACTGAGATCACCAGCACTGCAGCACACAAGTTTTTACATCTGAAAGTTGTGTCAGTGCTTGCTAGACACATGTTAATCTCACCCTCAGTACTCCAGCTGGAGTTCTGTGTCCCTCTCCAGGCTCCCCAGCATAGGGCAGGCATGAAGCTACTGGAAAGTGTCAGGCAAAGGGTCAGAAAAATGATTAAAGGACACAAGCATCCCTCCTACACAGTGGTTGAGGGAATTGGGACTCTTCAGCCTGGAAGGTGAGGAGAAGGATCAATCAAGGGATCTTATCCATGTGTATCAATACCTGATGTGAAGAGTAGAGGAGGTGGAGCCAAGTTCTTCTCAGTGGTGTTCTATGTCAGGATTAGAGACAATGAGCATAAACTGAAATACATAAAATTCCATGTAAACATATCATATGATTTTTTTTTTATTTTAAATTTTTATTTTATTGTGAGGATTTCCCAGAAAGGCTATGGAGTGTCCACCCTTGGAAATACTCAAAACCCAGCTGGGTATGATCCTGAGCCATCTTCTTTCACTGACCGTGCTCTGAGCAGGGCAGTAGCATTAGATCATAACCACAGATGACATTCAAACTCAGCTATTCTGTGATTGGTATAATCTGTAAATGCAAGAAAAAAAAAGTGCCTGTCTTAAAATGTTGACATATAACTAAAATGGTATATCATGTCACTATGCACAGCTCCAGGATATGATGTTCACCAGGACAGTTTAACATAACACTCTCAGAACACTGGCTTGTTGCAGGTTATAGGGCCATTATACTAATAACCCACATCCCAGAAGTCTGGCAATTCTTTGGTTTTATTACTTCCTAATGTACAACAAATGTCAAGGTACTTCATGAAAAGCGATAATCATTGCTGTATTTCCCATCACTGACAACATTTTAAAATATCTGTATGCTTCAAAGCATAGTCACATTCAGGTTCTTTGACATGACAAGTATTAACTGAAGACTGGGTAAAAAAAGATTTTCTGCTGGTCCCCCAACCTGAGAAGCACAGAGCTCCCCTCCCTTCACTTGAGGGTAAAGTCCTTCCTGGGAAGAATGGCTGTTTTGCCATTCCATTCAGTAGGGCCATAACCTGGCAAGTAATCAGCTCTGATATGCACCTTTAAAGTAATGGGCAAAGGCTCCACAACAGTCAATATAAAATACTATGGGATGCTTTCATGGATTTCCCCAGCTGACAAAGAGCTACAAATAATTAATTTAGTTAAAACTTGCACTTTTAACTACCTAAAATTGCTCGAGGATTACCTGTAATTAAGATTGAAGCAAGGCCTCGACCAAAAATATATGCAATAGGCATGGGGATTCTAACCACTCTTTCCTCCTGCTCTCAGTTAGTACAAGCTGATGACACTATTGCTCATGAAATTTCTGAGATGGGCACAAGCTGAATCCCAGCACCCCTCTCTCCCCATCCAGAGGGATGGAGCAAGTTTTTGGTGTTTCCTGGTGGATGATCAGTTGCAAGAAAAGCATAGGAGCAGGTGCAGTGGGAGCTTCAGCTCAGGAAGCCATCAATAGCCTGCTAACTCTTCAGGATATTCTGTTGTCTTGTGGGTACCACCAGAAATCAGTTTTTTAGAATAGGGTGTGATAGAGTTTCCACTCATCTGAGTCCTACTGATTTTTAAAGGGTTTGGATGACTTGTAAGAGCCTTGCAGGCAGGCATCTGACAGCTCAGGGCAGGGTTGAAGAGATGCAGGGCAAAAACATCATGGTGAGGTAGACAAGATGAAGGCTTAAGCAAATGAGATTAAGACCCTTTTAAGTTTGGATGACTGGAATGTTTAATTTATACTTACCCACAGTTTGGATTAAAGTAAATCTACTTTCAGGTCACCTTTTGCAGCTTTATTTTAGATCTCTTATCTGAAGCAAAGCAGAGGACAGAGTAAAGTTGACACAACTGGAGGCACAAATGAATGCAGTGACTTTCTTCAGCATGTACTGGAATGACACTTTAAATCCAGCTTCTTATAAGATGTACTCTTTGATTGTATCCAGTCTGTCATAGGCTTCAAAAATATGTAGGCTTTCTGGGAACACACTGTAATATAATGACATTTTTTATATATATAAGCCAAATATTTCAGAAAATTGACATCACAGATGACACAAATTTTAATCCTGTTAAAAGTATTACAAAAACAGTGAATTGTATCTTATTTTATTGTAGCTAATGACCATTCATTATAATGAAAAAACAAAAAGTTTCTGACATCATCTTATGATATTCTCTTATCTGTAAAATAGTGATGATCACTGTCACAAGGGATAGAATATATATATCAAATAAAGATATTAGCCATCCTAGCTTTAGTATGACACACCATTAATCAAATGAAACAGGAAAAAAAAAAGCCGGCTAATTTGAAAATATCACAGATCGAGGAAAGACTATAAGAAATTTAAGGAAAAATCTCACCAGAGCATGATCTTATTGAGCACCATTTTAGCTGAGTGGCACTGCTGCAGGTACCTCTGCTAAAAAACTCTGCAGAGCTACAGGGCAGTGCCCCGTTGAAAAGAGTGGAGAATTTCCCAGGACTTAGAAAGTGTGAATTATTGAGATAAACTGAGTAATGTGAACAACCTGTAGTTGCTTATATGCAGGACATAACAAACCAACCCCCAAACAACAAAACCCAGTGATCATACTCACAGGTGCACAAGTCTTCTGTGAAGAAGTGGTGAAGGTGGAAATGAGCTACAGATATTTAAAGGCAAATATGTACTGGCTGGTTTTACTATGAACACAACTCAATGTTGCTGAGTTTCAGTTAAAGTCCCAATACAAAGTACATCCATACCAACAGATTTTTCATGTAGAAATCTTTTCAGAAGTTGGAATTACATTTTTTTTTTGTTAATTTGTTTGGAGGAGGGGATTAAAATTTTCAGATCCAATTATTTAATTGCAGACTTGTAGTTATCCTATTAAAGACCGCACATAAGACAGCAGAATATTGGTAAACAATGACTTGGTTTCAGTTATAAAAAAGGGACGTTATTTTTAGTAAGATTTCTTAGTTGTTTCTGATGTTTTTATTGAATACGTGCAGTTAAAAGACTGCAATTTAAAAAACTACTTATGTTTGTATAAGTTACAATAAACATAAACAATATTCCAGCATTAGCCACGTGCCAGACCTGTGCAGTGAGGTTGCTGATGTAAATTCTTGTGGAGTTTGGAAATAGTAGGGTAGTGAGTCCAAAATATGAAGACAAATTTTCTGCAAAGCAACCTAGATAATGGGCTATAGAAGAAAACAGTTGTGATCGATCTGAAAATCTCTGGAGGAGGTTAAATCCTTCTCAGCAAAATGAATAGATTTTGGCTACAGTCCTCAGTTACCATTAGTGAGAGGGGAAGAGGAAATGCTGCCCAAGGGCTGAAGAGAGCTTAGCTCAAGAGGATGCTCTCTGGTGCAGCAGAGCAGTGCCAAGAGGCAGCATGCCTGAGGGGGTCCCATCCTACCACTCACAGCAGATCCCTGAGTGCATCTGGGCAGGCTGGAGCTGCAGAGGGGCGAGTCCTGTAACAGGTGCACAGAGCTGCAGTCAGTGCAAACAGAAAGTAAAGTTGTGGTTATCTTAGAGATATGCCCACAGGAATTAGAGTTACAACATCCATGCTCCTTAAGGGGGTCATTGGCAGAAGCTTCTCCTTTAGTCACAGGGAATACCCCTCGCTGCTCCCGCAGCTGCAGGGGGAGAAGAGGATCTGTGAGGAGTGAGGAAGGTTTTGTGCTGGCTGCCACAGTGCTCACACTGAACCAAAGATGGGTGTTACCTAACACTGCTGGGCAGGGATGCTGGAGAAATGGCTTTTTTTTCCCTGTTACCATGGAGATGGTCAGACCAGACCATTAATGAGATGTCTGATGCAGCAGGCAATATAATACCATATGTGGCAGGCTGGATGTGGGACATTAATCCCGTATATCAGCCATCTACTTACCAGAACACTTCTAGCTGACTGTGATAAAAGTGGTAAAAGGAATATGTAAGCTGTGGTCTTGTACTTCAAGAATGATCTTTATTCAAAATTGGATCTTTCTCACCCTTTTTGAGCTAATACCTGACACTAATGCCATCTGCAATATTATTATAGCCTCCTATCTACTATTTCAAATTTTTTATTAGTCTATTAATTATTAAGATCTAGTAAAATCACTGTGATAGGAACATGCTGTACTTAGGTCTGAAAAGAAAACATTAAATCTTTCTTACAGTGTAAGGTCTTTTAGCAATCACATAACTCCAATGCTTTAGCTTCTAGCTGGAGCACTTCTAGCTTCCAGCATTTTTAATATGGTTTCCTGGAAAATCAGGGGAGATAAACACATGTGTCTGCATAATCAAGCCCGCTCATCCATAGTGGAATAAACAGAGAGAAAGACTTATGTGCTTATTTCATTAGTATATACTATTGCAAAATAAGTGGTATCACACGTATGAAAATATTTTTGCATATTAAGTTTTTCTTTTTCTAAGTCTGGATTTATTTTATTCCTTTGAAGCAGAAGAGCATGGAATCAATCTTCTACTTTGAATGTTATAGATAATCTGATATTCAGCAGCCTTCTGAGCACAAAATCCTATGTGGGTGGACACAGAGGTATGAAGCTGGGATTTCAGGCAATATAGAGGGGCAGAGGTTTTGAAAGGAGTAGATAGAGCTGAAGCAGAGAGAGGAATGAAAGTAGGAAAAAAAACCCTCAGCATTTTTTACTGTTGCAGGCGATAGACACTTAATGACCTCAGTCTGAGGACTCTCCCTGCTGCAAGTAACCTTATGCACATGACCATACAATCAGACTCACTTACAGACTAAGGAATGCCTTGGCAATAGCAGCCATATTTCTCCAAGCAATTTTACACAGGCTGCTTATCATTCTTATTTTAAATCTAGCAGTGGAGTACTTTAAATTATTCAGTTTGGGTAATTCCTGTGCAAAATGCCAAGGCATACTGCTTTTGTTCATTATTTACACCAAATGTCATTGGACATACCCGAAATATTAACTGAGCCCAGTTCCACCAGGCACATGGTAAGCACCTGTGAGAACAGTCACTCAACCTGCTACTCAAGCCATTGTTCTCTTGGGAAAAAAAATAGACAGGATAAGGAACACATTACTGAAATCTAATCCTGCAGTAATAATAGGTTACCTCAACCACCTGCCTGCTATTAAGTACATATCCTAAATCAATTATATAGCTCATTACACCATCACTGTTTGGGCCATCTAGTTAAATGCATCCTGATAAACACGTAGATAAAAATGAGTGCATCTACACTAGAGATGTGCCATAGAATTTAAGAAAAGGCTAATTAAGGAAATAGTCTGTTCAGTAATGAGACATAAAACTCTTATTCCCATTTTTCCCCCCTTCACTTAGGAACAGAATTATCCATAACTCTTAAAGAAAGGCTGTAAAAAAGGCATTATGGAAAGCAGTTTCTACAGTGAATGATTTTTAGACTTGGGTGTCCGGAATAAAAAGACTAGATCACTGTCTCTGTTGAAGGGATGCACTCTGAGGAGAGGTTCTACATATGTTAGGTAAAAAAATATTAAAAAAATATTGGAGAAGTCATTGTCCCTGGGCCTTTTTTCTTTTTTTTTTTGTCTTATGAATCCTATTAAAATAAAAAATGTCCAATCACACCAAATTATGTGATTCTGTGTGTTTATTTACTGTAGATATTTTTCACTAGGCATGAGAATAAGAGCAAACTTGGTTTCATAACAGTCTCATTTCCCTCAGATGAATTTAAATAGGAATTTGAAATATTGAAGGCAGGCAAATCACAGTTAATTTTCCAAAGAAATATGTGCATTATAACATAATCTAGAAACTTCACTTATGGACCTGGACCTCACTGATGTTAACTCTGCACTGCAATAATAGCTGGAGACAGGTAAGAAGTAGGAATGTTTGTGTTGATTTCAACAAGTGTCAAGTCCTGCATTCCTGCCACTAGTACTGTAGCTGTTTCTGTTTAATAATGTGGCAGTTAAAAATAAATAACAGAAAATGTTAACCTTTCTCCATTTCTTAGTCTGGGGAATTCACATCGACTGTTTTATGTTATAGAAAATGTATTTGCAAAGCCAAGAACCACCTTGCTGCATTTCACAGGGAATTTTTGTCAAGTTCTACAAATCAAATAATGCAACCAACAATTTGGTGCTCTGCATTCAGCAATTGTTTATGTTGTCTGCTGCCTTATGTCTGAATTTTTAGTCCAGCTTTTTTTTTTAACCTCATTTATACTGCAAAATTTCTTCTCACTGTTTCCCACACAAAGCATTTGTTAAATGTGCACATCAGAATTGTACAGGGAAATCCTTTTAATGGTCTGACTGCGTCAGTCTCCAAAAACAGCATTATCTCCCTCCTCTTAGAAGTTAGTCTCTTGCCTCTTCATCCAGGAGCTCTATTCAATCCTTCTGGCACATCCTTTATCAGTAACTGGGCTGCTTTCTTTCTCCCTTGGACTCCTGGATAATTTATAAGTCATTCCTTAGGAGTGCACCTTTTCCACTTCTATAGGTATTTGTTACTCTTAGAGATTTTCACATTTCTCTGTGCTTAAAATCTCCTTTCTATTTTCTTTCTTTCTTTTTTTTTTTTTTTGTAGTGGATTCTGTTGTATCATGTAATACAGATCCTTCTGTGTGATGAATCTCACATTGCTCTTCCACAAGTCCTAGTGGCATTTACACTCACATTTTAGGCAATTTTCACTGATGAAAGTGCTCAGTGTCAGCCTGGTCTCTCTCACCCCAGGACCTCTATTTCAAAGCAAATACCCACTGGCAATAGCTCTCAACTGGACTCTTTATTATCCATTTAGCATGAATTTTATTAGTGCTCTAGAGTGGTAATGTTCTTATGGTCATACCAAACATATTAAAGTTTATTATGCTGTTGCTATTAACCAATTTTCTAACCTCAAAGAATGGAAATAGAACTTACTCTTCAAAATATTTGTTGGACAACTTATGTCTGCTCTACTCTTATGTTTTGATTTTGTTGTCAGCTACTGCTTCTACCAAGCTCCAACCTTCTCCCTTTAATTTTAGCTGGGTCAGCCAACAGTTCTTCAGGCCCTCGCTCTTTTCAAATTCAAGGGAATTATTCTCCTTCTGTTTGAATTTCTGTGATATATTAAAAGACCAAAGATTATCTCAGACAGGTTGGTTTCAATTTATCAAAACTGGCTCATATTTAAGATATCTATCTCTGAGTAGACATGAATCACGTCGCTTGGATACTATAAAATTGAAAAGTGTATACTCTTCCTCTGTAAACAAATCACACAACTCTGCTATTTTTCAAATAAAGAGCAGAAACATTTATTGGACATGTAGGCTTTTTACACCATTTATGAATAATTTTACCATTCTTCATTCCTAATGTAACTTCAAAAAAATTATCCATACTTCTCCTGACATGGATTTTTTGCCTATATTTAGCTACATTTTTATCTGTACTACATTTAATAAATTCCAAGTCATATTAGTTCCCCTCTATTTTGACTTTTGAGTTTTTAATAAACATTTTATTGGTTTGAATGTCATCATTCGTAATTATTATAGTTGTAGTATCTCCAAACTTTTCTTTTTTCCTGGGGAAATGATGACTTCATCCTACCAAAACCTGACCCTCTATAATTCTGTTTCTATAGTGCGTTCCTATTTAAAACATTCCTTTATAATTTTGCTTACAAGACTTCTCAGTAAAGAGAAAATTGATCTGGGGTTAGTTAGCTAATATTTCAATTCAGTGCATTTTTGATTCTCATTTTCTGAGGCAATCAATAACCTCAAAGGAGTAGCATTGGTACGGAATTCCTCTAACCACCAGTCTTCTGTTCTGTTCTATTCTAATAAAGTAATCAACAATGTTATTTTGAGAAGCTTTATAGATCTGCATGACTTCAGACTTCGTTGTTTTCTTTTTCTCTGCCTCTTATTAGTTTAAAAATAGGTATAAAATAATGATTTGCAAGGGGTGCTTTAGACTTCCTGGAATAGGTACACAGTGAACCTCTCAGGAGACTCAAAGGACTGCAGAACAGAAATTGCATTTTTCATTTTTGAGGACTTTAAGTGGTTGAACATGCATTTTCATTATTCTGGCTTGTAATAAATATTGAAAGAAACATAAAAAAATCTACACCATGAAAATTTATACCAAACTTGACTTAACCATATTTGCACCCTTACAACTGTGGAAATTTTTGCGATGAACAACCTGACTCCTGAAGAACATTTCTTAAGGCAAATTTGTATGTCTTCTAAACAAATCATTATTTCTTCCAAATGTGTCCGCAGAGTAGACACTAGTGCCAAGTGAGGAATTCTCAGCACGAGTCCAGAAGAGAGAGAATCTATTGTTTGATAACCAGAGATAACCAGAGAGACTCTGGCGTGCCAGGCAAAACTAAGGCTCACACCTGAGTGCCAAAGATCCCCGAAGATTTGTTACAATGTGTTCACATTCAAGAATTTACACAGGCATCGCAGATGTTCTGTACAGCTTACAGGAAGGAAAATGTGCACATGTGTGCTGCTGACTGTGCACAAAGGCATTCAGGAGAAGACTATCATTCTGTATTGAACAGGTAATTTAACCCATCAGCGAGAAGCCTTCTGGAGCGAGTGGTATGCAGACAATTGGCTGAATGAGAAAGCAGCCCCTTCCTAGCTGGGACTGAGCTCTGCACTTTGCACTGCAGCAAGCTGTGTGCGTGATTATTAATGGAGGGGATGGTGTACACCCCTTGTATGTGTGAAGAACAGACAATGTCTTTGAGGCATTTTAAAAACCCATATTGAATGGGGAATACGTCCCCAGAAAAGTGCTCTTCTAGATCCAAGAGATTATTAAACACATCAGTGCAGTTCATTGCAGAAAAACAACTGGCTTCTTTGGCAGGATTCGTATTTTTTTACCCATTGTAATGTAACGTGTGTAATTCTAAAACAGCCCACATAGAATCATCTAGTCCAGACCTTTACAGGCAACATGAATGCTGCCTGTCAACAGCAGTCCTTTAGCTGTCTGTAATTATAGAGAAAATTGAATCTGACTTTGCCCAGATTGTTTTAAAATAATATATTTTCCCTAGTAATTATAACAACATCCAGTTGCCTGCCTGTGTCTTTTTTTCTTCTTTACAAGCTACAACATTCCCTCCCCATTAAAAAGTCAATTTAATAGATTTCTGGTCCTGATCATAAAACTTCAATCATCCAGTCATGGAACAAAACAAACCCCTGTAATTTAAATGCCTGATCGTGAAGTTATAATGCTACAGTCTAACCAACTACCAGTCCTTACGGATAATAAATACTTCATGAGTTATGGACTGAAAAACGATCACCCAAAAGACCTCCCTCATTATACTGAATAAGCACTTTATCTTTTTTTTCAGGGAAGATAGCAAAACCTCCCTTACTGAGAGCCTACTCTGCTCCTCAGAGATTTTTCTCTGTTTGTGTTGTTTGCTCTGCTTTTCTCACTGGCTCCTCACAGAGACTGGCAATTTTCACACTCATTAAATGCCTATTGTATTTACCAATAGATAAAACTCAGAGGGGACAATGTTGACCTAGGCTCTGCTTTGGTTGTATTCCTTCTACTGGCAGGACAGGAACATAGTGTTATAAAGGATGATTTGTTGGGTGCATAGGAGGAAAAAAATCTACCTTCAGAGTCTAGTAAATTTACTTATTTTCCAGTAATTACTAAAACTGCTATTTTTCTTAAGAGTAGGATTAATATAAAAAGAATCAATATTAACAACATTTTAGAGGCTTGAAATATTATACGTAGATAACCATACTGTGGGACCAAAGAAACTCTCCTTTTTCAATGAAAGTCATAGAAAGAATGACATTTAGGTAAGTACTACTAGATCTGGCATTAATTATTCCTATAAATAAACTTAACTGTGGGATGGAGATTAAAATTTTGGCCTTTAGTCCAAGATGTGCCATTTGCAATTCATTTTATAAGGACAAATGAACTTTGATTTCTTACAAGTAATTTATAATAAATGATATTGTTGCTATTTTAAATGCTCAAAATATGTTATCAATTGGCAATTTTTGTCTTTGAATATTATTAAAAAATAATTAATTTTGACAGCTAAGAATTCTGAGAAGTAGTATTCCGTCTCGTATTGTACTATGCTTTTCCCACTTTCAGTGAATAAATAATTGAGTTTTTGTTTTAATCTGAACATCACGACAAATCTGGGTTTGCTGTCCACTGCAATATTACCAAACGTCAGAATTAAAAAGAAGCCATACTATGTGAAAACTGGCATAAAATATGCTTCTGAGCTCATTCATTCTGCAAGCTTGTCATGTGCAATGTGGGCTATATTACAAACACGTCTCTAAGGGGTAATATTTCATTTCATTTTGCATTCTAATAATCTGTTGGCATAGTAATATGGATAACAAGAAGGAAAGATAAAGTGAATTTTCAGAAATGTTGAATACTCAGGGTCTAGAAGGCATTTTAGGTAATAAAAGCAACAATCTCTTCCAAGGGATTTTTTTAACCTCATCTGCAAATAATATTGATATGCTAAAATACTTTCATAGAGCATCACATCCTGTTAGATTCTAACTCTGGTAAACAAGTTCCTCAGAACTGTATTGACACAGTCTGAACAGCCTCAAAGCTTAATATGATGTTTTCAAAGTCATTGTTTAGTCCTAAAAACTTTAAAATATCAGTAACCTAAAGGTTCATTGTGCTCCTGGTTAATGGTCCTTCTTCATGGGCAGAACAGGACAAACCTATGCACAGAAGGTGGAGTTTAGGATGACTCTCTCAGCATGTAGAGAGCTAATTACCTGGATCACATCCATCCTGCAGCTATAAAGAGATGGGGAAAGTAGTCACCCTGCTCTGCAGGGCTGTCCATCTTCAACTGAAAAGATGCAGGGAGTGAACTGCAGGTTTTGTTCTGCAAGGCTGATGGGATTTCCCCACTAAACTGCTGCAAACTTGAATTGAGCTCCAGACCTTCTCTTCACCCAAGGACATTTTCAGTCCTAACACTGTCTTTTCATGCCCTTGTTCATCTTAGCTCTTTCCAGAGGTGTGCTCTGCAATCCAATTTCATGTACCATTCCCATCTAGTACATAGGGAACAAAGTGCCTAACTCAGCCCTGTGAACTGTACTGACTTCTGGCACCTAGATGTGCAATACCAGGGGCACATCTCTTTTTTGGATAAAGTCCCTAAACTCAGTGGTCTCAGCTCTGGAAATCATAAACCTGGTTCCAAAGCACTTTTGAATTGATACACAGTATATCTGTCCATGTTAGAAACTTTTAGTTTCCAAATGTTTTACAAATCCTATATAGTATGTCTATGTAAAGATTTCTTTTGGGCTGTTTCACACCACACAAGGTGCACAGATATTCAAATTATATATTAATTCCAGAGCAATTCATAAACCTTTTTCTCTTTGTGTCTGTCTTCAAGTGCAGGGAAGTCCTACCAAAATCTCCCTCTGTGTGCAAAATGCCAAATCTTTGCTCACATTGCAGGATGCTCTGAGAAGTTTTCTCTTATCTTCAGTTGCACATAAGGAAATGTAATCTCACCAGGCTTCTCCATAACACAGAGCATATTCTGGTCAACACAAAGTTTTTTGGCAAATGCTTTGTCCCCCCTGCTTGGCTGGAGACTTAAGGACAGGAATAACCAAGCTCCTGTTCAGGTCAAATAAAGTGAGGGAGAGAAAGTGGTGCAGCCTTTGTGTGCTGCTGCCTGGCATCTTGACGAGTTTACTATTCAATGTTGCTTTGTGTGAAGTTGGCAAGAGTCTTAAGTCTCTCTCTGTCCTGCCTTTCTGTCCACTTCCATTACCAGTCCGTAAAAGAAGGGCCTACCTTTCAGTCATTTCCTGAGGGACAATGGACTGGAGGGCACGAGGAGGGCAGGCACTGCAGGAACTATCTATCTCCAGTGGAGAGGCAGAGTTTTGCTGAGGGGAAGGGGAAGGTTTTGCTGAATTAGCACCTTGAGGACCAGCTGAAGTCCCATTTGCTTACATGTTGAAGTGTTCTGCTGAATTATAGCCCAGGGCAGCCAGCTGCCAGCCCTTCGCTTCCTGATTAAAAACAAAACAGCATTTCAAGAAGCTGCTCATGTGCTATGAGTAGAGTCATCCAAGGTCCCCCTCTTTTCCTGATTATTCCTCTGTGCCTGCCTAACAAAACT
Source organism: Corvus kubaryi (assembly GCF_017639235.1). Classification (NCBI taxonomy): domain Eukaryota; kingdom Metazoa; phylum Chordata; class Aves; order Passeriformes; family Corvidae; genus Corvus; species Corvus kubaryi. Next base: position 5,843,385 of record NW_024580666.1, on the reverse strand, counting down.
CCGTCCAGTGCTTTAAGGACTGCTGTAGTTTGAACAAACTGTATGGAAGGACTACATTTTCTAATTATGTGCCAATTTATTTTCTCTTGCTTATCTCATTCCAGAAAACAGTATGGCTCTTAGCAAACATCCTGAGGCAGTACAATTGCCTATTAAATAGGACTCCCTGTTGATTTCAATGTACTTTCAAAGTGCTTCAGAAGGTTGATGGCACAACACAGCTCAAAGGTGCCTTTTGGTAGTGCATTTTCTGGTACACAGAGAGATAATAACAAAGGAAAATCTGAATGCTTCTTGATCATGGCTATCAGCACTGACATTGCTATACAAAATAAAATAACCCTTTCTTAATAGATTAAAGTGTTTTTATCCTGGAAATGCTGTGTGTGACACAGGGTATAACTCCAGCCAAGTCTGAGAAAATGAAGTATCTCCTATTCTTAGATAAATCAGAAAATCCATGCAAAACAGTCCAGGCAGAACACTCAATATTCTCTCAGAGGCCGTGTAATGTTTTCCAGTGAAATTCACAATGCAATCTCTCAAATCAGATTAAAATATCTGAATAGTCTCAGATGCAAACACATGGAAACAGACCCACAAGAGGAAGGGAGGGCTGGCACATGGTTTTTGGGGAGGAGACACTGCTTTCCTCAAGACTGCTTTTTCTTAAGGCAGAAATGCTATTTCAAGAGAGAACCATGGCCACCTTGAGGAGATAAAAGTAAATCTTTTCATATCAGCAATCACACTGGCCAAGCATAACATTTTCTATCAGCTCTGGATTCAGGGAAAATTCCTATAAACTAATAACCCGTGTCTGAACACACTGAGGGGGAGTAAAAGGATTTCAAAATTGATTGGTTTCATAGTTCTGACACTTCATTTTTTCCTATATAAGTTTTTTAAATAAGTTAAGCACTGCTTTTGAACTTTTCAGTCATATGTGAGGTGATGTCACTATGGAATGGAGTCTTGCTAATATCTGTGGAAAGTTACTACCCAAGTTGCAAATGTTACTGCTGATTTTATGTGCCCATTATTTGAAGTATCCTATTTCATTTGAAAAGGGATGCTTTTTATCAACATGTCCCTACTCTTACACTTTAAAGGTCAAGGACATCCAGTTTGGCAATTCCAATTATTGGCAGAAGGAGTTGCTAATAAGCATAGCTGCTGCTGAGAGAAGGTGCATCCTGTCACTGTCATCCCCAGAGAATGGTGGAATCACGACACAAATCCAGGCTGTAAGGTATGGCCGAAGCAGAGCTAAGACCTCATTTAATGAATAACTCATATTTTATAGGGTAGTTTGCAATGAAGAAATTACATGATTGTCTTATTCACTCACCACCTCTCAAGGTGATAGGCTGAGCAGTAAGACACCCATTTCCAAATATTACTCTCACAAGACTGAAAACAATTCTAGTGTTCTCACAACAACTTGCAAGTGATAAAATGGTTTACATTCTTCAAACTGCTGTCCATCCCATTCGCATGATGTACTAGTTTGAAAACAAACCAGTGGGAGGCACCAAGTCAGAATAACAATTTAATAGAGAAATTAAAGGAAAAAATAAAATAAAACACTCGTTCAAACTGACAGAGTCAAGATACAACCTGACTCCCTGTTAGTCAGGGTGGTGGTAGCAGTCTGGTAGAATGGTGGCTGCAGTCCTCTGGAGCAGTGATCCTGTAGAAAAGGGTCTGCTCTTCCTCGGAAGGTCCAGTGGTGGCTGTGTAGCTCCTGTCCTCTGGAAATCCAGTGGAGGGGTTGTCTCTGGTGTTCAGAATCTCAGATTATATCCAGGATGGAATTCTTGGTTCCTCCCTCTGGGTGGAGCATCTCACAATGGGGTAACGAGTCATGAGGCCAGGTGTTGATTAAGCTCATTAACAGAAGATAATTCGGAGGGAGTTATCTCTGAGTCATGGGGCAGGACAATGATGGGCCATTAACAGAAAGATAGTCTGGGGGGAGGAGGCAAGGAAACACTGCCCCTCCTGATTTCAACAGCTCATGAGGATGGTAATAGAATACACTGCAACCCAGGACACATGAGAACAAAAGCTTCTCACAGAGAAACTGTGAGAAGCCGAGTTTCTCTGTTTCTCAGCTAAAGCATGACAAAGGAAAAGCTTCACAAATGCTACAGAGCTGGAAAATTTCTCTGCTCCTGCCTTTTAGCATCCACAGCATCCTGTCTAGATGAGGGTTTCATTATCATCCTGATCATTTTGGTCATATGGATTTAATATATGCACATGGCAATCATGCAATCTGTGATTTAACACAGATTTAAACCCTGCATACTCATTAATTTAATAGACAATTATGCTGTATTAAGTACAATTAAACCCACAACTTTCTAAGAAAACCCCAAAATATCGATGGGATAGATTTGTTAAGTGAAAAACAGGCTTCAGAAAGCCCTTGCATTTATGTACTTGTCTGAATACATTGCTAAACTTCTGATTTGAATTTTTACCATAATTCAGTAAACAGTGAAACTTGTGCCATTTTTTTTATAGTTTCATTTATCTTAAATATATTTGTAGTAACCCCAAAATTCAACAATTTTCTATTTTTAGGGTTTTTTTAAACTTTGAATTAATTTCTTCCATTTTAGATATCAATGTATTTTCAAAGATGGGTTTTAAACATGTGACACTTGCCTTTATTAATAAAGCTCTTAAACATTTTTATTGACTTCGCGCTAAATGGCACTTGTGAAAATGCTGAATAAACATTTTAAGGTAGTGTTTGTGAGCTTGAATCAAGTCCCTTTTTCTCAACCATCTAGACATCAGTTAGGAATAGTTAGGGTATCTTATCCCCTATTCAAAATTTCATACTTGTGTTTCATAGGGTACGAAATCTTTGGCCTTAATTCAGTCAAAGCTTAGATGTACGATAAGCATTCATTTAAATGTAGTGTTTGTATCCTAAAAATATATTTCTTATTTTGGAAGAGTGCCATGTGCCATGAGGAATCAACAAAACCTACTGCCTTTCTTTCTCTACACTTACTTGACTTCTTGTTTAAAAAAAAAAGAAAGTAGTGAAGAGGGATCCTATTCTGAGTTTGAGTGGTACATTAGTGCACAGCCTGAAGCTAAATGCAGGAAAAATCTTGTGTACAAACCTTTCTATCAGTTTACCAAGTCTCTGTGAAAATCAAGCTGTGTAATCAAATTCATCAGAGCAATGGGACAGGAAATCTGAGCAATAAGAATGTTACACGCAATATTTTAAGTACGTGCTCTTAGTATGTGACCAGAAATCCTTCATTATGATTAACTACATGACACAGCTTCTCACACGAGAAAACTTTGCAAGTAACAAAGGCCTTGGTTAGACCTAAGTCTGCTAGATTTCTGCTGTAAAGAAGGTAGAACAAGTTTGCCTTACCTGAAGCACAACAAAATCCAGAACATTTCAAAGTACTCTACAAAATGAGCCCTTGACTGTTTTTCATCTTAAATTTACACTGAAAAACAATCAGTGTTTTCTTCTGAAACTCTCAAGAAGGGGTATTTCTTTGCTGACTGACCATGTTTGTCCAGATTTTCCAAAAAGGAAGGGGATAAAAGTTGACACAAGGGCAAAATAATTACTGATTGCTAGAAATTCATATCCTTGCATACATTTTCTGTCAAAGTTCTGTGTCTTGAAGTTTCTGTAATCTCTGTAACTTGAATTGATTCTTTGGTCAGAATGACCTTTTCAAAACAGTTTTATGCCTCTTTAAACCTAAAGCTATGGCTTAAGAGACAGCTGACAATACAGTTTGACCCCTGCCCCTCTGTGCAGAAGACGGTGACTGAGAAAATCAAACCCATAAACTACACAAAGAAAATGTTCTGCACATCCTATATCAATAATGTCTCTCCAAGCAGACCCAGGCAGAGGGCTCCCGATATTTCTACTGCTCAGCAGAAGGTTTCAATATTTAACGTGACAGGCAAAGCAAGAGGAAAGCTTTCTGATGGCAGGAAGCAAATGGATTATTCTATGCCACAAAGATTGACTTAAGTGTATGTTCCACACTCTCCTTTACCAGATTTTTCAGGATTGACATACTGTTTACCTACCTGGTCTGCCAATGATGATTTTCCCTTTAACAAATACACTTTGCAAAAAGATTGATCAGTGTCATTGTTAATATAAGCAATGAACTGCAACCACATCTAGTGCTGCTGTGCTGGTTTATGTGGAAAAAGATATTTGCAATAGCTGAGCAGAGAGTTTATGTCTCAGAAAAAAAGCTGGATAAGGCAAAAACACGTGTTCGACTACATGCTGCATTTATCTGAAATTATCAAGGCTTCTGCTGAGCAGAAATGATTTTTGCCCATTGTTCTGAGACAATTAGAGGACAGTGAGACCAGCATGCCTCTGAGAACTTTGGGTTCTTTGCATTGATTAAAAAAGGCATCCAACAAATTCAGAATTTTACATCCTTATTTGATCAGTAACTGGAGAATTAATTCTTTCATTTTTGGATCCTGAATATGAGTGGAGAAGATTGAGGAAGCCTCCATTTAAATATTTTCATGCCTCTCTAAGACTCTATTTCACCTGCAATTGCCTATGACACCAACTGGTAACTGCTGCCTTAATACAATTTACTTTGGTTACTTCTTTCCCTCTTTTAATTTGCACTTTCTTTGGAAAAAAAAGGAAGTTTATGAACAAAGTTAATATTTAAATACTGAGTCAGTGTTCAAATGCTGTTCTGTTTTATAAATGTCCTTGTAATAGCCAGATAATGGTTCAAATGGGTTTTGATGCTTTTCATAGTCTGTGCAGCAGTGCTCATTCAAACAAGTTGCCACTTAAGGCTGCAGTGCCTCTGGGGAATCCTCAATGACAGACAATGAAAATAACAATTTGCTAAGCGTATCATTTTCTCTCAACAAAGATGGAATGTTGAAAAATGCTTTACATTCTCCCAGTTGCTCCAGAGGAAGCCAGCTAAATATTTTCTATGGTATTTAGTGAAAACAGGCTTGGCAACATAATCCCCAAATTTTGTTCACAAGCAAGCTTTCCCAGTGTGATCAGCCCTTACCTAAACTATCAGTCTACTTGTCCTCCTTTGATCCTTTCCTTTGATAGGACTGCTGAGTCTCCTCTCAGCAGCACAATATGTTCTAGGGTCTGTATAATCAGCCGTAACACTTCTCACGATCAAAAGGGCTCTTCAGTGCCCATAGATGTACTGTTCTCATGGCCTTTCCTGACAGCTGAAGATGCATATCTAGGATGCCTTTCATTCCCTTGAGGGACTGTGGGTGTCTGGAGGAAATTAAAGCAGCATTTTGGCTAGTCTCAGGACAGTATTACAGGTCCCTGGAGCTGTAGGTGATATGGGACTCCACCTTTGAGATAAATGAGTCACTGCTCACCCTCTGCTTCAGTTTTGAAAGCAGGCTCAGTGCACTGCAGTAAAAAGGGTTTGAGAAAGATAAAGGAGAATAGAAAAGTAAAATGGTACATGCAGAAGAGAAAAAGGAGAGACAGAGAAATTCAAAAGTCTGAGAACAAAGAAACAAATCCCAAGCATTGTGTCAAATTTAGAAAGAGTGCAATGAGATTTGCCAGGGAATTTCTACTAAAAACAATATTGAAGAGAGGTGGGATTTGGCATTCAAGACTCCTCTTTTCCCTGTGCTAATACAAGCGATATTAAGAAAAGAAACAACTGACAGAAAAGAAAGAATTGCTACAACTTAAAGAAATAGGAGCTACCTAAAATGTAAGAATTGACCTGCAGACAGTCAAATTAATTTTAGGGATTAAAACAAAGTGAGTCCAATTTAGATGCTCCACCACAATTTTCACTTAGCTTGTGAAACAATGGAGAATGTTGTCTTATATCTCTGACTATTGCAAGCAGACAATAGTATGATTATTTGGTAGAGGCTGTAACTATTAAGTATATTGTTAGAGGTTTGTTCTCAAGAGAAATAACATTTATGTCAGGAAGAATGACAATTTAATTTTACACTCATCAATATTCCTTGCTTGGTGTAGTCTCCTTTCCCAGCACAATATATTTTATCAAAATAATTTATGTTTTGTATGCTGTCTATTGAATTAAGAGTATTTTCAACTGAGGCAAAGCAATTTTATGAACCCTAGCTTTACATTCTTGGGAATTCTTCTCAGTTCAGCACACTGCATATGTAATCACCAATACAGAATAATTTTCTTATAAAAATGTTAAAGGAAGAGATTGTGTGTTCAAACAGCAGTATAATTTGGCTTTTTTCTTCATCTAAATACACTTTACTCATACACAGTGGAACATTTTGAAGAGTAGAAGCACTAATGGTAAACAGAACCTTCATCCACATGCCTCAGAGCACTTTAGAAATGGAATCGTCCCCTCTTCCACAACTGGACAGCAAAGAGCTTGCACAAGGTCTTCTCACACGTTGCCCATTACTGTGGTTACAAGGGCTAGGGACCATCCTCTTTCCATTGCTGGCAATCTGGAATATTGAGGCAGAGAAACCTGAACTTGTCTTTCTGGGTATTTTATTTCTATGGCCTCTCTGAATGCTAAGAAATGTGTTTCATTTTATGAAGCATAATACAAAACAAACCCACTCTAAGCAAGTAATTAGTATAAACATATTTTAGATGAACTGATAATGTCAATAAGCTCTGAAGACTTTGCTTACTTTGTTTTGATTCAAACAGAGCAAAAGTCAAGTATTCACTGTTCTAAATTGTCTCTGAAAATATCTTTGTATCTATTTTGACAAGCCTTTTCTCAAAGCTCTTATGTTCCCATCAGAATTCACACCCACGATTGCGTTGAAAAGACAATACAAGGAAAGAATCAGACTCTGCTTCATGAAAATGGATAAACTTATTATACAGCAACCACTTAACAGTAAAATCAAGGTAATTTCTCTCAGGTTTTCTGATTTTACAATTTTTGTACTGCTTTTTGAGATTTTTAACAGAATCTAGAAAGCATAGAGTTGGATTTCCTTGCTTCTACTCTCTGTTTTACATGTAATGTTTTTATACACCAGCACAATCAAGTAAAAATTACTTCCAGTTATATTTTGAATATAGTCTGATGGATTGAAAACTAGAATTCTTGTTTATAAACTCCTTGTCAATAAGAGTTTATAGGTTACTTTTAAAATTTTCTAATATTCATTATATATTCATTATATATATTCATAATATTCATATGTATATGTATCTTTAGGCATTTTAAGATACTAAAAGGCAAATATCAAATTTCTGAGAGAAGCAAAGTGTTTTCTAAGCTAAAAGAATGGCTAAAAATAACTGGTTGTTACATCTGATCTTTTACTCAGTCATTTTCACATGCTCCCTACAGACTGCAACCAAAATGAGACAGGTGCACACAGAGTGTTAGAAGTTCCCTTTTCCTTCAGAGTGAATTATTCCCAAGTCTGTGAGGCAATAGGAAAGCTATTTTTCACCTACAGCAGGTGGAAATACATAAATCATACCTGGAAGATACCAGCACCAAGTGATTTCATGGATACACACTATAAATCAGAAAACCTTCATTCTGATTTCAGCTATCAAAATGATGCAGTTGATCTATTGAAAATCAGAAAGTCAAAGTACTTAGAAATGTATAAAATGCACCACAAACACTGATGGAGCTGATAAGATTTTCAGAAGTATTTTCAGATAAGTATCGTCAGGACTTCGAAAAGTAATCACATCACCTGGTAAACCTGTTACCATTCACTTCATTTAGTGTTCCTTTTCTTGTGTCTTAAAGGCTAGTTGTACTGGGATATCTGATTTCTGAGAAAGTAGATTCAGATAAGGCAAATTTATCCAAACAATGAATTTCTAGAGAATTAGTTAGAGTTCCAGATCATAGTGAACTGAATATACATTTCCTGTCTTGAAGCAAGCATTTGCTTTGACTTCGAAAGCAGTTTCAGGTGTTGTTAAAATGAAGATAATCTTCCTTGTAACTGGCCTGATTTTTAAGTAATATTAATACCAAAAAATAGTAAAAGTAATAAAAAAATTGAAAACATGAAAATAAGAATTTTAACAGGGGCAGGTGCTGGATTCTGCACCTGGGATAGGCTAATCCTGTTTATACTTAACGACTGGGGCATGAGAGGCTGAAGAGCAGCTCCAGAGAAAGAGATCTGTGGGTTTAGGTTGATGGCAAGTTGAATATGAATCAGCAGTGCTCTGGCAGACAAAAGGGCCAACCATGTCCTGGAGGCATCAGGCACAGTATTGCCAGCTGGGCAAGGGAGGGGATTGTCCTGTTCTGCTCTGCTCTGGTACAGCCTTACCTTGAAAATTGTGTGCAGTTTTGGGCACCTCAGTACAAGAAGACATAAAATTTCCGTTGTCTGGAGAAGGGTGACAAAGATGGTAAGAGGCTCTGAGCACAAAACTTGCCAGGAGTGACTGAGGTCACTTGGCTTATTCTGCTTGTAGAGGAGAAGGTTGAGGGGTGAGCTTATCACAGTCTACAGCTCCCTTGAGGAGGGCAGCAGAAGGGCAGGTGATGATCTTCCCTCTCAGGTGACCCCCAGTAGGAATGAAGCAGTGTTGGGAGGAGTTCAGGCTGAACATTAGGAAAAGGTTCTTCACTGAGATGGTCAGTCTCTGGAACAGGTTGCCAGGGAAGTGACACCAAACCTATCAGAGTTCAAGGAGTATCTGAATGATGCTCTTACTCATATGGCTTAGTAATGGTCCTTTGAGGAGCTGGGAGTTGGACTTGATGATCCTTATGGGTTCCTTCCAATTCAAGATAATCTGTGGTCCTATGATTCTGTTATCTAACCAGGGTGTTATCTTCCCCCTAGAACCTGGAGCTTGAATTGCTACTAAACAAAGATGCTTTCTCATACTTATACATGGGCTGTGGTTCAACAACCACCAACTAGAGAAGTGACTAACATGGACACCAAGAGGTAACACTCAAGATAAATCCATACTCAGGATAAACCCTGAGCAGCAAAAGCATGATAATTTATGAGTTTTTTATATTTGCTGTAAATACTTTTCTGTGATCTGAAAAGAAGCATTTTTAAGGGTGTGAGTGATTATTCCTTTGAGAAAAGAGAGGACCATAGTAGCAATGCAGCTACTCTTTGGGCAGTCTGGCAACACAAACAGAACTTGTAGGCTCCATGTTTTCCTCACATAGGCATGAGGAAAGACATAGGGTCAGTGTTTTACATCACAGGTGGAAAAGACTTGCCTCTTAACTTGAGTTGCTAAATGGTACGTTCAGCCCCCCTCTCTGTTTCCATGAGTCTTCTCAACTGCAGATCTGGTCTGGAAAGTGAGGCAAATGTCTCTGTTGCTGGCACACCACCTATTGTAAGATAAGGTACAAATGCTTCTCTTCATGCCTTCTGTGTTCTGCTAGTTAAAAATGGAGAGAGCAGTATGAGAAGAAAGAGAACCTCATCTGCTCTATGCTCCCTCTGTACCAGGACTGGCGTTTCTTGTCCAACCCATTTATGCTAAGCTTAATTCAATGCTGTTTCATCATTTGAATTATAGTTCTCCCAAGATGATGGTAGCTTTTGCTCTGATTTTTGATGGAATATGCTGGAAAAAAACCCATGAAAGAGCTTCTGAACAGGCAAAAATCTCAGCATTATAGACTGAAATCCTGAAACTTAAATATGTAGGTCTTTTCATAAAAGCAATTGTCTTCCTCTACAAAGGCCAAAATAAACTGGCAAACTTGCATAAAATTGATTAAAAAAAAAATCCTACTGTGTCTTTACAGTGAAACTAAAAAGAGTACTGAAATTATGAAAAGAGGAGACGTGGTTTGTTATCTATTTTTTCCGCTTTTACTATGTCATGATTAACTATGTAATTAGTGGAGTCATTAATGAAGTTAGAAGAGATCACTCATAAGTGTTTAAAGTACTGTGAACCATTACTGTACAAGTCTTTGAAGGTTAATGCATGGGGCTCATTGTGAGGTACAGGGATATTCACAAGAGCATAAATTCTCACCCTAAATATCATTTATGGATTTAAGGTGCAGATTAGAAAGCTGAATTTTCAAATCTTAATTAGCCAAAAGACATGCCACTGAGGCATATCCCTGAGGAGGGAATTAGCATGTAAACAAAGTCATTTGACAGTGAGATGGGGCAGTAAGACATCCTACTTTTCTGCAATGAATACTTTTATGACATTTCAATATGCATGGACAAAGTGCTGGGATCCTTTCTAAAGCAAAGCTGCAGTTGGGACCTAAAAGGCTCAATTCTTGCCCTTAATAAACAAGAAGACAAGCATCAAACATCTTTCTTTCCTTCTGAAAACTTTGCAATTATAGTACAAATGCAATTTTTGTTGCCAAATTCCAATTACACAAAAAATAATTGCATTCTTACCCTTTTCTGCTACCCCTATCCACTATTCATTGTATTTTAGTAATTTGCACTCTGACTTGTCAGGACTAGGCTCAGCCAATGGTGCTGAATAGTTCAGACACTGAGCTCTGAATTAGCTCTAGGTTTTTGACAGTGTTCCCACTTGTGCAGTCACTGCTTTGCACATCGTTTGAGTTGAAAATGGAAAGGTCACTGTTTGCCAGCCGTGGGAGAAAAGCAGTTAAACGTTTTCTGAGTAAACTATTGACTATCTTTAAATGCTATTCAATAGCTGTAAATTTATACTGCCTTCAGGAGCTGTGACTGAAAATTAGAAATGAGTGTGTGGGCTGTGTGCTATAAGAGGGAGGGAAAGGACAGCTGGAAAAGTTCCTCCTTGTTTCCATTTTGGGGGAGGGTACCACAATCTCCATCACACAATTTGCAGCAGATTTCGCACCTTTTGATGATCTGAATTTCTGTGGAAAGCAGCACAGTCTGAGTCTCTACCATGAGATTCAATCCAGTGATATCTGTCCTGCACCTAACCTTCCATGGATGCTGAAAGGATTAACTGTGCTCACCCTCATCCTTCCTGCCCCGTGAAGAGGACAGGGAGAGCCAAACTTGCTTTTGTTTTCACCTTGTTTTCACCTTAAAAGCTTAGCACAAGGGTTTCAATTTTCAGCCTTTTAATTAGTGTTCAAAGTTTAGTGGAGGAGCCAAGATGAGCTACATAATTAAGTGTTGATGTTTGCAGGGAGCCAAACCCAACCTTTTTATGAGACTTACTGTTACTCTTTCAGACCAGCACCACAGTGGGAGGTTTTATGAACCAGAAAGTGGCCAGGCTTTTCTTCAGCTACAACAGATGATCTCATAAAATAAATTATTTACCCTGACAAATCTTGCCTCAGCTATGTGCAGAATATGAATTCTTCACTGAACTTTTTAAAGATACAAAGGATAATAAAGATCATATAAGTTTTTAACAGCCTTTCATGAAAAAGAAAAACATCTCACAATAAAATAATAGTCTATGATATAGTCAATATACTTTATGTCCTCATGAACTGCAGCACAGTGAAGGCAAAGCAAATACAGGACAAGGGGCTACATCTAGAAAAACAAACAACACAAAGGTGTGAGACAGTTCACTCCTGGACTTTGTGTTATCAGCCCCACCTCCTTGCACACACACAGCACAAGGAGGGGAGTTTATTTAGTATGGAACCCTTTTCCCATGTTTTATTGTGTATATCAGCAGTTAGTTTTGTTATCTTTGGGTCAGGCCACACACACATTCCAAACCAAATCAAATGGAAGTTACATCTCAGTCCAGCTTCAGTGCATACTAGGTCATATTTTATTCCTAGTGGTGGCACCATTCTATTTGCAGGAATTCCTGAAAAGTTCTAGTTATGATTATTTTTCTGAGTTTCCTTTTTGAAAATATCTTTTTATTGAAGGGATATAGACACTTACATGCCATGATGTATTTCCTCATGCAAAACATTTTCAGCGAAGGCGGCTAAACAAAGTGGTGGGCATTTGGGTCAGTCCATTGCAAAAAAGAATCCTGAGCTGGCTTGCAGATATGTGGATCCCTTCTTTCTGGAAGCAGACAATCTATTTCTAAATACCTTAACAGAAAAATAGATCAAAATTCACTTTCAGCTCTTATAGCTAGGCAGAGGTATACCAATCTTCCATAAGCAGGATGTGCATCTATGTTTTAATTGGGAATTACATTCCCGTATAGAATATTGGATAGATGGTAATTTAAAAATTCCTATAAGTACTATCAGGCAGTTTTTGGCCTTCCCTCCATATACACATTAGAAAACAAGAGCATCTGTAGCTGTAGCAGAGGAAAACTCTGCAGAAGATTTTTCAGTCCAAGGATAAAATAAAAAAAAATTAAAACCCATACAATTGTTCAAATGTTCATGTATAAAATAAAAGCCAGAAAAAGCTTTTATGATTCATTTTCAATAAAGAAAATATGTTGTTTCATACTTAACTTCTGGCAATTTTAAAAAGTTCCTATCTTAGTTATAAATAGCACATTGTAGTTTTCCACCAAGAACCTTGGATTGTCCTCAGCTTGAGATACACCATATAAAGGATTAACATTTTTAGTTACACAACGTTGCCATTTTCCTCTTGTAGCCTAGTTTGAATATACTTCATATTTTACTGCAATTGTCTGCAATACTCTGTGTGTTCTCAGTACTTGGTAGAAAGAAAAAAAAATCTATAGTTCTGTTACCAGAAGATGCAAGTCCTTCTTGTTTTCTACAGTATATAGCATAAGAAGGGAACTGCAAAAATTCACTGAAAACATAATTTTATTGAAAGAGTGGTCTAGCTAAATATTTGGCCAACTGAACTACTATCAGTCTTATCATATTTAAGATGTGAGTCTTTCAAGTTGGGGTTCCTCTGTAGCAGGGAGTTATGGCAGTGTATTACTAACTGAGAGCTGAATTTCAAATTTATAGCAATTAGTAGGAATTAACTCATTGACTTAGTAGCTAACATCTGCTACTGGTAACATTGCTGCTAAATTCTTGAGGAAATGGTAGGAAGCACTTACCTGGTGCAATGATAATGTAATTTTAACAAAACACCCTTAGGTATTTCTGTCTATGAGGAAAGGGGGCAGATATTCTAATTTTTCTATCTATCTACATAGAATCCTGCTGAAAAAAAACCAACTGAAAATGAAATTTAAAAAAGGAGCAATCTGTGCACTAAGATAACTTTCATTAAAAGTGGAGCTTCCAGTTTTGAGACAGATTGTCATTATGTATGAGTTCTGTCCCCCTAGTAATTAATGACAGTGAAAATCTGTTAGACAAGACAGAATAGAAAGTGAAGAATTCATCAAGAATATTTCTGCTATTTCTATAAAAAGTGATTATATAAAATTTTGCCATAGAAACCCATTTCCTTCAAAAACATTTTGTTTTGAAATCTACTTTCAAAACATTTATCTTTTAATAGAAATTCTGCGTTGTAAAATGTAACTCTATACTACAGTTAGCATTTTAAAATTGAATAATTGAAAGTTTCCTTTAATAACACCCAAATAAGAAATGCTGTATTCTCTTTTGCTTTCAGAACTTAAAACATGATTTTGCTTTTAAAAGAAATATTTCAGGCAAAGGAAGTTATCTTTTTCTTATTCTAAATACAAAATTCAGTCTTTTGGCACATTGAAATCTTCATCCTTGAAGATGCTCTAAACTTTTGTTTCAATTTTATCTTTCTATATAATAATATTGGATATATAATGGCATACATGATTTTTTTTTTTTCTTGGGCAATTAGTTGTGCTCTGAGCCAGAGCTTGGACTACATAACTTCCATGGGTCTCTTCTCAATAACATTTATATGACTCTGTGAAACTTAAAATCATTCTCCATTATTTTTACTTCCATTGATCCTTGCAGTGAGCACAAGGAAAGTCCAGTAATATTGATTAGAATAAGGCTCATCACTTTGGAGTGAAATCCTCTGTAAAACTTCAGGTAAGAGACCTTAAATTTTTTTTAATGGAAAGGAAGATGGCACATGGAGCTACTGGAAGAAAGAAAGAAAAAAAAAAAAACTATTACAGTTCTAGGACTAGACCATAAAGGTCCAAACTCAGAAAAACAAAAATTGAAGAAAAGCTAACATACTTGGCTGGGGAAGAATGGAAGGCACATTGCAAATGTAGTCAGTAGCACATGCCAAAACACCCTGGAAAAATGCTATTAATGACTTGAAGTAAGACATCTGAGATAGGATAACACTGAGAAATTATGCAGGATGTATCTTTTCTTTGAACCCTCTTACATGGCTGGCTGTGTGCCAATACTTACCCAGTTGCATTGCGTGTGTGTACCAAAGTTGTGCACCGAGTCAGTCCTACGTAACACAAGTGTGCTATATTTTAGTGGCTTTGCCAATTTTGGTTTGGTTTTGTTTTGTATTTTGGGGGGGGTGGGGGGTGGGGGGATGGGTGGAGGGTGAGGAGTGCTTCTTGGTTTGTACTTCTTTTTGTTTGTTTGTTCATTTGTTTGTGTTGTTTTTGTAAATACTAAAATTAATCTTTCCATAAATAGAGAGTTAATATTGCCTCTGCCCTAACATGAAAAGACTGAATGGAAAAACAACACTAAATCCTCTGAAATAAATAATGTTATGCAGATCAGTGAGGTGTGTCTATATCTAGTCTTCTTCCTAAATGAGTGGACTCTCAGCCTCATTTTAGAAGTGCATTTTGATGAAGTAGATTTTGGTAAAGGCTAGAGAAATGATCTCTCTGTTTACAGAAGATACCATCCCACAGTATCTGAGAGGAGAGATAAGGAACAGCAATTTCCCTACATGAACCAAGATGAGCCAAGGAGGAAAACAAAACAGCTATTAAGAATCTGGCATCTATCTAGGACAGGGATTTAAGCTGGAAACGTAGGCCGACATTCAGTTGTTTTACAATTCCCTAACCACATACTTACTTGATAGAGAGTAATTCTTCATCAGGAAAAAATACCTGGTTAAGAAGACTTTAACTTTTCCCAAAACCACCGAGTCAGGTAAATGTGTGAATACTGGCTGATTAAAATGCAAATGGATTACCTGCTATACTGTAATTATGCATCATCTACTAAAAAATTGGTTTTGCTCGTCACTTTCTGTTGGTAGAAATGTATGTATTTTCTGATAGTTTTTTGACTTTGTTGACTTTTGCCAAAATCTGACTGTAAAAATCAATTTGAAAACTAATCTATTATAATGAAATGTGCTATCTACTACTTCTTTAAAGTGTGCCTTTGTTAAAGACATCATTTTAATGGAGAAAAAAAAGATTATTATATTTCTAAAGAATGTCTTTGGGAAGGTTAAAATTGTATGTTTGAATTTTAACCCTCTTTACTTGGGAAGCTTATATATTTTTTGCTTATAAGGTATTTCAGAAATGATCCACATGCAAGGTTGTGAAGAGAACTTTTTGACTAGATCTAATATTTAAAGACCATAAGAATTCTGGATTGCCTTCAATCATGGAAATGTCTGCTCCTGTGTAAAATATCGGTGGATTTAATGGAGCCTGAAATATTTTGATTAGCTCAAGCATGTTTGTGGTGGGTTAACCACCAAAGCCACTCTTTCACTCCCCTCCTTGGCTGGATAGGGGAGAGAAGATATATTGAAAAGCACTTGGATTGAGATAAGTGAAGGGAGAGATCATCCATCAATTACTGTCACAGGCCAAACAGACTTGACTTTAGGAAATTAGTTTAATTTATTACCAATAAAACCAGCACCACATAATGAGAAATATAAAATAAATCTTAAAACACCTTCCCCCTTCTTCCCAGTTTTCTCTTTCTCCTCTCCTACAGCTTGCAGGGAATGGAGGCTGTGGTTTCCTGCAGGAGACAGCCTTCCATGAACTTCCCCACTGTGAGTCCTTCCCACAGGCTCCAGTTCTTCACGATCTGTTCCAGCGTGGGTTCCTTACCACGGCTTGAAGTCCTTCAAAAGTAAAATTCCTTTTTCTTTCTATTTACTTTTATTAGATTTTAGCAGTTATTAAGGAAAAGAAATGCACCAGAAATAACATAAATTGAAAACTTATTTTAAAAATGGGTACAATTCCACCTTTTCCATAGTCGCTTAACTCCCAAACAATAAAATGAAACAAAAGCTTTAAAAGTGTGGACTAGACTGCTTCTTATACTCTATTATGTACACCTATGACAAACTCAGTAGAGCACAATAGCAAACCTTTCTTTCCTGTGCTGTTGACTACTACATTTTTTTGCAGCAGAATTATCTCTTAATACATAATTTTCTCAGCTGCTGGTCTGAGTGCTTATGCTCCATGTGGTTTACCCAAGCAAATGATAATAAAAATCAATAGCAACCACATTAAAATCAATCTAATTGTTTATTCCTTTCTTCAAGGATGAAAATATTGCCATGATTTTCAACCATATTGTAGATAATCATTGTCACATAATGATGCAATAAATTAAAAGAACTGATGTGTGTTTCCAGTAGATAGATATTTGATGCCATCAAGAAAGAGATGCAAAAAGCCTCAGTTTTTCTTTTAATTTTCCTGACTGTTACAAAGCAAATACCCATACTAAATGTGAATGTCAAGGCTTTCTAAGGATAAAGGTCTGATTTTTCTGCTTTTGATTCAAATTACATTCAACAGGAGAAATTTTGAACTGCCTTTCAAGATGGAAAAAGCCATATAAAAATGTTCTCTTCTTTTTCAGTGTTTAACTAAAAAACCCAAACAAAACAAAAGAAAGAAAGAAACAAACAAAAAATCCTGGTGAGAAGGGAAGGGGAAGGGGAAGTGGAAGGAGAGGGGGAAGGGGAAGGGGGAAGGGGAGGGGGAATGGGAAAGGGGAAGGAGAAGGGGAAAGGGGAAAGGGGAACCGGGAAAGAGGGAAGGGGAAGGGGAAGGGAAAGGGAAAGGGGAAGGGAAGAGAGAAGGGAATATAATAGCCTTGCAGTACCTAAAGAGGGCCAGCAAGAGAGCTGGGGAAGGACTTTTCAAAAGGGCTTGTAGTGACAGGACAAGGTAGAAAATGGTTTTAAACTGGAAGAAGTAGATCTAGATTAGTTACTAGGAAGAAAGTCTTCACTGTGGGAGTGGTGAGGCACTGGAACAGGTTGCCCAGCGAAGCTGTGGATGCCCCATCCCTGGAAGTGTTCAAGGCCAGGTTGGATGGGGCTCTGAGCAACCTGGTCTAGTGGAAGGTGTCCCTGCCCATGGCAGGGGGGTTGGAATGAGAAGATTTTTAAAAGTCCCTTCCAACACAAGCCGTTCTACTCTGATTTTCAAATCAGTGGAGCTTATACAATAGTAAGAGACTGAATGATTCTACTTTCAGTGGACTTTCTTGCTGTGATTCTGAAACCCTTCATTTAGTAAAATGCTGATCTGATACGAAATTTCATGTGTAAGGCCTTCACTTATAAACATAAAAGGAACGGTGTTGGGGTCCCTCCCCTGCCATGGAGCCCTGGGAGAGGGGGCCTAGGGGGGAGACACGGGGTTTCCCTGCCCCTGCTCAGATTCATTCCCCATTGGTTGGTTTGGGTTCCCTGATAACGCCAAGGACCCTCGGGTCCCGTGACTGCGGAGTTCCTGAGCTGAGCCCCGGCCATGCGGCTGGAGAAATAAACATCTCTGAAACATCTACCACGAATCTGTCCATATATACTTCGTTTCCACGGGACTCCTGGTTTGAAATATGCTTGTTGCAGTAATCCCCGCTGCGACAGAACGGTTACAGTAATTTTCCTCACGTAGCCTGTGATGTTGGAGACCATGTTTTTTAGATATTCATTTATATTAACACCTGCTGGGTTTAGAAAATATTGCACATGTCATGCAAAAAGCTAGAAAACCAGAACATGCTCAGGACCAAACAACAATCCCCTTTCAAACAAGGATATTCTCCTAAAAAACCCCAGAAAAATCATTTCATGGGATCCTAATTCAGCAAGTACTGTCGAACAAGGATCCGTCTGTAATCAGTGAAGAGAAAACACAGGAATTCATTCCATCCTGAAACAGATGACCAAACCACATGTTGTATTATCCCTTGGAGGTGACTCTTTTTCTCAATTGGTAATAAGAAGAACTAGACAAGTTTTTTAGTCAAGCCAGGTAACTTTTTAATGTGCAAAGTTAGACAAATCCCAGCTAAGTCTTCTAATATTTCTGGTGTATCATACTTTCTTTTATCAATAAATAACCAAATGCTCATATATCTCAAAAGGATATTTCAGGAAATTAATTCTCCATCTTTATGCATCTTTGGCCCAAGCATAAGCCAAATTCCAACCCTGAGCTTGAGGCATTTTGTCATGCTCTGTCATAATATTTACATTGATTTCCTGGTTTGATTAAAAACTAAATCGTCTTTTGCAAAGTTCTTGGGGTCTGTACACTTTTTTCTTCTCTAATTTCATACTGGTACTTTCAACCTCCTGTTAATTTTTTTTTTAGTATTACAGAGTTTTAAGTCTAGTATAGCTTAAAGCACTAAAATAAGTTGGCACCAATGGTTCATTTTCCATGAAAGAACAGCTATTACAGTTTCCCTGGGTGCATGGCATGTGGCTCATGAATTCCTTGAATAAAGATTTTGAAACCTGAATGGTCATTTTCCTGTTTGAAGTTTTCAGATACTAAGATTTGATAAAAATAAATTATAATATTTTTATTTTTACCACTAAGATATTTTTTATTCTAAAACATTAATAACATGGGGCTGATGGAAAGCATGAGAATGGAAAGAACTGGAGTTACCTTCGCATGGTGAAGACACTGAACATTGGAAAGCTGTAAATTGAATTAATCCTTCCCTATGGGTCCTTGTTGGGCAATCACCTATTTTCTCTGTGTCCATCTTCTCATTTCTGCAACAATGGGAATAAGACTTCCTTGCTTTTCAAGAGAATTTGGAATAGTGGTTGATATTTTAATTGTGATCGAATATTTAAAAGTCATTGGCCGAAACCACAAACACAGCAACTGTGTTTATGTATGTACAGCAACTTACCTTGATTACCCTGTGATTACACTCGCTAAAATTTTAGCACAAACGACAGCTTTCTTCCAAATTTTTATCACTAAAATATACTTGTGAGTCAGTGAAGTAAACAATCCTGTTGAAAACAAACCACTTGCCAAACTGGTAACCCAGTAAAAAATGACCAGAAAAATGTCATATAAATTTTAGTCTAATTCTAGAAATATATGAAGCTAAAAAGTAAACAGGAAACAAAGGAAACTGAAACAGAGTTACTAACAATTAATTTAATGCCTGCTATTTCTTGAAAGCCTTTTGTTTTTAGATTCGTTGTGGTTTATATGCATAAAGATTTATTTGTGGATAAGCCACGAATTTTTAGGCAATAAGCTGATTTTTAAATGATGTCAAAGGATGTTACACTATGAAAGAGGGGACTGAAATCTCCACTATAATGACACATTGCAGCTGTATATGAGTTTCCCCTGTGCCATATGATCACGCTGCAAAAACACTTGCTGTATTTCTTATTCTCCTTTATTTGATAGGAACACCTACATACATCTTAATAGTCTGCCTGCTTTTGCTTTTTATTCTTATTTGAGTTATTCTGCCCAGATAGCAATATTTGCAATATTTTACAGGATGAATCTGATTTCAAAAACAGATTAAAAGCAAGCCTACTTACACCCTCTACGAAGTAAAGATATAAATTCTAAAAGCTGAAAGTGACTGTATGGGTTATCCATCAAAGACCAGATCTTGTTTAGTCAGTGTCTTGGTATGAGACAAATTTAGAGGAAACTGTCTGAAATGAATGTCCCTCTGACAAGAAGGTAGATTTCAGCAGCCCCTCGCCCACCAGGTCCAGAAAGAAATTCCTCAGAGGAAAGGGAAAGAAACCCTATTTATTTAAGAAGCAAAGTGCATGCAGGCATGGAAGAAAAAAGAATGTATCATGTTAAACAATAAAACCTCTCACTGTGAAGAAAACCTGGGAAGTTTCAGAGTTCTTTGTAGGTGATGGCTCTGCTCTCTGTCAGGAGCTGGGGTTTGGTGTGGGCCCCCCCGGGCCATGGTGTAGGGCCTCCTGGTGATGTTCTGGTGTTACTGAACAGTCCAGAAGAGAAGAAGAAGAAGGAGCCATAGTCCCAGGAAACCTCTTTCCTCAGCTAACGAACAAGAAGCTAGTTATAAAGCAAAGGAATGCATCTCTCTTCCCTGCTGCAGAAGCCAAGAGCTGAGAAGCCAGCGAACAAGTTATCAATGTTTTTGAACACAGCGCTGAAGGAATTCCACTGCCTTGCCCCCTCCCACCCCTCGGGCCTGCCTTAAAGACACAGAAAGGCACAGGATTCATGGCTGGGCATAGAGTGGTGATAGGGGACACAGCATCATAAAGTCACCCCAAGACAGTCTGTAAGCAGTAGATAAGGAATCAAAACCAACATCACTCAGAAGATTTCACTGATATAGGTAGTAATAAACAGACCAACCAATCTATTCATTTTAAAAGCAAAACTTTAAGAAGCAATGCATCTTGAAATTTATTCTGTGCTTTCAGTGAGTCTTTAAATAGTTGGGTTTGATTAGACTTGGAACTGGGAAGAGGCAACCAGAAAGAAAAAATCTGTCATTTTTATTATCCTGTTTTTCTGGGTTCTCGTTATGAGATGACGGGGGAAGTTAACAAAATTTATTATTTAACCTGTATTAATTGGCTAAGTCAAGAGAGCTGCTAATGACTCTAGGGAGACTCTCCAAGTGACTGTAATACTATACTGAAATCTCATATGTATTTCAAGTGAACTTGAAGAATGAGCCAGCTGAACTTGTGATTAAATATAGTATTATGTAAGAGAGTTGTGAATCATACTTAATTGTAACCAAGATATTTCTCATACTTAAATATGGATCAAATATTTTGAATATTCTTCTCAATATGGATAGATGCTTAAGTATGGTACCTTAACTGCATGATGCTCTAAGAGTTAATAAAAAATACAATTATATATGTTAAGGCTGCCATCTGTACCATAAACCAGACTTGCTTTAAAATTTGTTAAAGTGAAGTCAAGATTGATTTGGGATCAGATTGTGAATCCCTCTTAATCACTTCCACAAGAAAAGCCATGTGTTTTTTTTAATATAGCTTTGCATAATAATGCCTGTAAAGGTAGAAACATAGGACATCCTTGTAAGTGAGAAGCATGAACTGAAAAAGAAACAGGGATAAATGTTTCTGTGAATGAGAGACAGAGGCACACATCAGAGACAGGCTTTGATGTCCTACAAATGTCAAATTTGACCTACAGTTTTTTTGAGAAAGAATCTGGCTTTTTTTTTTTTTTTTCCAAAGGGATCCTCAAAAACACTGAGGAGAGGGGGAAAAGTTCTGCATCATGACAAGAGGTTCAGCTACTGAATTGAGTATAGGGAGCTTTACTTTCTTATATAACTTCAGCACAGTAAAGCAACATGCATTATCAGGAATGCAGGCAGTGGTACAGATACATGACTTGTGCCAGATGCAAATTAGAATCTCCATTTTTCAAATCTTGTTGAGAAAAGAAACAAGAAAGAAAACAGCAAGAGAGAAAGAGAGAAATGTAAGTCAAAGTGAGCTGACCTGGCAAGATATTTTTGCAGACTCTGTTATTTACAACAGTCTTAAGAGGACATGGTTTCTCTAAGTTACATTTTTCCTTGGCCTTTATTTGCCTTCTAAGATCCACTACTTATTCCATACTTTTACATTACTTTTATAAACAAAGCTGAGCTTGAATATTGCAATGCCTGTGAGAACCAGTTTTTCCTCAGCAAATTAGGAAGAGAAATGACTGGGAAACATTCAGGTCCTTAATCTCAATGACAAGACATAAACATCTGGTAAAATTATCACGGTTCACAGCCACAGCACTGCTAAAGCCAAAGCAGAAGGTTACATCCCAGCAGGAGAGTAGTGGACAAGCCTCTGAGGAAAGAAACAGCTGTGGAATTTTTCCCCAGGATCTATGAAAGAAAAATTACTTGTCTGGGTCAAATGGAAGACGTGGAGGCTGGGCTGTTCCTGACAGAGAGCTTCCCTTTAAAACCTCCTTTTGTAACAGCATTACTTGGCTATAATTATTCCTGCTGCTGACATGGATATTGAAGGGGGGAATGATGCCTGATGATGGGTGTTGAGTGATACTGACATCCATCCAGTGCAATCCTGTCTAGACTTTCTGTTGGATTTAAACTTTTTCCGTCCTATTATATTGTTAAACTGTGCAGAATCATACAAAATGTATAAGGGGGGGACTGTCTTAACTATCAAGGATGCACCCACTTGTAGGAATTTTTCTTCACATTTGAAAACATCATCTCCAAAAAGCTCCAAATTGCATACAAGTCGAGAGCAGCTCAGAGTAAGGAGTCCAACCAGTTCTTTGCTCTGTTAATTCACTGGTTTAATATAGAAAACAACTTTAAAATTAGACACAGTCATTATCATTTGACATCACTGTGTTCCAGAACAAAAAAATAAACAGGTGATTTTATTTGGGCAAGGATTTCTGTTATTCTTCTTACTCTGGAACTTAGTGATATGAGAACATTTTCCTTGGTGGTTAATCCTGAAGTCAGGACTTTCTCATTGCCCTCAATGAGGAATTCAGTGTGGGGAAAGTGAAATTATAGTAAGGTTTCTCATCTCTTCATGTACATGTTAACTAGCATCATTTTGTCTGCATTCCTCAGGTCAGATGAGGACTATTGCCACCACAGTCCTGGCCCCTCTCTCAATATCCTTTTCTGCTGAGAACATCAGTCATGAGAAAAAAATGGCCCTATGAAGTAGCTGGAAGTATTTTAATTTACTTCAGTAGGCTCAGGATGTTGTCTTTATTTACTCATTTCCATTGGTATGAAATATGTATGAAATATAATATACTATAATATAAATTATATAATATTTTATGAAATATAATATAATATAATTTCAGTATGAAATCCTGATGAGAAGAAATAGATGTATTTTTGTCATTAATGAAAAACAGCCCTATTATGACTTAATGTCCTTTTCCAGTACTCATAGATTGTTTAAAAAGTGTGTATTCTTCTCCTTTAAAATATTTACCTCCTCTCTTCTTCCCCATCTGACAAATTTCAGATTCTCTTAAGCGAAGATGCAATGACCTTGCTGCTTTTCTCATGGAAATAACTCGACATGTGAAAGATCGCTCTTTTTGAGACCGGAGGTAATGCTTTAGCCTATCATTAGATGCTGCTAATTAAATAGCTTCTCACTGCTTTTGGCCTCTTCCATCCCATTCCCATTGCATAGCCACAGCTGTGCTGCTCTCAGTTAAATGTATTACTCAGTTTCACACAATCACAGAATCACAGAATAAACCGAGTTGAAAGGGACTCACAAGGATCACTGACTCCAACACCTGGCCCTGCACACAACGCCCCAATAATCACATCATGTGCCTGAGAGCATTGTCCAAACACTTCTTGAACTCTGTCAGGCTTAGTGCTGTGACCACTGCCCTGGGGAGCTGTTCCAGTGCCCAACCACCCTCTGGGTAAGGAACCTTTTTCTAATATCCAACCTAAACCTCCCACAAACAGCCTTAGTTTTGAAATTTCCAGAAGAAAGCAGCACCTTGCACTGGTGGGTGCTATAGGTCTGTTCCTTGATCAAACATAATGAAGGTTGTTTCCACCATCCCTTACAGGGTATTTAGTCCAGGCATGTTCTGCCAGCCCCAGAGGCTCTGACTCTGTCCTAGAACAGATGGCAGGCATCACCCTTGCTAAGAATATGTGAAACTTTGACTGTACAAAAATCAATCTACTTTCATTTTTGTAAAGCATGAAAGGTAGATTGCCTCTGAGGGTAGGGGTTTGTATTCCTGGGCATTCAAATCAGCAGATGAAGAACACTCCCACCTGACACTTTTACAGCAAACACAGTGTAAACTTTCATCCCAGGTAGTCCAGAGTTTCGCCAGCAAATATAGGACTGATTACAATAAAAGAAATCAAAAGCCTCCTTATTATTGTAAGTGCTGAGCTCAATAGCTTTTCACTTGTTCACTGATATTTTTTTTGAGTCAGCCATTCTTTACTATAAAACTTCCCAGCAAGAGCCTCCTCACAGCTCCCTAATCAAATCTGGCCAACTGAGAGGTACTGGATGGCCTCCCCTCAGATCTCATCAGTGTCATTTATTGAATGGGTGCATCATTTCCAGTACACCACAAGACTGCGTCCTCTGCAGAGGAGCTGAGCTCACTGCCCTGAGCACATCCCCAGACCATACAAATTGGAAGTCAGTTTTCCCTTGCAAACCAGGAGGTAGTCTCAGCCTTCTGGTATCCCTCTGCAATGTTGCTAATGCAAATTTTCTGCTCTGCCCACATTCCACCCCTCCCTGATGCCTGAGGTGGCCACTTAAAACACAGAGACTAGACAAGAATAAGAGAATAAAGGTAGATATTTATTTGAAGGGCCTTCAAAGGTACACCCTGGGCAGTCAAAAGGCTACACCCAAGATGGACCCCGGGTCACGGATTCTTCACACTTTTATAAGTTTGGTCCATATGCGTATCAGGGTTAATTCTCCAATTATAACTTCAGTTCATGATGTAATTACCCCAACTTTGCCCCGCTTTTAGAGGCTTTTAGTTTACATATTTTGGGGCTTGGTGTCCTTGAAGTGGAAACCTAGAGAGATTTTTTATGTCTAACCAGCATGAGAGAACAGCAGCTAACAGGCCACAAGAAACTTCAGAGTTACACACTAGGCAGTACAGGATTTGAAAAATATAAAAGTTAAAACTTAAGGCATCATCCCCAGCTTTGTGCAGGAGATGTAACAGGGCACTACCACCCTCAGCATGGTCAAATCCTCATGGTGCCCTTGGGCACATCTTCCTCCTGTCACTCAGGTTTTGAGGCTGCTCTTCAGAATAGAAACACGAGGTGATGTTTATTTGCTCCCAGACCTATTTAACAGCTTTTCCTTGATGAGCTGCCCACAAACCAAAGTACATGTTTAAAGCCTATCACTGATCAGTACTGTCTTGCTGTCCTTTTGTGAAAGCTTTTTCTATATTTTTTCTTATAAAGATGGAAAAGAATATTTGTTAACTTTGTTGATGGAAATCTTGCCTCTTCAGGCTCACCACTCAGGAAGCCTCCCACCTTGCTCTGCAACCCAACCACACTCTCAGCCCTTACTGCCTCATGTCCCTTACACATTTTCACTCACCCTCCTCCTCAGTTTCACAGGGTTTCACACACACACTTATAAGCTAAAGAAAAAAAAAGAATAAGAATGGGAAAAAAACCCCCACCAGAAATAATGAAAAGTAGGAATACTAATGTATGAATTCCAGCACAAAAGCAGAATAAAATATTTATAATCTTCCAAAGTAGCTTCACCACACCACAAGGTAAGAACCTTTGAACATAAAATAAAATCTGTATAGAACACAGATATTCTCTATAGCAGACATAATCCTTACTGGCAGTTAATCTTAGATATGCTTGTACCATGCCATACTATTATAGAGGTTCACCAAGTGCTTCTCAGCTTTGCTGATTAACTTTGATCATCTTCAGAACTTGGCAGTCACATGAAGGGATGTAGGCTCTTCTTATTTCCTAAGTACATGTTACCAGATTTCTATACTTCCTATATTTTCTACTTTCTAGATGTGATAATATAGGTAAGTATTATTTCTATACCTTCTGGTTTAAATATAAAAATTTAAGATTTATCTTCCAGACTAAAAGGAAGTATAAAAAAACAAACCTAGTGTTCCTTAGGGCAAATCACTAGAAATAATCTCTAAAAAAATTACACTTTACACTTAGCATTTCGTCTTCCTCAGAGCTGTTGTCACACTTCCTGCCCTCACTGCCAGACAGAAAGCCTGATAGTATTGTCATCACTGCAGAATCACCAAAGTTTTGGAAGCAAGAATTCTGCTCTTTGTGCATTACCAACAAAAGCAACAGCTATAAATCAGGGATTGAATTTTTTCTTAGTATAACTAAATCAAAGAAAAATGCTGCACATTCCAAATCTTGGAGAGAGGTATTCTAGCGTGGGCTGAGAGAAACATAAAGAAAACTTGTACTGAAATTTATAATCTAGGTATGCTTCTTTCCTTCCTTTACTCTTGTAAACCCCATATATTTCAGAACTTTTCCATTGAAAAAGAAAGGCTGGCTCAGTAGCCTAAGTTTTTATATAAACTGAATGTAATAGTTGATCACTAAGATAATATGATTGTTTATATTTACTCTTTTCTTTCCTTGAAAGAGATGCCATTGTGAGTAGAAATTTCACAGAACTGAGACAATAAAATAAAAAGAGGTAGAAGTTCCATGCCTGGTAACTTTCAAGGTCAGGTTAGATGTGACTCTGAGCAATCTGGTCTAGTTGAAGATATCCCTGCTCATTGCCAGGGGATTTGAACAGATGACCTTTAAATTTCCTTTCCAACACAAATAATTCTGTGATTTTGTGATTCTATGGTTCTAAGAGCTCCTCCAAAACCCAACTGAAGAGTTAAAAAGGCCTCTTACTCTGTAACAGTGCTCAAACTGTCCATACCATATGTCCAAACCCTGTCATACCATGATGGAAAGATTAGCTGACCACTAAGCTAGGTTTGGCACTGAGTGGAGCTATGGAGCTGGATGAGTCTCTCCCATCAATGTATGCTGACACTACACAGAAGATACAGATCAGCCTCAAACTAGGTGGTCTTCCACACTTTCTATTCACTGCTAAGGTGAGTGGTGCCACCAAGCCAGACACCTTTCTCTTTAGTTTTGCTTGCTGGGAACACACTAAAATTGCACTGTGGAAACTGAAGTTTTCTAAATCTCCTTGCATAGGTGCCTTACCTTGCTCCCTTCTGGAGTGTGTTGCTTCCACTGTCCCTGCAACCTTCCAGGGAGGCAAATCAACTGTAAATCTGTACAGGAAAACAACAAGCAATCACTTTTTTATGCTTTCATTTTCAGAGTACTGTAGAACTATATTTTATATGAGTATGCAGTTTGTTTTAAGACCAACACATCAACCTTCATTCCAATGTGTCTAAGCTTTAGCAAAAGAGAAAACTGCATAGTCTGGGTTACTTATTCCAGAAACAGCCTTCCAGAAAAAAACCAAGGAAGTTCCATGCTTGTTGTGCTACAATTAATTCTTTAAGAATTCTGAAAACAGTCTCCCTTCTTTCCAGTCTAAGTAGTTCAACATCTGCTTGCAAAACCAAAGGAAAATGGCAATTTTATGATGTCACTTCTGACCTTCAGTCACAGATTATTTCTCATTGGTGTGCCTCATTTTGGGTCAAGACACATTTTGCTTTCTGCTAGCCATTTCCAAGTGTGCAACATATGGCTGAATTTCCACAACTGTTTCACGTCACAACTTGGTTGCCTTGGGAATTAATATCAAATCCTCACAATGAATAAAATGGATTGTTACTCATGGTACTCCCATACCACTTTGTCTTTAATAACAATATTCCACAACAAATAAATGTAAAAGGTAGGAACATTCAGCCACCTGACTCATCTTCATGATTTCTTATTTCAGAAATCCTACTTGGGATTCTTATGTCATCAGGGAGAGGGAGAGGTGACATACTTTGGTTTTAAAAAAGATTGCTCTTTCAGTGCTGCTTTACCACAAGATTTCTTTCACAGTGGATAAATAGGAAGCTCTCAGCTGCTTTTTTTCCCACATTCCAGTGATACTAATCAACTAGACGGTCTTCCCTATTCTACTGAGATAGGGTTTAGTACTGTGTTATATGAACAAAAAAAGTAATTCTGCAGAGGCACACATGATTTCCATTTCCATTTCCACTTCCACTTCCATTTCCATCTCCATTTCTATTTCCATGCCCATTTCCATGCCCATTTCCATTTCCTTTTACTTTTTGATTTCCTTTTCCTTTACCTTTTCCATGTATCTTGCAATGAAGTATGTTTTTCAGAAGTTAAAATTATTCTTTGCATCAAAAAATGACAAGAAAAGCAGCAAAATCATGACAATTTAATTTCTAGACTGAATCATCAATGCCTACTTAGAACCAAAGTCCAACTGTAGCAGAATGTCTCTTATTTTGTAATAAAAAATGTAAAGGACAATATTAAAAATTCTGTGAAAAAGTATATGAATGAACAGGGAAAAAAAATAAACTTAGTTTTCTGTCAGAAAGGGCAGTTTTATTAAAAGAATTTCTTGAGTTTGAGCCAGTTATGCCAAAACTGTAAATGAAATAAGTGAAAGCTATTTTCTTGCTATGTTCTGATAATATCAAATAAGTTTACTTTTGCATTAATTTTTTTAATGTTTCAAACTGGATTTTACTACATTAATATTTAATGTAAACATTCCAGTCAAGATATCAGGGGAGCATAAAGTATTGAAATGAGCATTTTGAATGTTTTAAGCTTTCCTTCTTTTGGAAATAGCAAATTCAGTGATGGAAAAACATTTCCAGATACCTACTTTCACAAAGAATCATAGAATCATAGTTGGAAGGGATCCATCAGGATCATTGAGTCCAGCTCCTGGCCCTGCCTGGGACACTCCAAGAGTCAGACCATGTGCCTGAGAGCATTGCTCAAATGCTTCTTGAACTCTGTCAGGCTTGGTGCTGTGACCACTTCCCTGGGAAGCCTGTTCCAGTGCTCAGCCCCTCTCTGGATGAAAAACTTTTTCCTGATAAGTAATGAGTTGTCAATTTGCACCAAGATTTCCTTTGGTGCCTAAAATAAACTCAAACTTTTTCCTGGAAACATAAATATACATTTCACAAGGTTTAACAAGCCAAAAGCATAATAACAAGGCTTCCCTCCCACCTCTTTAAATAAACCCACCCCACAATAACAAGTTTTATTTATGAATGAAGTCACAATGCAACCTGATATATTTGGGGATCCAATAAATGCTTGTATTGCAGAGGAAGACATGCTGCTAACAAATATGTGACCCATATAAGGAAGCAATGACAAGGTAAATGGACTCTTCTGTGGTTGCTTAGTAAGTCATTAATACATGTTTATTGTAGAAAAACTGTCAGAAAACCTAAATCAGTGCATGCAAGTGAGGCAAAAATACCATCAACTGCAGCAGCTTCATTTACACCCCCACTCATCTTCAGGCTGATTACATTTTTAACAATGTAAGTCAGGAATAATTCCCGAGGAATTAGTGGCAACTTGCAGCATGAGGAACTATGAAGTTACTTTTTGAGGAGAGTATGTGATTCAATATACCCATTGACTTTTGTGTTGTGATTTATTAGGACTGAAGGGATAGGAGAATAAAGCATCTATACCATGTAGACCAGTGCATGGAGCTCAGAGACACTGGCAATAGAATCTGCTTCAGAACTGGGAGCAATATATCCTTGATACCAGCCTGAAGCAGGACACAGCTTACTACCTGCCTGCATGGATGCAACGCTGTGCTAAGGTAACAGTACTGCTTCTGTCACCTGAGATGTCACCACACAGAGCACCTTGAAGCTCTGTGGTGGTGCAGGCTCTGAGTGCTCTCTAGAGTACTTCATCATAAAGATGTTTCTAGGTTCCTCAGGTTGACACAAATATAATTAAGAGCCAGAAGATTACAGATGGTGCAGTGAACACAACTGCAGAGTGAACTAAAACAAGCAGCTGCTCAGGAAATGGAGTGTGTGAAAGCAGAGGTTGGGATTTATCTCTGTTTAGTGGCAAGTAAGGAATCAAAGGTTACACATTTCAGCTAATTGCCTCAAGTCTTGTAACAGAGAATAAAAAGAAATACGCACTTTCAGTGCTACTTAGCTTAGACAAACATTTAGAATGGATGTAAATTGTTGTGGTTTTATCCCAGCTGGCAACTAAGCACCATGCAGCCACTCACTCATTCTCCCCTGGGAAACAAGGGAGAGAACGGGAAGAGTAAAAGTAAGAAAACCAGCAGGTTGAGATAAGGACAGTTTAATAATCTAAATACAATAACAATAATAATAATAATAATAATAATGAAAAGAACAAAAAGAAAGAGAAATAAACCCCAAGAAAAACGAGTGATGCAAATGAAAAACTATTGCTCACTACTTGCTGACTGGTACCAGTCAGTTCCAGAACAGTGGCCTCCTGCCAGCTTTCCCTTCAGCTTATATGTTGACTATGATGCCATATGGTATGGAATGTCCCTTGGGTCCATTGGGGTTAACTGTCCAGGCTGTGTCCCCTCCCAGCTACTTGTTTCTCTGCAGCCTTCTTGCTGGCAGGGATCAAGAAGCTGCAAAGTCTGTGATTTAGTGTGAAGCACTGCTCAGCAACAACTGAAACATCAATGTGTTATCAACATTATTCTCATACTAAATCCCAAGCACAGCACTGTACCAGCCACTAGGAAGAAAATTAACACTATCCCAGCTGAAACCAGGATATAAATGCATAGATTTTAAGATATTGCAGTTAGGTTAAATGAGTCTCACCAAGCATGTCTAAAGCAGCAGCAGTGGGGTCTTGACATAAGAACTTTGAAAACTGCGGTGTGGGAAGAGAGACTTAAACACTGGTGTTAAAGAAGGATACTTCCCCTAAAGACACAAACACGTGTTTGCTTATGCACTATATACTGCTTGGCTATCAAATACCCATGCTTTGAAACATGAGCATGTTCACTGCAAGCTCCTAGCTGCAAAAGACATAAAGTTTTTACTAGGATTCAGGTTCTCTTGAACTTGCTGAAAGCTCCAGGATAGGACACAGTGCTGAGGCCAAGACGGGGAAGCTGTTGGCAAAGGTCCTTTATTGGATACAAATATCCCAAGTAAAAAAGGCTAGAGATATATATCCAGTTATATAAAGATCCAATAAGGTTATATAGATGTATATTAGATCCTTGCAAAAAATTCCAAACAAACAATTGTTTTCTAAACAATGAAAATAATCAATGTCTTTATAAATAGTCATTAGACATGATAATTTGCCTTAACTGAATCACCTAAAGCGGTATGTACATGGAGCTGTACTACTGCATACTCTTCTGCAGTCTAGAGATTATATAACAAGGTTTACTTCACTAAACAAATAACTACATGTCAGAGGCAAATCTGTGCTTTAAATTGTATGAGATTTCAAGCCTTAAAAGACATAAAATCCAAATATTGTGTCTCTGCACACCAGGAAAGCCAAACTTCTGTCACCAGAAGCAAAGCCTCAGCAGAATTGCTTTATTTCTCTATGTTTACCTGTCCTTGAAATGACTATTTCCGAGCATACTGCAGTGTGCAATGAAAACCCAAGCAGCCTTCCCCTTTGCTTTTATTGTTAAACACAGTTTGATGAGTCTGAGAGGAAAAAAGACCACTTGTTTGAATTACCTCTACACTACCACATCCGTGAAAGTGAAAAAGAAGGAGAGAAATCTCTAGAAATGTCATTCATCATCATTACATGACCAGTACAAAGAACAGTTTATGAATGTTTTTTGCAGCATCCAAATGTGTCATTCAGGATATCACTCCATATATATTCAGATAAAACAGTTGGATGCCAGAAGTGTTGTAAACCTTTAGCATACTAATACATCTCTCTATTAAATATGTTACCAGAAAGCTCCCTGCAGTTTAAGGCAAAAACCTAATGTCTCCTGTTGAGGTTCCCTGTTTTGGGCACCCTTTTTAGATGCAGTGTGTTGTACACGAACATATAAGGGCTGGGGGGCTTGTGAAAAGATCATCTGGGTCCTCTGGGTCAGCCTGAAATTGTGTCATGGTCAGGAGTACACTAAAGAAGACATTTCTTGTCTCAGGTGTTAGGTGTGGATGTTCGAGAACTGGTTTGTGCTGTTGTAGTCTGCCTGGAGATCTGGTAGTCTCTAACAGAGGCCCACAGCTCTCTAGCCTTTAATTTTCACTAATCAGAGCTGAAGTGTACAACACTCTGGGCCACATAACTCTGAATTGCCCATGAGTTTAAATTAATAACCGCTTACCTGCCAATCCAATTCTTATAGAATAAAGTACAATCACTATCCATAAACCCTAGTCAGAAAAAAATGTATCACTGAGGTTCACAAACACTGATCTCACCATATTTCATCAGTTCATGGACATCTCCAAAACACCTTGATTACTATCTATGCCCTTGGCATCAAAATGCTACAGGTACAGCTGTACTTTCTGTGGCCCTCAGGGCTTGGATCTGCGTGAAATCGGATGCTGTGGTTTGGTGATTGCTCTCTTGTCTCCTCCTTACTGCATACTTTAATGCTTTTCTGACTCTCTCAACTAATCTGTCACCCACAAAATCTGTCATCAAAAGTCTGAGCTTCTGCTCCTGAAATAAGAGCTTTTTATTTGTCAAAGATTCTATTTTTTTTTCAAAACCAGAAATCATCCCTCCTAAATACCAATGAACTAATTTATCCAGCTGTACATGCCCCGTGTCTGACTTCTGCCTTCATTCCCTTCAGGGACAGATGTTTCCATGGATATTTATCCCCTCTGAATATTTCCTTGCTTTGCTGGCAACAAAAGCTTTATCCCCTCTAACAACTGTAAGAAAAAAATATAAATCTCATGCAGCTTTTGATGATTATTTCTTTGTCATTTCAATGCCACTGCTGTTTCATTCTGTGTGGAACAAAGGACAACCCACCAGCCTTATTTTCTTACAAGAAAGTTACTTCAAACAACAAAACACTGTGAAAGCTACAAGAAATACAGAAGGAGATGGCTTTTTATTCTTATAGGAATAATAAAAAAAAGAAGCCATGGATTAGTTTAAAAACAAGATCTAAGAATTTATGCCCTTTTAAATATCTTGGTTTATAAACTTATATTTTTTCTTAAACAGGATTTGGAAGTGTTCCTTAAAATATCCCATGGTTACACCATTCTACTGTTACTGTTTTTCAAGGCTCACGAGTGGATTTTACATGGATCTTAACCCCAAGGCAAAACAGAAGACATTTTTAAAAATCTGGTTAGACACCCATACCATCAAATACATGCCTTTGCAATTATTTTAATCAGTCCTTCAAATAAAGGTTAATGCAGTGCTTATTACAGTATTATATATTCAGGTAAAAGTATGTTCACTTATTTCAATCTGCAATCAGCTGTACTTCTCCCTTCCCCTTTCTCTTTTGGCTCTAAGAGAGGATATTAAAACACAGAACATTATTAGGGTAATGTTATGATTGAGAAATTACACTTACTAGAGTAAAGATACTCAAAGGACGGTTTCCAGAGCAACCGCAATTCAGCCAGCTTGCACTTTATGCATTTCCTGAAGAGAAATTCTGCCTCCTGCTCACAGCTGGGCTACATCCTTATGGTTACCCCTGGCTGTGGAGTGACTCTGCAGATGTTTTGTCCTTTTGCAAGCTGCTGCAGTCATAGGGGATCCACGCTACATGGATACCCCACTGGGGATCCCGTCACCAGCTGCAAGTCAGGAAGAGCCCATCTCAGACTCCTCCTAAAAACCCTCCTCCCACACTAGGACGTGTCTTGGGAGTTCTCAATGGCCTTCCTGTGTCCTACTCCATGTATCCAACTGTACTAAGCCTCCTCTGTGACTCTTCCTTGGATAGTAAAATTTGTTCCCATTCACCTTAAATTAGCATCCTTCTCCATCAGGATCCAAACTGGCCCCAGTCTCCTCTGGGAGAGCACTCAGATGCTATGGTCTGAGCACCTGCAGAGCCAGGGCCTCTACACTGCACCAGAAATCATAAAGATGGAGGCCTGGACTCACACACATGACAAATGTTGACCAAAACCTTATACTGATACTGAAGCAATACTGAATTCCCCAATTTAACATCCATAGAAGCAATAATGACTGGTATTATCACAGAATATCCTGAGGTGGAAGACACACACAAGGGTCATAGAAGTCCAACTCCTAACACCAGCAAAGCCCTTGTCAAATATATTCCACCTCCAGATTCATATATGCAGCTCCTACTGAAATAAAGAGTAAGTTTTTACATCTGTAGGCTGAGTTTTGTCAGGTTTATAGAAGCACTGACTAGGTCATTTGGTCTTGGTGCTGAGCTTGAAATCAGTTAAACAATGTTCTTTTTAACTGCAAACATTTTGTACCACTGAAATTGTACGTGGCAGTTTAAAACTGGCTATAGCACTGCCAAGTATAACACAATTAAAGTTTTGCATGTTAGTATGGGTACAGGAATGTTCTCCCAGTAGGGGTTAGTACCATCATAAAATGATCTTTAAAACAAGTTGTAGTGGTGGAAATCACATCACCCTTGTTAAACCTACTGACACGAGGCCCAGCTCTCCAAGAGCTGTGGCCAGAGTACTGTCATCTGATGTTTCTCTAATACTCTCAAGGCGTGTTTTGGAGTGTCAGATTTTGATCTGAATTCAGAAATCAAGACTGTTGATGAAAACAGTGGGACTGACTCAGTGGCAGTGCTCTTGATGTGGGTATTTGGGAAAGACATCTGACATTTTCCACAAACCAGTGCAATGGGCTTAAAAAAAGCAATTAAAAACATAATCCAAAGCAATTAGAATTTCTTCCTAAGAATGTCACTATAGTGTTACAGGTGAAGCCATAGACAGAGGTGGTATTAAAGAAATTAGAGCGGAACCTAATTTCTCCGTTTAATAACAACTTTCTAAAGATAACCTCCAGTTTCCAGAGGAAAAAAAACCAGTTCTAAAACACTCGTACAATCTCTGTTAAATTAATCGGATTTCGTGTGTTTGACAGCATTAATACTGGTGTCATAGATCAGCAAATATTTTGAATGTTGCTTCTTGAATCCCATAAAGTTAAAAACAAGGATGAAAAATCAACTTAGAGTAGACAACGTAGCACCATCTCTACCCTGTGTTCGGCAGGCATCCAACCACCATTCCCTGTTTATAGGGCTGAAAAAAGGGACCATGTTATAAGATGAAAGTACTGATCTGATTCAACGACTTCTTCCTCATTACTCCAAACTTCTGCTGATGTTTCATCATTTGCTTTCGTTTCATCAATAAGACTTCAGGTTCCTGTCAAAAATGAACTCTTTGTTCTCTGCATAAACCCTCATGCTCACTATTGTGCGGAAACTTTAACAATGCTCAGAGTAGAGAAAAAGCACTGAAAGTCATGACAAATGTTTTGGTCCTGTCTCTGGGATCAAAATTTCCTTGAGAGCTTAGTCTTGGAAGCAGCTGAGCCCTGTCATTGTCTAGAAAGTTCAAGAAAGTGTCTTCAGTCAGGGTAGCGTACACCTATTTAATTCAGTTCATCCACAGTTTCTATTGCAGGGTTAATTTATTACCATTTTCTTCAAAGAGCAGGCCCACAGACTTGTTGCACGTTTATATTGAGTCAAAGGAGAATGTTCTCCCTTTTGTAGCATAGGGGCCCACCATCCCAGTCCTTTTGTGCCTAGAAATGGAAGGATGAAAAATTTGCATATATATGTAGATATAATGAAAGTATATTTCTTTTGAGTGATATTAGCCAGCATAATAATTCCTAGTAATGATAAATTAATTCCATGTGCCATATGGCAGAATTTCTCTAAATATTTGCAGATTTAAACCATTTTATTCTTTCAGCTATTGAACAAGCTTCTTAAAAATATTCACCAATAGAGCTTTGTAGTTTCAATGGGAGTGTGCTAATTAAACTTTTTATATGTGTAATGGATAAAAAGGCCATAATCTCAAATTTTGTCTGTAGTGGCCAGGAGTATAGCCCTGGAAGACTGTATTTTACACCTCAATGTCATGACAAAAATATATCACGTGGCTAGAAGGTATATTTCCACTTTTCCTGGTATTCTAGGAAATTTGGGGTTTTTTTTCTGTATGCCGTTAATGTCATTTAAATTAAGCAATTTAGATCCAATGTAGGTGGCAGCAATAAGTGTTTAATTCAACAAACTAGCTTTTTGCCTACAAGCCACTGTCCTGTAGCTTCTAAATGTGAAATCATTTGGGAAAGGTTTGTGGATACACGGTATGTGTTTTGAGTTTCCTAATGTGAATTTGAGATCTATGTGCCTTACAGTGTGCTGTCTGAACAAATTTTTACACTTTCATCCCGAAAACAGTATTATACTTACAAAGAAAAATTTGCTGCAGCAAAAGGTTTGCTGACTCACTGCTGTTTGCCCCATGGTGTTCATTTAGATTAGTTCTGCTACAGGGATTTAGTTACACCTCAGAAGATAATGAGTCCAAATTTTATTTCTGTTAGTTGTCCAGGCATGTACTGCCGGATAAATATCTGCAAAGCAAAGGTGAGGGAGCAGAAGAAACTTCATTCTGTAAAAGTATTTTTAAGGTAATGATGATTCTTTTTCTTCTTTTTTTCCACAAACACAAAAAAAGTCTTCTGTCAAGAAACATCAAATAATGAATTTGGGCTAAGTTTTCCATTCCCTCCAAATGAGAAGTAGCTTAGATTTGTTATTTTTTTCAGCTGAGTGATCTGGATAATAGTCTGAAAGCTGGTTGTGGCTGCAGCTCTGCTAAACTTCCCCTACAGTGATAAAAATGCCACGTGTAAATATAACAGGACTGGTGCGCTTGAGTGTTTTGCCTGATCTGAGTCTTAACTGACCTGTGCATTCAGGTTTGACTTTCAACGTAACCCTCAAAGGGAGGTGTCAGTGAATACAAAATTACTTGTAAGAGAAGAGGAAAAGGGCTGTGCAGTTTCCAGGGAGCTGCCCCTCCACCTAGCTCTCCCAGAGGTGTGCATGTACAGCGCCCACAGCAGTTTCCCCCACCCACGACTGGTCTGCCTCAGTGCTCCCCTCAGTATGAGTACACAACAAAGGAGAGGCTGCTCATGCCTTTAGTGCAACAACAGGGCGTGGTCAAAACCTTGCAAAGA
Organism: Corvus kubaryi; assembly: GCF_017639235.1. Taxonomy (NCBI): domain Eukaryota; kingdom Metazoa; phylum Chordata; class Aves; order Passeriformes; family Corvidae; genus Corvus; species Corvus kubaryi. Next base: position 5,806,531 of record NW_024580666.1, on the reverse strand, counting down.
GATTCAGGCACTGAGTTTGCTTTGCCAGCCAACTGAAACAGATAAAATGGCAGCAGATATGGCTTTTTTTCCTTCTGGGCATATATTTTCTTGCTTAATTTTGGCACTCTGCTATTTTTTCATAATTCAAAATACATAGAAGTGGCAAAAGGTGCCCTATTCAGTTACCACCAGAACGAGGTGCTGTTCACAACAGGAATTTCTGGTTCTTGTAATGCAACCAAGTGGAGTGAGTGAACTCTACTTCAGCTTGTACTCTGGATAGGGACAGAAGTGCTATTGATTGGCAAGTTGGCATTAAATCCTTGACCATATAAGAGGCTTAAATCATTTTACCTAGAGATCTTTAAAGAAACTTCTTTCATATCCACCAAATACCTCATTAACTCAAGAGATTTTAATCCCAGGGTGCATGTAAGACCTCATTATGCCATAAAAATGTACTGTTGACTTAGCTGGTTTAAGATGAAGCCCTAAAAATTAACTGACCTCAGAAGTGTGATTGTGTTTCCAAACTTCCCACCAAATCTGGAGTTTTAATGCTACATGGGATATGCAGTATGACTTTTTTGTTGTTGTTGTTGTTGTTATTATTCTGACCAAAGCACTCAAAGAGTGCAGTTCTTCTGATCAAATAATGTAGGCATCTGTGTATGAATTATAGCTCATTATAGTCATACAGCTTCTCCCTGGATTCAAAGGAAAGAAATACTTCTGGGATATGATGCATCCCATCCTAATGCAGACATCAAAACCAGGCCAGGTAGACATATTCAAACACTAAGCTATCCTGTTTTTCACTATTGACTCAGAAAGGAGTGTTGGGGACCAGCTCGCCCATAGCTTTCTTTTCCATCTATACAAACTCACAGCTAGTTGAGATTAATCTGATGAAATCCAGGGAAATTAATCTGAGGCAAAACAATATAAAGAAGAGAATGAGCATCCCACAAGCACACACCTCCAAAAAAACCCTCAAACCAAGATGCAGGAGATCACTAAGGGCTAGGGAAGAGGGGACATTGAATTAGCATGGTATCAGCCAGTGCTGTAGGACAGCAGATCTCTGAGGAGGCCTGCCAGTGAGAGCAATCTGGTTGCCTTCAGATTTAAACATATCATGAGGCAGTCTTCTAATATGCTAGAAATTATGATCTAATGTAAGTATTGTAGATATTCATACTATGCTCTTGGCATTGTCCTGTATCTGTTCTCTAAATCCACACTGCTGAAGGAGACTTCCCCCTCTGCAATACTGCCTTACAGGTAGTGGCATTTAAAATACAGTTCAGATTAACATTAATCTTTTTTCATAAATGTTTTGCTTCAAATATAAATATTTCACTGCAACATTGATTGATGCAGATGCAGTAAAAATTTTCAGGGATGTTCAGGTGTTCTTTAAAGTTGAGTACTCCAAAGTACAAAAACTAATTTCTCAGTTCATTAAGCACTGCAAAGAACTACTCCACTGAGGCTGTAGCTGTCTCTGACCTGTGTTCATAAAGCGGACAAGCTGAGAGTGCCCCTTTTCTCCTTTGTTTCTCAGCAGCATGCATTTGGAAGCTGTTATGTCTAACTGTTAAAATGAAATGATTATGCTATTTCATATTTCTCATTTTCATCAAAAAGGATTACTTCATAATCCTGACTACCATTTCATTGAACTAACAAAGCTGGTTTTCAACTGCAGCAAAAATCTGAAAAATTATTACTCATTATGATTACAAGACAGATTGATTTTCCCTTCCCATTTTGTTTAAAACAAAAATGATTCTAGGCTTAGCATTACAACTTGTGTAGAAGCTTTTGCCGCTTCAGGATACCTTTACCATCCTGTTATTCCCCTAAAGTATAATCTTGGGAAACTATAAACAGAGAAAGCAGAATGGCAACATGTCAATATAGCATGTAAAAATTGTATATCCATAACAATTTTACCAGCAACCATAAACATTGTATGAATACGTTTGTACTTGAAAACGTCTTCCTAACATCATTTAAAGACTGGGAGGTTTAAGGAATATGCCTAAAACGACCTCCCTGAGAGTTTAGTCATCTATAAACACATCAAAGGAAGATAATATCTGGATCTATATTGTATGGTACCCAAACCTAGTTACACATAGTGCTTTCAGTGAATACAGTCAGCAGTATTAAATAGACTGCCAAGGTCTCTATTCTTATGATTTAATCAATATTTGATATTAAGGAAGACATTCTGTATTTATCATTTGGTTTAGTTTATATTAGGTTTTCACAGAGAGGGTTGGAGCAGAAATGAAGCTCTGTCATATCAACTTCCATCCACTCGTCGGATCTCTAAAGTGGTTTTCCAAGCACAACATTATACTGCTGCTTTCATAAGCATCCATAATTGTCCACTGATAGAAATGCAAAGAAATTCAGCTTGCCTTCATGCAACAGGTCTCCCTTCACAGTGTGTTTTTTCATTCTCATGGAAATAGATGGAATAATGAGTATGGGACTGAAATACTGAGACAAAAAACAGCATTGGACATTTGCTCTGAATTCCAATTTTCCTGTTCAAACAATTTTTCTATAAATGTTTGTGGTACCTTTGATTTTCTTTCCTGTCCTGCTCTGTGTTTTGTATCAAAAGGATCACATTATCCTATACAATGTATAAAATGTCACTCGCAAAAAAGGAGTAACTACTCTTACAATAACATGTTTCAGTATAATTTGTCTCTATACACAATGAATAACTGAGAAATGAGAGCTGCTTAAAAATAGATGTTTGTAGCAACAGCCATTGTGACAAGTGCATTCTTTTCTGTCTTTTAGTTTATTTTTGCTTATGATATTCTCTGTTAAATGGTTGTGTAATAATAAATCATGTGTTGATTTTATCCATCAATTAAAACCCCACCAAAACAGTTGTGAGGGATGCTTATCTCAAGCAGTATGTAGTGGACCAGGGAACAAACACCCAGCTGGGTATTCAGTGAAAGCAGAGAGTAGAATGTACAAATGAGAGCTATGTGTCATCAAGTGTTTCTTTTGAAATGCCTCTTACTCAGGTAAAGCTTATAAGGTGTCATTGTTCTCATTAAAGACATCCAGAGGAAAGATTTTCTAATTATGTGGAGTGTAGAGGAGCAACTCAATACACTGCTAGTCCAGAGTGAGTAGTTGCTAGGCTGCTGCTGCCTTGTGACACAGGCACTTCTGAGGCTCGGGAAATTGTGCTGATCAATCGCGTGAGAAACTTCTTATCTCAAACCTCTCCCACACATTTCAGTACCTAGGGCTTTGAAAAGGGGAGGAAAAAAAAGAAGTTCATAACAGCAAATGTTAGAGGAAAAATAGCCAATTAAATGCTAATATTCAGTTCGGGGTCATCGACTTGGTTTATGCAGTGTAGCAAGAAATGGTTTGTAAAATTTCAAGTGCTGAAAACATACTTATATTTTCTTTTAGACAAAACCAGGCTCATTAAATTGAATTCACATTTTTGGGAAGATGAGGCTTGAGGTTCTCTCAGTCTTGGGATGCATTTTACCACACATGAAAAAGACTGCAACTGACTTCATGTAGCTACAGTGTGAACCATGCCAAATGCAGCTGAATTATTTATGTGAACATTTTATGACTAAATACTGTCATCCACTTGGGACATCGGAATCCATGAACATAAAACAGCTAACTGGAGACTCAAGTGGTATAATGGTTATAATAATACCAAACCCTGTCATTTCATCTGTTGGACTCAGCAGTACCTGTGGATCTCTTCACCTGCTGTGTAAAGGCACTTTACCACTGAGTAGTGGCAGAGGGCAGACCTAGTGCATCACCTACGGCTAAGAAACCACAAGGGTACAATCTCCCAAGCCAGAAAATACAGCAGCAGTTCAGAGGACAGGAGTGATCAATACATCCTTCCAAGGCAGCAGATTCTTATCTAGGATTTCACTGGGGACATTTATGGAGTTTATCACAAAGCAACTCTCCTCCAGTTTTTTCCAATTTTTCCAGACTTGCAGGTGGCCCTAAACAATTCTGGATGACTATAGGTTTAGGGAATACAGATATTCTCAAAACAAATCCCACAGATATATGCCACATTTGTGTATTTTTGTCTTTATTTGCCTCTCTTCATACAGATACGTTTCTGTTTTAAACTGTATTTTCAGACAGCGACAGTGCTGCAAATAGCAATATAAGCTTTCAAAAGAATGAAAAATTCTGTTTTTTACAATTCAGGAGACAGACTGAATATATGTAATATACCCTTTTCAGATGTTCTGTGAACCACAAAAGGAACTTCTCATTTATAAAGTACAGGTAGATCGAAAAGGCACAAGAAATCATTGCCTGCAATGTAAATGATGGAGTGTGACACAGTGTGTCACAGGGTGATGAACAATGCCATTTCAAAATCCATTCCTGTAATTAAGTTAAGCAATTCTGAATATGAATTGACCTTTAAGGATTGCTATCTATTTATCCATGTTCAAAGAAGACTGAAAATACTGGCATTTATAAAGTGGACATAATTTACATTCTGGCAGCAATAGCAGTATCAGCAGGATGGGGACATGTTGCTGTTGCACACAGGGACAGCGAAAAACGACATGCATTCAGGTCAGAGAAGATATGGTTGAAGCTGACCCTTTAATGCCAAAATCCCATCTTTTTATAGCATGGATCACAAAAGAGAAATTACATGAATGGCCCCTTGGCTAGCCACCCACCAAAGTGAGTGGCTGAGCGGTATAACCACCCAATTCAAAATATTTTCTTCAGTGAACCAAAACAAGACCTTGCAGGTGTCAGATAGAGAGTTAGTTAACAGAATAGTGTCTCACTGTTTCTCATCTAAAGCATGAGAAAGGAAAACTTCACAAATGCTTCAGCAGCTGGAAAATTCCTCTGCTCCTGCTTTTTAGCATCCACAGGGACATAACTACACTGTTAAATAGCTAAAACAAGCAAGTTCTTGTAAAACGAGAAGAAGGAATAGATAGATAAAAGAAGTTTTGATTATGAGATGCAGAGAATTAACACATGGTATGAGTTCTTCTGGGCCTCATGCCTCTGTGGTTCCTGGCTTGCACACTGAGGGTTTAAAGAGCTTTATCTATCCACAGTGCGAACAGGTCAGTCTGTTCTGAGCCAGCTGGAAATTACATGTCCTGAGATACGTAATATCTCATATAATCATCCCTAATTGCAGCCAAAGCTAGTACAAGGCAGTTAGAGAATATACAAAATAATCCTCCTTCTCTAGGCTGTAGTCTAAGTGATGTGACACACATGCACCAAACTAGAATATTGCCTAAAGCAGTTCTTTCCAAAAGAGGCGTGTCTCATAAACCTGAGCCTTGAAAGCAGGGAGGTTAGAGGGTCCCAGGGCTGGTGTCCATGTCCAATCCCCAAGCACACATATGAACACACACATACACATCCATATTCTCCCTCTCTAATGGAAAATGGTCTTGACTTATTAACTGAGATGGGACTTCTCTTTGAGTTGTTGTAAACATTCTAAAAATGTAAAGACAAAACATGAAGAGTGCTCAGCAATGAAAAAACAACTAGAGAGTGACTACAGTACAAGTACAGACCATGTATGGTCCATCTCAGGTATTTATATGGCTGATCTGCAATGATGACAGTACATGCATCATTGTTGCCATAGTTACACTGGCCTTGAGGGGCACATACTGCATCACTCTTCTCTTGTGCTTAAAGCAATTTCATCTATTATTTATATGATTACTGTTTCTTTCACCGCTTCACCTCTACACTGCACTGCCATCCAGTCGCTTCACTTTCCCACAGTTCTTTGAACATGGCTTGTATGATTTCAGATTAGACAACCATGGAAATGGCATGAGATAATTTTCTATAGAAAAATACAAAGCCCACCATGATCTTATGTGAATATGAATTCCAGACTGTGTGGTTTTTTTGGATAAACACTAAATACAATATTCTCAACATATCAATTTTTTTCCAGGAATGAAATACAAGTGAGCTCAGTGGCCTGACCACATGTTGTAGAGAAAAAATGTAATCGTATTTCTTTATCCTTCAGTAATTCAGCCTTCTCTTGATGCAAATTTCATTACAGTCCTCAGGAATCATATTCTTTCAATGCTGGTTTACTGACAGTGGCAAAGATCTACTTGTCCTGTAGATGATGTACTGGGGAGGTAAAGCAGAGAAAATAAGAAAATGCTTCTTTTAGCTAGTTTGGATTTTATAGTCTTAAAATGTTTGTTAAATACATTGCAATATTGATGAAATTATTTGCCTAAAAAATAAAAGGAAAAATAATTCTCAAATAACACCCCACGTATCTCAGCACAGCAGTGCAAGCTGCCTTCCTTCTACAGACTGAGCAAAGGAAAAGTACCTGTACTTTTTGGACTGTACTGTGCTGTTGCTGTGACGTGATGGAGAGAGAAGGAGCTCTGGGGAAACACCACATGCGGGCTCTGGGGTGCAGGTTTGGCCAAGCTCAGAAGCTGGAAACTTGAACAGTATGTGCCATTTAATTAAAATTCCTCCCTTTTTTATTATAATGGCAGGAATATACAGTCAAGAATAATTTCTGTGCTGAGAATGGCATTTCTTACTGAGACAAGTGGCAGTCTCCATTATTTCACTGTGGCTTCTGTCTGGGCACAGTTTCTTTGACATTGTGTTACCTCTTATGAGATTAAACTGTGCTTATAATATGGATAGAAATACTTAGCCTTAATTCTGGCATGAACCAGTATTAAGAGTAGGGAAGGTATGGCAGGACAAGCTTTGGAATAGCACAGCAAAAGCACCCTTAGCTTGCTATGTCCAAATACCCTTTTGAAAGTCACTCCCCTAAATTATCAGTTAAACCATTTCTCTCATTTGCTGTAGTATCCCACTTTATTACTGTCAGATGACAGCCTAACCCAGTTTGGTTTTAATTCTTCTCTAAATATGGGACCTATCTCCTATAAAAATATGTTCAGTAGGCCCCACCAATCTAAACCCACAACCCCATGGTGACCCTGAAACCTTGAACATTGACCCTGAACAAGACCATGTGAATTTGACAGCCACCATTTGAAATCTAATGTCACATCCCAGATACAGGCTGAACAAGGAGTTAGTTCCCTTTCACACGAGTTTCCGTGGTTGCCTTTGCACCCTCTCATCCAGTCTAGTCAGATTAAGTAGGAACATAATCCAGGAGAGGAGCCATTTGCAGGTAGGGCAACATCAGCAGCCCACGAGCAGAAGGCTGCCATCCAGGACAGTTGCCACCTTGCCTTGCACAGCCCTCTTCAAGCCCTCTCTTAATCTCGGTTGAAAACACATATTGGTGACACTTGCTCATTTTGACATTAAGCTGGAAAGAGCTATGAGGGCTGCTAACCTCAGCAGCATCTCATTTCATGTATGAGTAATAATTCCATATTCCCTCGAGGGAAATGAATGCTAATGGCTTGAAACTGAGAGTGCTGAGCATTTAAAGCCTCTGCTGAAGTCATCTTCTAGCACAGAAGGCACTCTAACAATTACAGATGCTCCTGCTCCTCCTGGGATCGGGACATAAATAAGGCTCTATATTTTTCTGTAGTTAATAAAGAAGTTCCAATGTCTTCTACATAGAGGAAAAGTAATAATACAGTGCATTTATATGACTGCTTTGTACTGTTCAGATGTGCTTAGCTGTTCTCTGTCACTGCTTTCAGAGAAGAAATATCAAAGGGTTATAAACAGTCAACCTAGTACTGTGAACACACTGTGAATTTCCACATATTTGTCAAGTCATATCAAAGTTCAACTAAATGTAATCCTACATCTCTTGCTGGTTCATGGCAGTCCTTGACTGTGCTGATTAAGAATTAAATGTGTTCCTCTGAGACAGTAATGACTGATTCCTGAGTTCCAAGGGTGGCAGGTAAAATGAGTTTTCTCCACATTTTTTTCTGCCTGCAATGAGAAAAAATAACTTCTCTCCAATTAACCTCCCATTCAAAACAACAATATTTTGAAAAGTGTTCAACTGTTCCTGTGAGATATTTCACTTTCTAGTCCGCAACAATCTAGCACTTGTTATTTTGTATAGCTCATGCACAAAAGTTTTTAAAAAACCAAATTAATGTATGATGCGGCCTCGTCAACAATGCTGATCCTATTTTATTATTGCAGTGGAAGGGTGTGAGAATGGAAAAGCAGATGCCTTTCTCATGGTTGTTTAGGGGGAAAAATAAAAAAATACCCACACGAGAAAATAATTAGGACCAGGTTTAATTGTTTTCAGAGTGACTTAAAAGCATTCAAGCTTTTCCACATGTCTACCCTATTATAGGAATTTTCAATATATAAAAACTGGAAGATCCTCATCTCTGGATATGAAGCTGTTCCATACAAAGCAGTCCTCTTTCCTCACTCCTGTGTTATTGCCTATTCTTTCAGGTATCATTAAAATTATGTCAAACTTCCTATTACTCTTGGGAAATAAATAATAAATAATTCTCTTTTTTACAGCTGAATTGTCTTAGATTCACAGCTGCCAATTTCACCAAGTGAACAGATGGTAGCAGCAATATTACAATGTTTTTAACAGACAGAAGCTCACAGGAACAGGGTCAAGAAGGAAAAGACAGAGGGAGCACTACTTGCTTTCTTTTACTCTTTTGGTCGCTCATAATCAGCAAGAGGTTTATGCAAGGCATATTAAGTCATTTCAGTTAAGTATTTGTCTATCCCCCTTGCACAGTGGGAAGCCCTTTCAGGAGGCATTTCATTCAGTTCAAGGTTTTCATAACCTCTGCTTAGCCCAGACCTGTGCAATCCCATGAACAGGATGCCAAGATTTCTGCAGAGCTCTGGGATGTGAGCATGGAACAAGACCTTCACACCAGTCTCAGCAGAAGTTACTGGTGGCCTTCTTTGCAAAGCCTGGGGACTACATACAGTGCTGTGTCACCAGAAATCACAAGCTCTCATCGTCAGAAATCCTTGCATTATAAAGACGTATCAGCAGAAGCTAAAAGCAAGCAATAATATTTTCCTTGATTTTCAGCAGTGTTAAGTGCTTGCAGCTCCTATGACTTGAGTCAGATTTGTGGGTACTCAGCACTTCTGCAAATCATCATTTAACTTAAAATTTTCTGGTTTTTGTAATTTCTTAAATACCCTTAATATTACTGGCACTTCTGTAAGAATATGATAGCAGAACAGAAGATTTGCTTTTGGCCATATGACCTACTTTGTAGCTACTTTCACAGTCAATTATTCTTTTGGCTTCTCTATCATTTTGCAACATTAAGACTTCTTTAAAATTAGAGCCTAATATTTTATTGTGGCATAATAAAAAACCCCAAAACTAACAAAACTATTGGCCAAAAACTTCCGGGGAGTTATCACTCTATGAGTGAGATACAATGAATAAGAACTGATCCAAAATATTTAGGACTTGACGATACTAATTGGGCTTCTCCAATATCATTGAATCTGAAAAGCAACCTTATTCTAAAACACTCAGCAAAGTAGTGAGAGCTTACACAGAGGCCACTGGGAGTTTCTAAGCACCGAGTACTTTTGAAATTAAAGTTATGTATTGCCATGCTGGAAATACTGATTTAGGCTCTTGGTACAGGTTTCGATTTGAAAAAATCTGTCATGATTTGTGAGATCTTGTAGAGGCCAGCTAAGAAACTGCTCAATGTTGCAATGTAACTTGAGGAGAAATTAACTTTTGGGTGGGAAGTAGGTTGTTTCATCAGTTCCTGCTTTACAGTCAGAAATGAATATGTTTGTAAAACACCCTTTTGCAGTGATAATTAAATGTATAACTCAGTGGATCCCAAAGTTATGGAACAGAGCTCTCAAAAATAACTTCCATTTTATTCTCTTGAGTGATGTATTTTTAGTAATAGATTGAAAAATCACTATACAAACAAAAATTCAAGTACTACACAAGCCAGTGTGAGGAAGGCAGTACATAAGTTAGAAGGCCAAAAGACATCTGTGCTATCTCTCTCTCTTGTCAGCCTTTGCAGTCAGATTTCTCAAAGTACATCCTCTTCACATCCGTAGAAGCATTGCCTTGGCTTAATGTAGGATAAGGTGGTGCTTAATGTAGGATAAGGTGGTGCTTAATGTAGGGAAAGAGGCAGAAATCTAAGGAATTTAAACCTTTCTAGTAAGAGCCCACTTCTCCACCAGTGGACTCTTACTAGTTTTAGATACCTCCTTCTCCTCACATTGGCTTTTTGGCTTGTCAGGGATCTACCCATCCTTGTCCCCAAAATATTTTTGAAATCCAACTTGAAAACTGTGGTCTGAGCCAATGGAACTAGTTGCATTTGTCTCCTAGGCTCAGGTGCATGTATAAGTTCCACTCCTCTGCTTCAATACTCATCAGCTTTGGTCAAGAACCCCATTAACCTTCTCTGCGGCAACTTCTCAAGCATTTTACTGTGCAGCACATTTCCAGGTTTCTAATTACAGCCTGCTCTGCACCCACTCAGACCTATTATCATGCATCCTGGCCTGGAGACACCAGACCTGAACTGATGACAGCTGTATCATATACCATAGGGGGGTTCAGTCACACCTATACCAAACAGAGATGTAAAGTCATCTTTGCACTTCTTACTCAATTTTCTCCTAAATCATGACAGGAGTACATTAATTCTTTTAGACAGTGACCTTGTGAGCTCGATTAGGATGACTTATGATCAGATGAGTATCTGCCAAAAAACTTCACTCTCTGTTTAAGGCTACTGTGTACAGAGTTTGTATACTTTTCATTAAAGAGATTTTCATTTGATGCAGGTCACGAATTCTGTTCAGCTTCTTTAGAGATGTTCTCTCCTATTTAGCAATATTTCACTGTATCCAGTACCACTGCTTTGCATAAGCATATTTCTTTGCAGCTAATGTGACCCTTAAATTGCTAGGCGATTTCACAGTTATTTCAGACTCCTGTCTTGCATTATACAGTACTGTCACAGAGTTTATGTTGAAAATACCATTGTAGTAGCAGATCAACATTAATTCTTCACACATTCTGTGACATTAATTCTCTACTGCAAGTCTCTCACAGAACAAAGCACCTGACAAGAAGAGAAGAAATTTTATAAATTAATGAAACAGAAGGAAAGGGACCAGATGGGGAAAAAAAAACCAACAGAATTTTATTTAGATGCCTCAGTTCATTTCATAAGAAATGCAAAAATTCAGGCCCCAGAGACTGCCTGGGACTGACAACTGCCTGAAAAACAAGTAGTTTGTTTGGTAGAACATGCCATAAAGGGGAGTGTACTTAAAATTAATTGTCTGTCTTAGACATATGCCTTAGTTGCCTATACATACACCTTAGATTCTATGCATGAGTAGATTTTTAACTAGAAATTAATTCACTCAGACACCCCTCTTGCATTTTTGGTACAAAGGAATGCCTCAGAGTCATTTTATATACGACCAGAGGAGGGTTGCCCTTTACCCATACATTGGTTAAAGCACTCAGACAGGATGGGCACTCAGACCAGATGGGTTTTAGTCACTTGACTGTTTGGGATCCTCACACATATTTTCTGCTTCCCAGACATGCCTTTCACTGCATGACTCATGATTTTATTCAATAACTTTTTCATGCAAATTTCATATACAACCCCAGAAACAGAGGCCTTTGCTCAAGTTGCAGGATCCTTGTCTGAATACTCCAATCTCTGTGCCACAGAGTCAATGTTTCACCTTTAATCTGTGTCTGTGCCTGTGCTTTGGGGCTGCAGCGCAGCACAGGTTCAACAAGCAAGACGAAGCAAATCTGGTTAATATATAATATAAAAGGCTAATGTTGGGGTCCCTCCCCTGCCGTGTAGCCCTGGGAGAGGGGCCCTGAGGGCACAGACACGGGGCTTCCCTGCCCCTGCTCAGCCTCGTTCCCATGGGTTGGTTTGTGTTCCCTGCGCGGGCAGAAGGACCCTTGGTCCCGTGACTGGAACAGTTCCTGGGCAGAGCCCCGGCCATGCGGCTGGAGAAATAAACATCTCTCTGAAACATCTACCAAGAATCTGTCCATATATATTTCCTTTCCACGGGACTCCTGGTTTGATATATGCGTGTTGCAGGATCCCCACTGTAGCAAATGGTGGGGAGAATGTGGGCAGGACACCGATCCCTAAGGACAGAAAATTCGTGAGTAAAAACCACTCTAGATCTCTCTCTTCTCATCTTGGTTTGGATATTCTCTCTGGACTATGGAAGAATTGTGGGAAATGGGGCTCTCTGAGCCACAGAAAAAAAATGTATCTAGAAGTTAAAGGAATCCTTGAACAACAAAACAAAAAAGTATTGGAACCGGGAGATCTAGAACATTTTTTTAACTGTCTTTTCAAAAGTTTCTTCTATATTTCTCGAGACTTACTTTTTGATATTGAACCTCCTGGAACTAGTCATGGGTATTTTTGGGACGAGATCTGGGATAAGGTAAGGGATCAAACAGAACATGGACTAGTGATAGAAGCTCTCCGTGCATCCCTTGTAATCAGTGAAGCTCTTGAGGAGCATTTGTATGGTCCCATTACCCCTAGAGCAGAGGATCATACTTATCCCATGGCCGAGACCGTGTGGCCGCCATCCCAGGAGCGCGTGACTGCAGCCGTGCCAGCGGAGATGCCTGCGCTGGATGCGCCCGGCCCCCTCGGGAGCGCGCCCCTTATCGCGGACCCCATCCCTGTCTCGGGGTCCCCGGCCACGCGGCCGCGAGTGAGGAAGCGATGCCGCAGGCGCCGCGGTGCCGTGGGCCACGAGCAGCCAGGAACCGGGCATCGGCGTGGCAGGCCGCTCTGAGCACACGGCTCGGAGAGCCCTGCGGAGGCAGAAGCGGCGGTTTCCACAGCGACACGAGAAGCCGCACAGCGCAGCGCCGAGCCGGAACGGGGCCGCAACCAAAGCAGCGTGGAGTTTGCGGAGCAAAACCACTCACAGGGTGCGGAGCCAGCGGCGATGGCAACGCGGGGCCGCGCAGAGCCCAGACACGCGCCGGAGCAGCGCCGCTCGGAGAGCGCGGAGCAGCTGCAACGCGGGGGCCCGGCCGAGACGTCGGAGTCGGCGAGGCGGCGGCCACGCGGGACCCGCAGCCACGATGAACACGCAAACATGTGATAGGAGGAGTTATAGCAACGAAAATCACAGGAACTGCGAAATGGTACAATGTAAAAAACAACTATGGATTTATAACACGAGATGATACAGGGGAAGATGTATTCATCCATAGAACTGCCATTAAAAGGAATAACCCTAAAAATTACCTGCAAAGTGTAGGAGATGGGGAAGTTGTACAATTTGATATAGTGCAAGGAAAGAAGGGTTTTCAAGCAGCGAATGTTACTGGGCCTGGAGGTATTCCTGTCAAAGGCAGCAATTATGCACAAAATTATAAACAATATCCATCCCAGCAGCTTCCCTACCCACAACCTACTTTCCCCTTTTACCCTATACCCAATATGAACCCTTTCCTAAGTTTACCCCATCCCCAGTTTATTCCTAATCCGTTTTTCACCCCATGGCTTCCCTATACAATTCCCTTTCCCTACAATTCCTCTCCGATGCCGAGGGGGGGACGAAAAGGGGGAGGAAAGAAATTAAACCCTCTCCTGCCTCAGTTTCCCCACAAAGCATGCCCCGGAGAGTTCTGTCTCCCTTCTGTCAGCCCTAAGATGTTCCACAGAATCTGATTGGACATTTAAAGACTCAGGAGGGTGGCTTGTTTTGTCTTGAAACTGTTCTTGTTATGTTTATCCAGTTGTTTTCATTCTCCTTTTATATGCGGCTGGAGAAATAAGCATCTCTGAAATGTCTACCAAGAATCTGGCCATATATATTTCCTTTCCACGGGACTCCTGGTTTGATATATGCATGTTACAGTAAACCCCACTGTAGCAGGCTAATGTTATGGATGCCTAAAAAATGGGAGTCATTCCTTTAAATCTCTTCCTGCTCTCTGGGTGAGGCATGTTCTCTTTGGCTGTAAGGTCAGGAACAGTCACCAAAGCTGCTGTGGAAAAGCCACGAGCACGAGTTGGGATCTGGTTCTGCATTAGCTGCTGCAGCCACTGCCAAACACAATTCAAGCTGCCTGCTAACCCAGGCCTCTCAGGGTCACTGGAGATCCAGTGTGGGAACTCGATGTGGTCAAATGAACATGCAATTAATGAATAATCCCTTAGCTGGCTTGGAAATCTTGTTTTCTCTTGTAAGGGGAGAAATAGCCACTTTTACCTGTTTTAAAGATGGAATAAGCTATTTTCCTGTAATTTCTGTTTACTAAAGTGACTAAAGTTAAATGAAATAAATATCCTTAGACTATCACCTCAACTGCAAGACAGGTGAGAAAAAGCCTAGCTTCTCAAGGAGCTAATTGGCTCAGGTAGAAATACTTTCATTCGGTCATATTAATTTAGATGTCTGTTTTCCCCTCACATTGCCCTGTTGATACCCAAGTGATTTTTATTCAGTTTGTCCAGATCATCTAGGCAATGTAACAAAGACAAGGCAATTTCTTTGTTCCTTGGAGCACTAAATTAAGCTAAATCAGCATGTCAAACTAATGTTCTTTCCTAGCAGAACATCATCCTTAAGCACCTTCATTATTTTCTCTCTGTATTGTACTCTACAATGGTATCCCATTTTCTGAGCTGAATTCTGTGGGCCTCAGTGTACACAGTTCAAGTGAGCTTAAGGATGTACTTTAACTGATTTTACCCTCCATATGACCCAGCTGTTACATGACAGAGGATTAGTATCCTCATAATTCTCATTTAAAAAGTTAAAAAAGATTGAACGGAACAGGTGCTGCATTATCTGTGCTGGTCTTTGTTCTGCCATACCTCATTTTACCCTGTCCAAGCAATATTATCAAGGGCTGCCTGAAAAAATATGCAATTCTAACAGGAGAACTTGACTGATTTGTGAACATGTAGGGTAGTCTATATCCTTCATTCTGAGAAAAAAATCAAATTTCTTTCCATATTTTTTTCCTTGAACAAAATCTGAGAAGTGGAAACCTATTGCCTCCTGATTTAAATTGCAAGAAAAGAAATAAGAAGGATTAATGTTTTGTTCTCAGCAGGTGAGATGCTTATATCTGACTTTTATAGAATGAATTTTATCTCATCAGTATAAATCTACAGTTTTTGAAATAACTGATTCATATGAACTCTGTGTATCAAATTAATGCCCAACTTTGATTGCAAATCTCCACAATGAAAATTAACAAAGACATCTCTCAAACATTTCCCCTTATACGGTCTGAAATTTTATTTGGGAATATTGCACAAGCAGCAAATATCTTAGTGAATTCCTCAAGAACATACCAAGAATCTGAGCTGATGTTAGCTGTAAGAAAACTTTGGTGACACTATTTTCTCATTGCAAATTGTACCTTTAAAAGGCCTTGCACAAAGAAGAAAAAGTATTTTTTTGTTTTGCTCTGTTTCATTTTGCTTTAGATGCAAAATAAATCAATAAAGTATGAATATTAAACTCAAATTGGGGTTAAATAAAAATATATTTATGTTAATGATTCATTTCCCTCACTCTGAGCAAATAAAGAAAAAGAAGCCACCCCCCAAACCTCTTCAGCACATGAATCATTGCCTTTTTCCTTGTAATAGTCAGTGAGCCATAAGAATTACTAAATTACCATTTTCCTATTGTGAGTAGAAAAAACCGAAAACTACAGCATCTTTGAATCTGTCACAAAATGGGTTAAAGAGTTGAAAACCATAAAGATGGGTTAAAGAAAAAATAGGCACTACCCATGGAGCTAAAAAACTTGATAGCAAAGCAGAAGACAAATACTTGCATCTTGGCTACCACAGGCCTTGCCTTTTTCCCCAGTTGTAATGCTTAAATTTCTTTTTTGCATCCAGATTTTTTATTTTGGCTGATCTATTTTGTTTGCTTTCTTTTTAAATGATCCTGCAGCATATTTCCCAGCACTTATGCAATATACTTGGAGATAAGTAAATTGGAAATTATGAGAAGGTGCTGTTTCCAAAAGAATAAAAGAAAGGCACTTAATTAGCATATAATTAATTAACAAATAGAGGCAAGGGTGACACATTCTAGAACAGTAAGTTGAAAAATGAGTAGTTCGGGGCTACAGACAAGACTGTCCTGGGTTACTGGAACTGACAGTGACAAACCTACTGGAAATTATTCCACATAAAAAAAAGATTCTCTGAAGCAACCATTTTTGGGAATTATACAATACCACCAATTTCACATCATTACAACCTCACACTTACCAAGCTAGAAACAGCAAGACAGGTGTACATTGAAATTCTGTTTATTTAGAAGATGATTTTTGCACAAAATCCTTGTATAAAAACTGCTTAATCCCTGGAGAGAATCGTTGTTCAGGTCAAAATGACGACATTTTAGAGATGTAGAAAAAAACGAAATTTGTAGTCTAAAGTTCAAAACCTTGTTGTTCTTCATACTATATCTCGATATTATGCTTATTCATGTAAGACTATCTAAATTTTTGTCTACTTTTTCATTCTTATGAAATACCAAAGCAAAGACCCTTCATACCAAGGTTCAGAATGATCTAATGTAAATTATTTCCCTAAACAGAAATATTCTGATGTCTCAATGGTGGGAATCTATAAACCCAGTAAAATAATAAAGGTTGCTTGGCAGTTTCGCAGGTTTTTTATTTGGATATCTAACAATAGACACCCGCAATTGTTACTTTTAATCTCTAAGACAAAATCATCAAGCTGTTGAACTGTCTGTATCGCACTGGATTTCTGCTTCCTCTGACTTGTAGTGGGGACAGAGATAAGCTACTCTCCTCCCCTCCCCGTGGCCCCTCCCTCCCCCCCCCCAAAAAAAAGCAACAACTCAAAATTCCTAGAAATTAATAAGGGGAAAAATATTTGCAAATGCTTCTCTAACGTCAGATTGTATTCTAGAATATGTTGTTACCCCAGTTTATTAGAGGTCTACCTTCAAGGAGAAGAGAAATGGCAAAAAAGTGATCTTGGAAATCCTTGAGGTCTTCTAGGCTGGGAAGCACATATGGATCAGAGAGCCTCTAAGCAAGAAAGAATGTCAGAAGGAGTCCACAGTCCTGGAAATCTTTTAAGAAGAGAAGTGGCCTCCACTGGGAAGTCAGACTGTCCCATTCTATGTCTTTAAGAATGAGAAAAACAGGAAAGTGAAGGGGAAGGCATTAGATATGCAACATAATTCTGGCAAAATGAAACACTTTGCACATAGTTTATTCTACAAATATTCAGATGTGTATTTGCAAAATAAACTCTTCATAGCTGAATAAACACTGTATGTTTCGATTCTCAACATCACAGATGGCACTTCTCTGGTATTTCTATACTTCTACGACTGCAGTAAATCTTGCAGCATACAAAATGTGATATTTGCATTAACAAGCTTCTGAAAAGCAGGACCAGTAACAATGTAGAACATCTTTCATTAAAGGTTATGCATTGCATTTCAAGAGACTTTTCTCACCTCTTAAAAGGGTGAGTGTGGAAACAAAAGGCTGTTTGCAAGTATTCACAGGTGCATAAGGGACATCTTGAACTCCAGCTGAGACTGAAGTAGTGGGGAGTAATCTCTGGGGAGTTTCAGTAACCAGGAGAATCAAGCACTGTACTGGTGAGTCACAGCTGGTGCAGCACAGCATGTGTTCAGATGTATTTCTGACGTTCCCTCATCCAGGTGGGCTATGGAGACTATTCCTTTCCCTCTGTTATGCCCCAGGTGTGCCCAGGTGTGCCCAGATGTTGCCTGGAGCACTCCAGTTGACCCAGGCCAAAACTGTGCCAGATGGGAGCTGGCAAACTGTGAGAAGTGAGCTGACAAATGGTGTGAACAGCCACTTAACACACCAGCTGCTGTGGCCACTCCTCTGCCTGAAGCAGTGTGTTGGTGCAGACCCAGAGAAAGGTCTGTCCCCTCAGCTAAAGACAGCTTTTGGACCTAACTCCCTTTCCAAGTATTGTATCAAGTATTTGAGCTTGGTCAGTGGCATTATGTGTTAAGCAAAAGGGAAGCATATGACACATGCTGCCTTTGGTTTCCTTTGGCAATTTTAGAAAATCCTTCATCCTTAAATAATGGAAACAGGAAGAAAATATAGGGTCCTGCAATTCTGATTGCAAGGGTAGATTCATTATCAGATACACTGAAGTGCTGGAAACGAACCTATTGAGTGCCAAGTGAAATAGCCACAGGCTGAAAAATTCCTATAATCTAAACACTGCTTATCTCCATGAATAAATACGGTACGTAAGGTGAACGAGAAATCTTTAAATGGATTCTGAATATGCTACTTTTTAATAAATTCTATGCTGCATGAAAATTAGTTTCAATGTAACTTCATGAGCTACAATATTTACTTTAAATGATAGCACAGGAATTCACAAATACTCCCTTGACCTTTCCAGCATGGAGTAGAGTAGTGATCAGATTGCTCAGACAAAAAAAGAGTTTATTCTTTTCATCAGATTGTTTTTTTCACATGTGGGGGAAGGGGAAACCCAGCCTTATGTCTCCAAGCATCGACAGTTTTCCTTCAAGTATTAGTGCAACTGCAGTGCTTCAAGAGCCAGCAGCTTCAAGAGTGAGCTTCAAGAGTCAGCAGGCTAACAAACAGAAACAGAGAAATTCTTAAATCATCAGTCTGCAAGGAGATTTTTACCAGCAAACTGTAAAAACACAACTAGCTTCACTGTTACATAAAATTATACATGTATTTACTATAAGTAACCTCAGCTGTTACCTTAAAAGAAAACCATCAGGTGTCAGGCAAAGTCAATCAAATGGTCTTCCCTAAATGTACGTGTACCACGACACCTGAGATTTTTTCTTCCTCTTGACAAACTCCCAGCTCATTCACTCTACATCTCCCCATTTTCTGAAAAAATAGTCACTCAGGAAACGGCTGCTACTGCACAGCCTGTAGCTGGAAGGATTTCAGAAGAGGGACTTAATAGAAAATACACAAGTTTTGTTGTTGATATCAAATTATTCAACACAGTAAAAATGCAACTGAGAAGAAATCCTAACAGTTGCTAGGTTATTAGGTAGCTGAGCAATGTAGTGTGGGTGATACTTATTTACTATAAAGTTAAAGCACTGTACATGTGGAAAATTATTTCTAACCATACTTAACTGGCAGTCTCTAGATTGGTTGCTGACCTCAGAGAAGAACCTTTAGACTAACTTTACCAGTTCAAAGTTTCAGATCAGTAATGACAAAAAAAACCCCTCACAACAAGAAAACTCCAAACTATCAATGTTGGACAAAACAGCAAGAGACGAAAAGAGAGAACAGACAATGTGAATATGACGTTGTGAACTGGTGATGTACTCTCATGTTGAATTGGTTTTGTATTCCCCTCTCCCTGTCCTATCCCAGGAAAGGATGTTATGCAACTAAAAAAGTCAAGAGGAGAAGAGTTACACGGCAAGACAGCTATGTGGAGAGAGATTGTATAGAGTGGGATTCTTCAGTCTTGACAGTATCTTGACAGTCTATAGTATCATGAGCAGCTTGGAGAACACAAAAACAAGGAATGACATTGCTTCTTATGATACAAACCTGAGAGCCATCACAAGGAATTAGCAGGTGGAAGGGTCAAAGCAAAGGAAAATCCATTCTTCAAACAGCACAGTGTTCAAGTGGAGTACTCATTGCAATGGAAGATAGCGGAGGACAAAAATCTACATGGACTCAAAAAGCAGTTAAATGAATCCATATATATTGTCTTGGTCCAGAAATTTATTCAGTTCAGAAATTTCTAAGTGATACCACTGGGAGAGTACTCTCCTATCTGTGCCTGTGGGTCCACGATTTTACGCTTTTTTGGGTACCAGTAGTTCAGTCTTGGAGGACCCACTGGGGCCGTGCATGTGTCCTTCTCTCCTGAAAATCTTCTTTTGTACTGAATGATGTGTTTCAGCTGATTTAGACGCCAACTTTATACCCACAGTCTGAGGCTGTGCAATCACAGAATTATAGAGTGGTTGGGTGGGAAGGGACCTTAGATATCAAGCAGTTCCAACCACCTATCACACACTCAGACATTGCACTCAGTGAAGACCCCTGTATGGTACTGCCCAAAATAAGGGCTGTAAGCTGCTGAGGACAGGCCAGAAGTTTTGATGAGTAATCAACAGTAGAAGATTAAAGTTATGGTGATCACCAGAAAGGATTACTTCTACTACTTTAATTTTATAAAATTAATTTCCTAGGCCCAGAAGAAGATGTACTGGTGTTACAAACATCCACTTCTTGTTGCACTTCTTTCCCTGCTCTAAAATGAGTGTCCTAAAAGGACACTTGTGCTGACAGAAATGATTTCTTCAGTAATGTTTCCAAACAAAATATTTCTTTTTTTTGTCACATTTTTCAGGAAAATAGAAACATTTTCATTAAATGTATTTCTAAGAAAATTCAATTTTAGGTTGTGCAGAATTTCAGATTAAATATTTCCGAGCATGGCAAAGCCATAAGTAGCAAAATAGGTTTTTGAATAGGATATTGCACACAATTTGAATTCTCCTTAATACTATTGGCTTTATCTTTCAGGTCGGGATGAAGGAAGGTACATGGGATAATTTTTTAATAATTAAAATGTCTTGATTTTGATAGAAAGAGTATTTGAAAATGACAAAACTAGATTTTGAGACTCCTTTGATCTCAAGTCATTATGACTAAGTTAGAAGAGTTCTTGCTTTGTAGCTGCTTGCACTTCTGACCCCTTGGTAAGAAATACCATATTTTAGTTTAATTTTCCACTGAAACTGAGTTTGAGCAAAGTGCTAGGCTAAAAATTAGAAGGACTGATTCTTTGCAGATAGAAAATGCTGTTATGGAGGTGGTAACCTCCAGCAGAACAGCCAAGCTGACAGCTGGGGATGATAATATCTTAAACTACTGCAACAAGATTTGCTCATCTGTCAGAGACCTTGGAGACACCAAATAGCTGGCTGAATGGGAATAAGTCACCCTTCACAGCACTTCAGCATTTAGTTCCACCAGCTGAGGCCTAAGCTGCAAGCTATTTCCAGGCATTAAACCCTTCCCTGAAGCCATCAGTTCTGGATCTCATATAAACAGTCACGGCGTCAGCTCAAGGATATTTACTGCAGCCTGGTTGAGGCTGGGGATGGCCATGGGGAAGGAAGGACCTGGAATACATTGAAGTGACAGAAAGTGTTTGTTTCCCTCTGTTCCTCAGTTCTTGCAGAGAGTTTGTTTGCTGGCAGTTAAGATGCTTTATGAAAACGCAAGGTGGAGTACTAGTAAAGGTGGGACTGCTGGTATATGCAGGAGAAACTGGTTTTACTCCAGCATGCCATCTTGCTCAGTGAATTAAGGATGTACAGTATCAGTCCTGAGTGACAACTCAGACATCCCAAACAGGACAGAAGTAGACTTGAGTCTGCCACTTACCTTCTCCCTCTCCAGCTATACTGTGCATGGTTAAAAGTGGGGATCATTTAATCTTTTTGTTTCATTGCAGAATTTAACACCAAGATACCCCTTATTCTTTTAATAATATCCTTTCCTATATCATGTGCACCCCTGGGCTTCCCAAAACATTTTTGGGGCTTTAGGTCCACAAAGAGCTGGAAAATTCCAGCAAAGGGGTTTGTGTTCATCAAAGACTTTACTAGAAATCAAAAGATGACAGTCTGTACTTTCCAAACAGAATTATTTAGTCTGAGGTATTAGTTCATGTTCATGTTGATACAAAATCTTCAATGAGAATCAAAAGGTAATTTTTGTGTATTAAAAAGAAAATAATTATACAGTAATTCCTTTAAGAATTTCACAGGGAATTTTTCTACATTCACATCTGCATAAAAAGAAGCAGAATTTACCTTGTAACAACAGAGTTACTTTTTCTCAGTTGTAAACCTATGACAGAAGAACGGGTTAAAGAAAAGCTTTTTAATTCACATTTAACTTCCTGCAGAAGACTTTAAGTGTACACGAGACTGACAGATTTCATGTACAGTCATCTGTAACACCAAGTTGTTTAGTCATGTGCCCAAGCTCTAGGAACAAAAGTAAGCGACCAAATCGTATCTAGCAAATTATCTTTAGGTGTTACAGTAGCATTTTCTAATTTATGTAATTTTTATAAATATTGCAGATAATAATGAGTTGGGTTAATGAATTAAAATATCTTCTTCTCTTGACACCAACATTATCAAAGCTGAATGACAAAACTAGACCTTAGACCCTTAAACTTCCAGAAATATGTATATTCATATGTATATATTAATACTGGTTTTTATATTGTGAGAAAGCTAAATTCCAATACTCAAGATATTTATAGGTAGGTCCTGGAATTTCTTAAACTTAGAATTTTGTTCCAAATATAAGTATTTTAGATTCTAGTCCCAAAAACTCTAAATAGCATTCCATAGACTGTTTCACATTTTGTGGTATAACAGAAATAGAAAGTTTGTGAAAGAAGAGACTGGCCCAATGGAATATTCAATCGAGCAGCAATTGGGCATACTGCTGAGGATCAATGGTTTTCTTGTCCTTTCCTTTTTAATTCTTTTTTAAAGAAAAATAATGAGAAACAAGAACAAGTGTCAAAAGAATAATTTTTGTACATATCTCAAGTAGCAGCAATAAACTACCAGTCCTGGAGTTAATATATTCAGAGTTCTGAAACAGATGAACTAAAATGGCTTATTTGTTATCCAAAATTTGGAGTATCTAATCACAGTTGCTGCTCCAAAGTACTAACAGATTGTAAACGGGGTTTTTTTCTATATTTTTACAATTCCTCTTATTCATTCAAGTGCATGAGAAATTTTTATACCTGTACCTGGCTGATACAAGGATAAAAACCAATATAGCAGAATGCCTGTGTGAGATGATAGACTGAAGTTAACATTGTTTTGAGAAGAAACATTGTGCCTCTCCTCTATGTTCTGTCAGTTTGAACACCTTCCTACAGATGAAGCGTGTCACCTGGTGTAGAAGAGACTCAGATACCACAGCTTCTTTTGACTCCCCAGGCGTCTCATGCTGCTAGGGATGGTAGTCATCGGATAACAGAGAGAGAAAGACTCAGACATGTTGCAGCAATGAAAAAGTGCATTTTAGTGCCAGTATACAAAAGTAATGTTAAGTGTCTGAGGGATGAGAGGGAGAGGAATTAAACATTCATGCAGTTTATAGGATTTTACATTAACATCAATGATCTTGTAGGTCATTGTAGTCAATAAAATGGAGACTTCTATCCACTGTGCAATTCCAGGTACAAAACAAATATTATGCTAGGCATACATAAGGAACAGATCTATCAATAGTATGAAGAATATAATTATATTAGATGCAATAGAAATGTAGGTTTTCTGTTATTCCTGTCTGGAATAATGTATAAAGTATGCATAATAAAGAAGCAAATAAGATTCAGAGAAGAGTGATAAGAATAACTGGGTAGAACTGGAACAGAATATTTTAAATCAGATAAGTCTTTATTTCCTAATGCGCAAGAAATAGAATACTCAAAATTTAAAACCAAGGGAAAATAGTTTATCACCCAGCATGGGTGCCACCAAACCAAGGAACTCATTACACAAAAAGTCATTTTGTCGTAGAGATGAAAGAGATTCAAAGAGCAATTGAGAATTTTACTTTGGTACAAAGAGTTACTGTAATACCCTGCAAGAAGGAGGTCAGACTACTGTGTCAAGACCTAATCCTTTCTAATCATCTCCAGCTCAGAAGAGACCAGAAATAGGTTTGGCCTGTATGGAGTAAGTGATTCCATATCTATCTGTAACAAGGCTTGAATGTGTCCCTGATGTGATATGTCTCCAAGTTAGAATTAATACAGTATTTCCTGTGTCATATCACACATAACCGAACCCACTGACATTTTCTTCAGGACTATTTAAAAACTGCTTAAAACTTTTTTACATTTGAAAATGTTGGCCAAGAAGCAAAAATATTTACCATAAGAACTTCTCTCTTGGATCATATTTTCTTCTAGGAAAAATCTGTGCATTATAACAACAAATAAGATGTGCTTTTCAGCGCATTGATATTTTAAAAAATACTTAAGAATAGTCAAGTATAATTTAAAGTGGAGAAAAAAAAGAGAAAAGTTTAAATTCAAAAAGAAAAAGGATGTCTTTCTGAGTCTAAGCAGCACACTGCTAGACTGTCTGCTGGCACTCCTGCCCCAAGCACCCATATGATCATAAAAAAGGATGTGTTGGCTGCCTACAGTCATGTCTATGTTTTCAGATGGCACTCAGCCTGTTCACATATTGATTGGGAGCTTTGGTGTAGGAATGGATGCCAGGGTATTTTGAGTTTAGATGGGCAACTTGCATAAATAACATTACTGATGTCATATCATTCACAGAAAGTCCTGTGAATATGCCAAAAAATCATAACAGCAGTTAAAATTATATTTTTCAGAAAGAATACTCTGCTTTAGACATGCAGCAGAAGGCAGGATACATCACACTGCAAAGCAGTAATTACATGGGAAGCCTACTTTTTCATCACTGGATTCAATCCTGGAGTTGAACATGCTTAGAGATGTGTAAGCTTTCATCAAATGGTAAGCATTTACACTGGGAGGCTGATTCACCCTTTCCAAACAGCAGTATTATCTTCAGGTCTGCAGCAGTATCTCAGGTCTTAGCAAGATTAAGGTGTTAGAGGCTCTCACGTCATAGCACATCTACAGCCAGTTACCATGCAACTGCAGGGAAGGGTTTATCTCCTGCCGCCTTGGATTTGCTGCAGAGAGGAATAGAGGGAAAGTGAGCCACTTGCATGTGCTGTGACACAATTGCATGTGGAAACTCCCCTTGTATTTTTGGTATGGTTTTGCAGAAACTGAATCAGGTAATCACCCTTATTCTAGTACAGTTCTTGTTAATTCTTTTAAGAAGGTTATTAAAAGAGCACCATCAAAAGAATGTGGTTCCACTGGTACAGACTGTTGGAAAGGAGGTTTAGGAGAAGGAGGAACTGATCCATAGGGTTTCACCCAGCTGGTTGAAGAAGGAAGACTGCTGAGTGGAAACCAGGCAAAGAAGGAAGATGAATCACTTCAGATCTTCTCACTAAACTGAAGATCTACTAATATTTTAGCAATTGGTTTTTCACAGTCTAGGTTTGTTTATGTTTTTTTATTTCATTGAGAAATTTATGGAAAAATAAAATGTTTTTCTATAAAATCATTAAAGAAATCTATGCATTGCAGTTAGCACACTTGTGTATTTGCACTAGGCAACTACAGCATTCACGTATTTATCTGTATTTATTAATTTTTTTTGGTATTTCATATTCCTTCTGATATTTTGGTTCCCATTTCCTCCTTTGCCTCACCTTCCCTTGGATTAGGTGAGCTGAGGTTGAAATCTCCTGTCTTAGGCTGAGGCAGGAAGAAGTAAGTAACATCCAGCTTCTGCTCTGTCACCCTGGATATAAGCAATAGCTATCCTCTCTCATTCTAGTTGTGCATCCTTTTTCTTTGTTGTGTTTTCTGAAGCACACAATCTCCATGGACTTTCTTAGCTGGACAAGCCACTTATTCATGGCAGTGTTCAAAGTAATGCTGGTGCTTACAACTTGTCTTTATGATCAAGCCCTGTGCACCTGGTTCTCATGAACAAGACTTAATTTACACCTTGAAGTTAGTGCAAGTGGGAGTGGGGTCACCCCAGTGGCTTGCACTACACTCTAAGATCATGGCAAGTTGCCCTTCTGTGGTCTTGGGATTGTGGTCTATTCAATCAACAAAGACTGACGGGAGCCATTTTTCAGAACTGTCATAGGTGGTTTTGTATGCTGGACTTTGAAGTTGTCAAAATCAGAGTTTGTTTTTTTCACTGCGACTTAAATACCAAGTTATGTTTAATAAATATATTTTTTATAAACTAAGTGAACCAAATTCAACCTTATTTGAGGAAGTAGCATCTATTGATTTAGAAAAGAATAAAAATAGCTTATTTTCTTATGATCTTCTAGGGAGTTAGACATAAGCAGTAGGACAGAGCTCAGGTCTTTTCTGTGCTGATTCCAAAATGAGTTAAAGTGGCTTATCTACAAACACATAAATATGCTGTTTATTTAGCTACAGGCTACATTGTCCTATTTTTGGTAATGGAGGTAGTCATTTTCAGAGAGCATTGCAATTAACGTATTTGACAACCGATTTGTCTGTCTCCAAATCTCTGTACTGACATGATGTCTGTCTTAGAGACAGGCTTATTGTAGCATATGATTTATGTATCCTTACTTTGCATTTAATTGCTATGACACATCATAATCATAATCAGAAACAAAAACTTTAATCAGTCCTAACAATATTTGCAAAAAACCCCGAAACTCTTAACACTTGTGCATGGGGGACTATGCAGAATCTCCTAAGTGCAAACTAAATTAACATGACTGCTGAAGTTGCTAACTCACATTCTGAATTTTGCATAATAGTTAATGTGCAGGATCCTCAGTGCTTTCAGCAGCAGACCTGCTGTTACTAGGAAGGTAGGAGGTACCTTAAAGCTACCTCTACTGCCAATAGCTCTATGTCATTACTAGTGACAGACTCCCTCAGTCCCATGGGGATTTGTTGTCAGACTCTGCTGGGCTCAGGAGCTGGCACACTGTTACTGCTCTCCATCTCCAGCTGATTTGCCTTCTGGATAGCTAGGACTGTATGCAGTCATCCCAATCTCTTTTTTTTTTTTTTTCCCTTTTTTTTCTGACTTGCATAAAATGGACCAAATTAGACCTGATGTATGTGGGCGAGCTCACAGGGAAACACAGCATCTAAGCAGAAGAGAGCAGCTCTTCCTCAAACAAAGCCCAGTACAGATCTGCTGTGTTTCTCCCTGTAAAACCCAGCTGTAGAAGCTAACATGGGGAGCAGCTGTATGAACTGCAAAATGATTTAGGATGTGATTATTAAAAAATAAATTGTTGATTTCGTCCTGTCAATCAGAAGTCACTGATACTAGTAATAACCCTTAGAAACAAGAGCATGTAAAGAAACATAGCATTAATTGGTACATAGGATTTATGAAGGCTGGTTTGAAATCTTCATGTCATAGTTTCAAGTTTAAAGTGAATCTATTGAATCTATTTTTGCCCATAGAAAATAAAAAAAGACTTGGCAAATTTGAAACTGAAAACCTTGGTTTTAAAACCAGGATGAGTTGATCACTAAAGCAGATAAGTAGTTTAAGTACATTGGTGCTTATCAAACCTAAAGCTGGTCAGCTCAAATTAATCTCCTTCAGAGACACAAACCCAAGACTTTTGGATATAAGACAAGTGTACCAAAGTATACCTGACTTCAGCAATGTATTTGATGAGATTCCATAAAACAGCTTTGAGAAGAAAGTAGGAAAATAGAAATCAGACTGTGGTATTGAAAATAGATAACTAGTACAGGAAAATCACACAACCCCTTTCACCAAAACAACAACAAAAATTTCCAGATTGAGAACTTCGAATTCACTTTGAGAAGGATGTAAATACACAAAGCATGCCTCAAGTTTTACTGTCAATAAAATGAATAACAGTGTGTTAAAGCTGCATGGCATATTCATTTCTGTACATCAGTGAGCTTGGCAGAAGGACGCATTCTTCTTTCAGAGAGGATGAACCAAGTGCACCAATCTGAAGAGTTTTTCATGGAGGCTACAAGGTCTGCTAGGTGCAATAGAGTTCTGTGTCAACACATATCTATGATTCTAATTCTAGTTTCTTTGAAACTAATTAATGGTTTGCCACTGAATGCGGCAAAAACATCATCTCTTCCAAATATCCCGTGGCGTCTTGCAGAAGACATTTAAAGTTCAGAAAATCTCATGTAAATGGAAGAACTCCTGAAAAGGGTGGTATGAGTATTAAGTAAAAAGGGATTCAACTATTGATAACAATTGCAAGAAAAATTGCTCAATGCTCATTTGTTTCAATAAGCCTTAATCACCTGTAGCAGACCTATTGGAGTGCTTAAGAATTATTTCTGAGCACAAGAGCTTACCTCTATAAAGACTGTGTGATTTAATCCTAGAATAGACTACGATCAGGAAAGGAATTTATGAGCCTTCTGCTGCTGGATCTGTTCTGACTGCACTAAGACACGGTTAAAAGTAGGATAATGACTGGGGCAGATTAAAATGAATTTCCTTCAGGAAAACGAATCTGAAGAACTTTTACACTTCCTGGGCTGTATTGAATCTTACAGTAAATAGTTGTTTTTGTCTATAAAGCTGCTCAGAAAAGAGACACTATTTCTTTTCTTCTTATAATGGAAAAAGTTTGAGTTTAGCTGTGTCTTTATATTAAGGAAAAGATGTACTATTTTAGGGGTGTTTTTTAATTGCCCTTGGGTAGGAATCAGCCACAGAACACTGCTACCAAAGAGATTAAATATATAGAAGTGGATGGAGCAATTGCTGAGAGTTGCATTGGAGACAGTAATTCAGCCTTAACTGTAACAGCTCAGTGCCAGAGCTTTTCCACAGCTATGGCTTTAATTTGCTTAATATTTATATTTTTCATTTAATGTCCTTATGTCTCAGTTTGAGACAAGTTTAGGGGAAAACACTCTGGAATGAATGTCTTCTCCCCAGAAGACAGGTTTTGGCACTCCCTCCCCCACCGATACGAAAGGAATTGCTTGGATGAATGTGAAAAAAACTTTATTTAACAGACAAAGTGCCCGCAGGGCACAGGGAAAAAAATGAATAACTGTTAAAATATTAAACGCCCTTGATGCAGAAAAAGCTGATGAATTTAGAGTTCCCTCTGTAGCTGTCTTGGCCCATCCTGAGGTCCGAGGCCGGGATGTGGCATCCCTGCAGCTTCCATGCTGTTCCATGGGGTCCGATGATCCGGTTCTCAGGTCACAGCTGGGCCGGACAGTTCCAGAAGAAGACGAAGAAATTACCAGAGGGTTTCGGTATGCAGTGGTGGGAAAACTTTTTGCCTTAGCTCACAAGCTGGCTAGAAGCAGGAATCTCTCCCACTGCAAGCAGAGCTGAGCAATATGGGGGAGTGTGTGTGAGTCCTTGAGCACAAACCACGCTAAGGAATTTTCCTGGCTCCCCCCAATGCTTCCCCTGGACCCAGCTTAAAGCTGCGGGACCCATTTCTGGGCAATAAGGAGAGGATAGAGGAATACAGTATTATCATACAATCACCTCAAGACACCTTAAGCATATATTGTATGTTGATCTTTCCTGTACTGGGTCTACTTTACCAAATCCCTTCTTCCTGGACTTAGCTTCGCTCACAAATACTCTAACCTCTTACCCCCATCCCAGCAGTGCAGAGGGATGGGGATTAGGGGCTGTGGTCAGTTCATCCCATGTCTTCTCTGCTGCTCCTTCCTCCTCAAGAGAGAGGGTTCCTCATGCTCTTCCCTTGCTGAGCATGGGATCTCTCTCACAGGGGACAGTCCTCCATCAATTTCTCTAATATGAGTCCTTCCCATGGGCTACAGCTCCTCATGAACTGCTCCAGCCTGTATTGTTCCCAAAGGACACAGTCCTTCAGGAACAGACTGCTTCACCACAGGTCCTCGTGACCTCCTCTATGGAGTCACAAGTCCTGTCAGCAAACCTGCTCCTACATGGGTTTCTTGCTCCACAAGGCCACAGGTCTTGCCAGGACTTTGCTCCAGTGCCAGCTTGCCACAGGGTCACAGCCTTCTTTCAGGCATCCACATGCTGCAGCATGGGGTCCTTCACAAGGTACAGGTGTATTTCTGCTCCTCCCTGGATCTCCATGGGCTGCAGGGACACAGCTGTCTCACCATGGTCTGCACCACGAGCTACAGGGGAATCTATGCTCCAGCACCTGGAGCACCACCTCCACCTACTTCTTCAGTGACCTTGTTGTCTGCAGACTTGTCTCTCACATATTTCCATTCCTCTCTCTTCTGTCACACTTTTTTCCCCTCCTTCTTAAATCTGTTATCTTAGAGGTGCTGCCACCATCACTGATGGCCTTGGCCAGTGGCAGGTCTGTCCTGGCTCTGTCAGACATAGGGAAAGTTTCCAGCATCCTCTTATGGAAGCCACCTCTGTAGCTCCCCCTGAACTAAAACCTTGCCATGCAAACCCAATGCACAGGTACAATAAGAAATGTCTGCAGCACAAACTAAAAGGCAAAAGTTGTCAGCCACATTATGTTGGTTCCAAGGTCTGCATAATACCAACCAGAAAGGGGACCTAAGTATTTAGACTTCAGCTGCATTGGGAAATTTAGCGCTGAGCACATGTCTAATCCAAACTAGAATTAGGGTCAACATAACACAGCAGGCCATTTTCCTTCTTTGCTGCACAAGAATAAAGATTACTCTGAGTTACTGTAACATTTGCCTAAAATTAATTTGGTTTTTAGCTTTGCATTATTGATGTTACATAAAAACTTAAGATAAATATATTGTCTGATGAAAACCATTAATGACTGATTTGTTATTTGTCCTTTTTCCTTTTTGTTCAAGTTTTTCTCTTTGGGTTTGGTTCTTTTGGGTTTTTTTCCTAAAACTACCATTTATTGAAGTCATAACAACTAGCAGAAGTGCAGAATGAAGTATCAGGTACTCAATATAGTCTGGATTCACCAGCTAGCATTCTGCAGAAGCCCTTAGCCACGTGAACTAGAACATATTCTGGGGCAGGTGGCCAACAGAGAAAGTTTCATGGCATGAAACTGGCAGATGCTGTGCAACTTCATCTTGTGATTATCTGTCACTCCACCTCTGGTGCCAAAAGAAAGAGAAAAGCAAGAAGGAAAATGGAAGAATAAGTAGAATGGATATGAGGTACAACATGATGGATTCAACCTACTTGGGCATGATTTTTGGTTTCCTTATAGCAGGATGTTGACTTACACCAGAGCTTCACTTGCTGAACAAGGATACCTGGGTTGAATTACACATGGCTTTCTGTCATACCCTGGCTGTCCAACAGTGAAATGAAAAGTCTAGACCAAAAATGTTTCAAGAAAATCATACTCAAAATTAATATACATGTACTCATTAAAATTGAAATAGAAATCCCAATCACAAAGGGCGCCTTTACCCTTGATCAGAAAACCTTGCTTACATGTCTGGGAAATGATATGAAGCATCTACAGAATTTTACTTTGAATAAATCATTTTACTTTGAATAAATCCCCTTACTAAAGCTCCTGATTTTGTTCTTTCAGTTCACTTTCTGTCTCCAGAAAACACTGAACAGATATCTAAGCTTCTGCCTTTTCAGCAGGAGTAAAGTGTGGATATAAATAACAGACATTGACTTGGGGAATTATAATCATGAGAGTGACAGTCTCAAAAAAAGAAGCAGAATAATTTTGCATAAAAAAATTATTTTTCAACAGATTAAAATAATGGGAGAGCTTCCATTGGCAGTATTTGATTGCCTCTAAACTTATTGTGTATTTCTCAAAAGGAAGCAGAGTTATGTTAATGAGTCCTTTTTGGTCTCCTGACAGTTTCTCTTTTAAAGTCTTTTATTCTTCCATTTATAGCTACCCCACAGGTGAGAAAATCTTGTATATAATGTAAAATTGTAATATTTTACTTTCCTGATACTCCAGATAACAAGCAACGAGGAAAATACTTAATTTTAAAACAATGTTGAAAGACAAGGGATGGGAAAGAGAAGGAAGAGGCAAGAAAGGGAGAAATCAGAAAGTGTATGATTTAGCCCTGACCTCTATATGCCAATTATGTGGTTAGGAAGGAGGCAGGTGGAGAAATCAGGTGAAGGATCTATGGATCTATGGCTACACTATGCTGGGAAGAATGCTCTTGTTCCCATTTTCTCTGTGGATGTGCTTTGTTCAGAAGGCAGACTGGAAGGTGGGGAGGAGGAAATGGAAATTCCAGGGCAACTGAAATGAAAAGAGTACGCTTGGAAACTAGTAAAACTGCATGTGTCATTTGATGGGTGGGCCTGTTTAGAGAGTGTAATCACTTTAAACACCTTCATGTGAAAAATATAGAATGAATGGGCATCTAAACTGTCTCAGTGCTTTATGTGAGGGAAAAATAAAAAAAATCAGATTCTCTGTTAGAATTTTTCAATACTTACTGCATCACATTATGGGGCAGATTTTCAAAGTTGTGCTCAGAAATGTAGCCATGTGATGTCTCTTTAAAGTCAGCAAGTATTGCTCAGTTAAGTCTCAGTGCATCGCTTTGAAAATGCACCTCCCTCTCTTTGGGAGGTGGAAAGTGATTTTGTATCCCTGCTTTGGAAAGTTTTTAGTTCTTTAGGAGACTTTTCCCTTTCTGCTTTGTATTTCACCATTTATTCCCAAAACACTTTACTTGTTACAGAACTTTCTATATCATAAGCTGTGTTTGCAGTATCCTTTCAGAGGGCTATTACTGAGATTACAGGATTTTTATTCTCTCCAGTCATGGTCAAAAGATTTTTGCCTCTATTTTTTTTCTAGTGCTAGCTTACAGGTATTAGTCATGCTTTACTCCAGGGCAAATGCCTAAGCTTATTCCTGAAATGACTATTCATACTGTTAAAATAATGCTACTCATACATTTGAATTTAATTGTTCGAATTTTTAAAGCTGCATCAGCATTTTTATTGCAAACCACACAATAATTGAGCAGCTACCAAAAAAATACCCAAGATCCAATGCATAATAAAGTGTATGATGATGTAATAATGGTATGAAATTAAAACTATTTATACCAACACAGGATTAATGAAACTGTATTCTCTGCTCTACTTTCCCTCAAAATCTTCTTGCAGCAAATAAGATGATGCATTTTTATCAGACTTTCAAACCTATCATATAAATAAGTTTTATAATGCTTTTTTTTTTCGCTCTGTGTGTGTGTTTTCCCTGTATATTTTAAATGCACAGCAGTCGCTTGCCTGGTTCTGAAGAAGATAATAAAAAATCATAATACCCCAATTATTCTACTCAGAATACTACTAATGAGGATATTTCCATAATATAAGATGCTGCAGAACTGACAAATAACAAGAAATAAGTTGGTTGGCTACTATATAAATAAAGTGGGAAAAAAAAAATCAAACATTTGCCTGATTTTTTTAAGGTTTCATTTTAAATTTAACATAAGGATATTTCATCTTGCCATTTTAAGCCTCTAATTACAGTTACCATCCTTTGGCTTGGCATCTAAATCACAGTCTGATGAGACTTATTTTTGTACAAGGAGACATCATACAAGGAAAGGTCATGCTCTACGTAATTCTGGCTTTGTTTTGTTGCTTCAGCCTATCATAATATGAAATTTTATCAAACTCTAAACATATTCTTTTTTAACATATTTAAGAGAATACTTAAGGCCAAATATCATGTTGCTTAAATTAAAGGGAGAGAACATGAATCATTCCTTTCACTTCTATAACAGAAATCTAGGGCAACCACGATAAAAGTCACAAAGGCAAAACACATTGCTCTTTATATGAAGGAAGAAAAACACCACATTTTTCAATACAAGTTACTTTAAATATTACAAAACATTTGAAAATAATTCCTCAGCTGCTTCTTGCAGTGATAGAGATTAACGCGCATAGACCAGGAATCTCCCTCTCCTCTGAACGTTGAAGAAAAAATATTCTTTACAACCACAATTTCAAAAGCAACTGAGGCCTTTACTGGAACTGCTTTAATCGAGATGTAGTAGAAAGTAAGAATTTTGAAAGTCTATTTTGAAAATATTTTTCCTGTTCTATTTCCTAGAGAATCTAACTCTCACGACATCTCCTTGTATGAGGAGGACTGTCCACCAGCCAGTAATCTGTGTCAAAAACATGTACCCACTGCATTGTGATGCACACTGGGGACATACCAGTGCCCACCAGTCTAAGTTGGTGTTCAACACCACCTTGCAGAGATACTAGCCTGAGTCCCTGCTTCAGACCCTGCTTCCTTGCATTTTATAAATGCCCACATGCAGAGCAAGTTCCATTTTTAAAGGGATACTTGGGTATTTAGGGTGCTCAAAGATGTATTTAATATTGCTCAAGCATTTCTTAGCAGTACCATGGAGTCAGACACCTTTCGGCTCTTGCAAGTCCACTGAATAATGACCTGCCTGTAGGACTCCTAAGAATTGCTCAAGTCACACTGAAGGGGAGATTTGGGATGTCTCATGGATGTATGTAGCAGCACTACTGTGTCCAAAACAAGTCCACCAGGTAGCCAGTGATGACACAGAACCCACAGGAAACCTGTGCTCTTCTGCATCAACAGCTGGAGGCCAGGACTTCAAAACTGGCTGCAGATGAATGTTTTTAGGCATCTGAATCCCTGCCCCAAAGCCCATGGCAGGAAAAGTGATAGACCACATGTCTCCTCACTACCAAATTCATTCTCATCATTGAGGCATATTTCCTCATCATATCTTGAAATCCTTCAGGACTAGCTAAAGTATATTGGCAAAAATACAAATATGTTTTAAAAAAAGAGTATATCAAAATCTGAAGGGCCCTAGGTCTGTTTCAAGTCCCATATCAACATGTCATTATCCATTTGAACTCACAGGGCCTGGTTTGTCAATTTTTGTCTAGGAGAAAATTATTCACAGGTTTGAAAAGGATAGCAGAACATATTCCCTACTAAGAAAGAAGGCTTGCCAGCATAGCTAAATGGATTCTGGTACTTTCATGCTTCATTGTTTCCACCAAAAGGAAGATCGTGTTTATTTGCAGAAAGCTTATCGAGTCCCTCAACTTCTGCCAAAGTTCAGTAATTCCAAGTACTCTTTCGTGCAGAGAACTTTTGCTGAACTCTCATCTCATATTCAAATAAAAAAAATGTGTTAACATTTCTAGCTACATTATGCATGAAAATGAAGGTGGAAATAACATTTAATAATAAAACAGCAGTGGGTAGCATGGATTTGATTACAGACTGAGTCTGCATGACTCTAAACTGAATCCTTACCTTGGTGTATCATTGATTAGCATGAGCAGCACAAGAGCAGAGGAGAAAGAAAGGGAGGCAGAGGTGTAAATATATATATATATGTGTATGTATATATATATATATAAAAAATCCAAATCATTCAAGTGTAAAATGGTTAGTCTTCAGCTCTTCATTATTCCACTGTGAATTTTTTCTGGTAATCAAAAAGCTGCCATAAGTATTGTGACAATATATATCCAAAGCAGGCAATTCAGACCTAGACAGCATAATGCTGCATAAAGAATTCAATAAGTGCATATTAATAATAAATACAGTTACATAAATCCAAACCTGGCTTTATGTGATTTCTGAACCAAAAAAAAGCTAGATTTATCACATTATTTGACAAACTATGAGGTGAGGATGAGGTTTCTGATTTAGCGAGGCACTTAAACATGTACATAAACTCTGCCACATTCTCAGGTCTGATTAATTTCTAAGTTAAGCACATGCTTAAATGATTTCACTGTCAAAAGCAACACTACATTCCTCTTTAAAAGCAAATTAAATGTGTCAACTTTCATGGGGTTTTAGTCACATTTTCTCATTCACCTTTATTATTATGGCTGAAGTAAAACCTCTCATCTTCAGTTCCTATGGAAATAATAAAAAGAGTTACAGTCCTTCACTACTAACCTTGAGATAAACTAGAAAGCTTCTGCACAAACAATTCAGGCAAAGATATCATCACGGCTCTGTACAACAGACATGGGAGAAAAAATTGTCTAGTATTTCAGTTCATAAAAAAGGTAATAAATCAGTAAAGTTACAGTGATTTATACCAGCTAAGGATCTTTCCAGTATTCTCTACTTTACATCTTGACTCAAATACAAAATTGTATGCAAAGGAATGTGTTGCATGAGCAACATAATCAGAGAAACTGTTAATTGCACAGGGGTATTAAAATTGTTTCACTGCATTGGCTTGCTTTTTAGCCGTAAGACAAAATGTATGTAAAAACCTCTGTTTGGATGAAGAATTATAAACATATACAAATCATTAGTTCTCTGTCCATTGCAAATTGACGTAATGGATTTAATAATTGTACTAACTGCACATTTAAATGCAGACAATCAGACTCTTGTGTATTTTTGTACACAGGCTATGGTCGGCGCTTAAGGAAAAGAATTTGAAGAGCATTCCTCAAACATATATTCTAAGCTATCAATAGAGCAGTCCTAAATTTAAAATGATAATTTTAAAAGTCTTTTCACCTCCTAGCTGAGTACCAGGTAACTAATAAATTTTTTGAAGCCTGGAATTTTCTCTTATATGAATTTCAGATATGTGGGTGACAGATATTTGATTTTTCTTTTTCCTGCTTGGAATTCTCCTATAAACCTTTGGAAACATCTCATGACTGTCCTATTGCTCTTAGACACATTGACATAACTGTTACACATACCACCTACTTACAGTGCATAATAATAAGTAATTTCTATGTGACAGATTTGAAGGGAGTTCTTCACACTTTTACCAATGGTGGGTTCTATCCAGTGACTACAAAACATATCCCTTTCCCTTTCTGGGGGTTTTCAAGAACCTCTTAACGCTGAGTGAAAACTTACTTCCGTGTTCTCTACGACCATTCCCTGGATGAGGTCCCATCACAGGACATGGTTTTCTCAAAGTCTGTTCTCCCAGTAGGAACAGACAAAGTGATCACAGGGTAGGGCTCACTCAGATTTTGTAATCGCTGTGCAGCTTTTGTAACAGGGTTTCACTGAGCAACTGAGGCAGTGAAATCTTCTGAAGCTATTGAGAAGTTATTTAGACAACATCCACAGTCATCTTACTTATTATACAAGGGCAACACCCGTGACTTAACCACACAAATGGCGAAAGGTACGTCCTGTTTTACACAAGCAAACTACTGAAGACTAAAACATAAACAATTCCATACATTATAATTATTAGAGGCACTGATATAATGTTACAACTCTTAATCTGCACCAAGTGAGATAATGGTGTGCTCTTGTTATACTGGTGCACCCAAAGATCTACCAATAGCAATTTACAACAGATGGAGAAGTGCCATTTAATTTCCATAATCCGAGGGCAGAGCAAGTGACAATTAACAGAGCTGTGTGTACATAAAGATACAGCAAACGGTCATCTCAAGAAGCATAAAAAACCATCAATGAAAATAGTTAAAAATGTTGCAATCTCACAAACAATTTTCTTGCAAACAGCTTTTTTTTTTTTTTTTTTTGGTGGCCTCTTGCTTTTCTCTGATCATTTTAATAGTTTGGACAGTCCTGAAAGATAAGATTTTCCTGGCTGAAAATTATTTAGCAGAAAAACATCTATCATATTTGAATGACAAGATTAAACATAACTATGTCCTTGACACATTGTTCATGTCAGTCATCCCAAAGAATGGGATGTGTGCTTTAAGGGAAACTCTGTGTGCAGAAGGCATCATGTAATTTTAAGCAAGACCTCAGATTTCTTTTTCTGTAATCAGGCTGAACTTCCTGATATTATTTTTTTCCTCCTGCTGATGGCTTCCTGAGGAATTTTCACCTCTGCAGAGAGCCAGAACACCCAGGGGGGTAGAAGGTCTTTGGTTTATTTATGGCTTTTCCAGTAAGAAATCATCAGATTCGTGGCATGGTAGCATTTCATGCATTTGGGCAAGGTTTTAGAGAAGAGCTGCAAAAGTCTCAGAAACTCATTACTTAAGTAGTATAATGAAACCAGCAATTTACTCATCACTGCTCTGAAACCATTAATTTAATCACTGTGATATTATATCTCTCTATAAATAACAATAAAAACACTTTTTAAAGTAGATACACACTTTACATGTAGTGAATTTCATTTTCTGGAACGGACTGAACCAACATCAGTTCCTTTTTCATTTAATCTAAATGAGATAAATATGATTGAATCTGAAATGAATCAATCAGCATATGCCCAGTGTTATTGTATAACTGTCAGTGAAGAGATGCTATAGACACTTATAATTTCCATGGAAAAGCAATATATTATCGTATCTTTATAATAAAAAATTACTTTATTGTGTGATTTTTAACCTACTTGCTGAAAAGAAAGTGTCAGACTTTGTGAAATATTACAAGCCAAGAGACTTAAATTTAGTCCTGGAAAATGAAGTGAATGTACCGTGTCTTATGCAAGCATTCATCACTTTATAATTGAGGATAACTTCATAATTTTCTTCTTATGGAAGAAAAAGACAGGGAAGATTTATGGTGACATACTAAGTAATTTTACCTGTCAGGTTCTTATCTCAAAGGATACTGTCTCATGAGAAAAATACATTGTGAGGAAAACAACACATTGATTATGCTTGCTTGGTATCCCTGACCTGATACAACTAAAACCAGCAACAGAACAGTTATGCTATACCCCAGCTAGGTTTTGGCTGACTCCTTTTTTGCTGCTTAATGGGTCTTTATGACTTATGAAAACTGAAGGACTGTCTAATTTTGGAGGGATGGCAGGTGCTGGATGGGGGTTGTTGTACTTTATATAAATGAAGTTTATATTAAAGTAAAAGCACCATCTATAATTCAAGATGGTCATGAGTGTTTATGATATCGCATCTTATATGGGCTTGGGGAAAATGTCAGCATGTTTTCACTTGAAATGTTCACACCCTTTACTTCGTTCCTATCTTTTTCCTTCTCTATTTATCAGAGGGCTGGGGGCATCCAATATGAGTCCTGAAGTATGTAGAATTCTGCCCAAACTTTCTTGTCCAACAAACCTGTATACTTCACAGCTAGAAAGCCTTCCTCCCCTGTAAGCCAAATGCCCAGGAGAGTGGGGCTTTGCTGAGACCTGAAGTACTAGATGCTGCATTTTAATTTGCTTTGAAGTATTTCCTCAGGGTTCAGATGGTCTCAGCTACATCATAAGGCTGTCTGATTTCTAGCTCCTCACAAGATTACAATCACTGTCATTTACCAAAGGGTACCATTCCTCCCTTTTTAAAGCCAGTCAGAATTCTGGCACATGGTCTGTCTATTTCATTCTAGTATCACTTTAATTGCTGGGATCTGAGCCAGGAAGAGATCTGGAGTGCTATTTAATGACAGTGGCATGCTGATGTATTGTGGTATTAACCTCGAACTATAACTATAGAAATGCTCATTTTTCTTCAAACTTTCTCTTACATATTTCTTTTCTACTCAAATTCCATAAAAAATATCTTCCTTTAAATGTGCTTCACTAAAACAGAAATCTCATTGTCTAAAGAGCATTAGTTTTCTCTTAAATTATTGTTCTTTCTTTATCTGGCCAATTTCTTTGACAGTTGTTTGCCTTTCTAGAACTTTTGGGACTTTTTTTTTCTGAGATGATCTGATGGTAGTAAAACAAAACAAAAGTGATCTTTCTAGACAGACTATTGCTCAACTGGTTCATTTATGTAAACGAGCAGTTTGGCAACCTTGTACATGGGCAAACCACTTTCCAGATGGCCTACCAAGTTATTATAAATCTCTTGTTTAGAATATTTATTGTTCTTGAGAAAAAAGGAATAAAGAATGTGGGGCTGTAAATCAATCATCTGAAAAACTAGACCTGAATGCATTCGATTTCCATGAAGCTAATTTTTCTTTTTCTTTTTAAAAGTCCACACTTTGTGTCTTTCACCCTCTTTCTTTATTTCTAGATAGAACTAATTCTCAGCAGATTCCAATACTCTGTTTGAATTTATTGGAAAAAGCTTTCCTAAACATGTAAAACTTTGAAAAAATCTGATTATATTAATAACCATCAGCAGGGCTTTTGAAATGTTATAATGAACTTCACGACCCAAAAGCCAGCTCCATCCTTCCATTCAAAATGTGAAATAAGCACAAAAATGTTCAAAATACTTCTGGTTCACAAGCCTGCCTCAAAAAATTTCCAGGCTCATGGTACAGACAAGAAGTGAGGATGATGGGCAGCCCTGCACTGGGCTGACTCCTCCATTCACCTACTACCCTTAGAAGCTATAAGCCAGGCATGTGGATAAAAACAGGTTGGAAAGCAGAGAGGTGGTCACTCTTCTCAGTGGTGGCACAGAGAAATATTGTGAGATTATGGTGAGCAGAGGAATTTGCAGGAAAATGAAAGAGGAGTGAGAAAAGGCTTTGCTTCCATTTCCAATGTGCTGTCAGAAGATGGAAAGGGCAAAGGTAGCAAAGAGAGCTACTACAGAGAAGATGCCATATGCTGAGTCCTGTCTCAAGAATACGGAGAGAAGAGTGTGAGGCCTGTGACTGTGCTCCCCAAAAGAAAAGGAAAATACTCCCTTAAAGCTCTGAATGTGATACAAAGTCAGAAACGTGCTATGGGAACATTTTCATACTCTTGCCTGGCCATAGTCCTTAAGGAATCACACCTGGTCTTCTACTTCCAGGGATAGCCTGAAACAGTGATATCCAAGTACAAAGATCGATATCCCAGTATCCAAGCTATAATGACAATATCTACTGGTTCCCTAATCCTGCTATGCATTAAAATACTTGTAGGTTTTTGTACAATAACCATTCAGATATATAAGGGATATATGTCATGGCGCAGTCTTCTGGAGAGGCCAATGTTTGGAAGCAGCTTATTTTTTGTTAAGTGCTCATCTTGAGACTCCTTTCCAAAGAAAATGTAGTGCTACTTCTTTAAGGGTTGTTGGTTTGGTTTGGTTTTCTTTTCAGTTTTCTAAGGCACATATCTTTCTTTAAAATCTTCTGTAAAACTTGTTAAAGAGTGTGGCATTCCTTCTTATTAAGATGTTAAGAGTCTTTACTCAAGGTTTTATAACTTCAAGTTTCTGTGCAGAGAAAGAACTTCAAATCACAGCAGTCAAAAACTGCAATCATGTTTAAAGTTTGGAAAAACACCAATACTGCAAAGTTCACCTCAAGTACAAATGGCCCTGGAGCACAGCACTTAGTAAAGTAATGCAGTGAGAATTTGAGATATAAAAAGAAGCCGGTCTTCCATATTTACTGACATTGAGTAGTAACTTACCCTGCCAGCTGTCCCATCAAAAAAGCAGTACAGAAAACGAACTACTGTCTGAAACAAGTAAAAATTTTTCATTCCCAAAATAGCTGTGATGAAGAAAAAGTGCACTGCAATGTGCTGATGTGAACAGTGTTGTGAGTCCTTCTTTAAGATTACTCCTAGAATTTGCATTTTTAGGCTTTTCTTTGATTTGATTTGTATAAATGTTTCATGTGTTTGGGAAAAATTCCGTATCAGCATCACTGAAGTTCAGTGGAATTTTTTAAAAGATTGTTTTCTTCCATTGACCCTGATTGTCCACCTAGGCTGATCCTTGCTGTTGTAGGAAAAACAAAGAAGTTTAACTTTTCATTTAACCCAAGGCAAGGGGCAACACAAGGCTGGATGATGCTGAGGAGCAGCAGTAATGACTGTAACTGATGTGATGAAATACCTCCCTTCCCCTCAAGGAACACAAGGATGCCTCAACTGGACATAAACATCTACTGCTATGATGAGATGTGACATCAAAATGAAGGAAAAGAGGCTTTGTAGTCGGTTGCAGAGCAATCATAGCACAAATACAAGATCACTGGTGTCCGATGCAAAAAAGTCAAGGTGTGCAATCAGGAATGGGTGCAGAGGGCTGTAGGCAGAAGGCTGTCAGATTGCATTTCACAGGTTGTCGAGCACTTCACAGCTCAGGGAACACACATCAGCCTGTGGAATTACGCTGGACTCCACTTAGACCCCCACACAGCATCTTTGCAACTTGAAATAACAGTTGAAAATTAACTTTGAAATAAAGACTCTTTATGAAAGCTACAATCATATCTGGTCTTACCTAACACCCAAAAAGCCCCTCTGGTGGCATTAAAAAATTAAATCTTGAATTATTTCAAGTTAAATCCAAATATGCTCTAAAAACCTTCAGTGTTTTCATAAGAACTTCTTTTGTTAACTGATATCCTGGAATGCAGAGCAGAAATGGGTTTAATAAAATTGAAAGTTATGGAAAAGGTAGATCTGAAATTTTCCCACTCTATCTTTCTGTCTGCTTCATTATCCAAGAACAATGAGACATTCAACAAAATTGAAGATGAATTATTGCAGTATGTCTCCATCAGGACGGTTTCACACTTTCAGTAACTATAGAGAAAACCTAAAGGTAATGGATAAAGAAAGAATTTTACCATTTTTAAAATGAAATTTAAAACACATAAAAGATAATGCTAGCATTTTTTCCTTTGAAGAAAGAACATTCAAAGGTGAACGTAGCTTTCTAAATGGAGGGGTTTTAACACCCCCTTTCAATCATTGGCCTTTTGTGAGACCTGAGTTTTTCAGTACTCCCATCCACAGCAGTCTCCTAGTTCTGAACAGAACATTTGCAGCACAGCCAAGTGCACTTGGATGTTTTGCATTGCCTTGCCAATGTGCCTTGTGGCCTGCCTCAGTGAAGGAAACATTATGAGTCTGAGCTGTATTTATTTCAGTTCAGATGCACTGCCAGGTGAGCTCCTCTTTCTACTACACAGACTGAAAAATGAGCTGTCTCCAGCAGTCATGTTCAAGTGTCAGCTGAATTTGGCTTTGTCCAGTCTTTCATCTTTACTCCTGATATGCTCAGCAAATGTCATCTGTTCTGTGACATTCAGTGTGCATTAGGATTTTTATGTAGACTACCAAAGGGATTTCAAAAAGCAAAAGAACCCTGTCAAGATCAAGCTACATCTGACTTGGACCATCATAAAAATGAAATTCCCTGAAGAGAAGATCCTGACCCACCCAGTTTGCATGTTTAAGCCCTCTATTCAGCTACACATATTCAGTGTTGGGGGGGGGGTGTGTCTCTCAGAATTCAGGAACAATTTTATGTTGGTCCTCAATTTATTTTTAGTCTGTGTCAGTATTTGTATGGCAGTACTTGAACCAGGGCACTGTGCACAGAAGAATGTCTTTAGAGGGCTTGTAAACAAGACCAGGAACAGCAACAGAATACAGGCAGGTAATCTGGAAGGAGAATTTAGTACCCTGTTGGAGGACAGTAGGATTTCTCATAATCTTCAATAATATAAAATAATGTTTCAGGATACTTAAACCACTTCCAGTGTCAGTTTTCTGACAAATTGCACTCTAAGAGTACATTTCTTTTACTCTGTACAGCTACTGCTAATGAGAACTGCATAATGATGAGATCAGTAATCAGTATATGTTTCTGTGGTTTAGACTATGTTCTCACCATCAGCAGCAGCACAAAGCTGCATCTGGAATACCCTGTGTCCATGCTGGTTATCTAGCAGATTTCTTAAAACTCATTCTTGCATTGTATAAATGTAAGAGCCAAAGATTAGTGAGAAGGTTGTACAGCTCAAGGAACTTGTCAGGAGGCATATTCATTATGTAGAAAAAAAAAGAAGAAAAGTAATTTTTCTAGATTTTAACAAAAGACAAACTTCTTCGTTTTGGTTTTTTTTTTTCTTTTGATTGCTGAGATTCTTCAAGACCTAATGAAAATATCTGAAATACCCAAAGTTCTTAAAAAATGAGAGACTTGAATTTGCAGTTTAGCTTCCCTTATTTCTCTGGATGACCTTCTACTTCAGATACCCAATATAGGTAGATAATACTACTGATCCTTCGAGAAAAATAATTCTCTGCACAGCCATGGTATAACATGGAGTTTTATTATTGCTTTTATATATTATAAAGTTATATATAATATATATTATATAATTATATTATATTATTATATTATATAAAATATACCAAGAGTAATTTGATTTCTAAAGCAGATGTGTATTAAGTAGATACCATTGGGTTTTTTCCCTGAAGAAATTGAATTTTTTTTTAGCTAAGTAGATAGCTGAATCCAATAGCTGTTGTACAGTATATCACAAACTTACTTAAAATACCTAAATCATAGAGAAAAAGATATCCACTATTTTTTTAAATATTTAACTCAAACAGAAATTCTTAAAAATATCAGTTCAGTCCTGCAGAAAGTTTCACTGAAAGACAAATATAAGATACAAAATATCTCCCCTCTCAAAAAATTCCCTTATTTTTTCTTTAATCTTTCATCCAACAATCTTTGTATTCCCACATGCTTGTATCAAGTTAGCAGGACTTTGCTGAGCTTCAGTCTAAGATTCAAGGCTGGGGAGATGTTGAATTACCTGACCATTCATGTTTCTAACTTGATGGAACATCTCCAGCTATGTTATTGATTGGAGGAAAGATAAAATAAAAATCTTCAGAGGACCCTAAGCATTAAGTCATGATTATGGTGCACTTGCCTTGCAGCCACCTCCACATTTTGTTCCCACCTTTATGGTGATGTGGTCTCACTGTGTCTGTGCAGACACAAATGATTCACTCTGCAGAGACTCTGCTTTTTGCTGCAAGGACA
The DNA here is from genome assembly GCF_017639235.1 of Corvus kubaryi. Classification (NCBI taxonomy): domain Eukaryota; kingdom Metazoa; phylum Chordata; class Aves; order Passeriformes; family Corvidae; genus Corvus; species Corvus kubaryi. The sequence goes on along the minus strand of NW_024580666.1, from coordinate 5,762,170 downwards.
AATAAGATTTTTAGCCAGTTCAGTCTGTGAAGGAGCCCAATATGTCACAGAGATCATTGTCAACACTAATTCACAAGAGAGTCCTTGTGTGTTCCCAAAACTCAAATCTCTATAGAGTGCATGCAGCCCCTGACACCAAACAGCTTGTGCACAGGACAGCTACCTGCATCTTGCAAGTATTCTCAGAAATGTAAGACTCCCTAGTTTTGTCCAGTTGCTCCTACTCTGAAGCTTAAGCTGATGCATCTTCACACTAACTTGTAACTTTGTTTGCAAATTTAGTAGTAAAAGGGATTAGGAAAAAATGAGGGGAAAATGCAGAAGGATATTTCATGAGTGGAAAGCCTGTACACAGACAAGCTGTCATAGAGGAGACAATATCTGGTGTAAGAAGAAATACAGAAGAGAGTTGACAAGGCAGACAATGTGACTAAATTAGGCAGTATTCGGTTACTTGGTTGTGGCTGCAGGTGTTTCAGAGGGACATATGAGTAGTAGAGACAAATCTTGTAATGGAGACAGCTGCTCAAAGATTGCAACATCTAGCAGATTTGATAGCCTAAGACTACAAGCTTCAGAACAGACTATTCAACCAGTTTTATTTGAAATATTTCCTTTCAACATGCAGTTCCTTGCACAGTGCCTTCTGATTCGGATGCAGAGAATATATAAGCCCCACTGATGTGTAAGACATGCTTTGTCTTCCACCTGCATTAAACACATGAGGATCCCTTTGGAAAGAAACAAGCACATGGACTTCATTCAAGCCATCATACCAAGCAGTGTGATGATGATGCTAGGTGGTTTATAAACATTAAATTAAAATGCATCAATACCAATCCAGAGATTTTTAAATCATACATATTGTGCCCAATCTCAGAGAGCAAAACCATTAAGGACAGAAAAAAAAGATGATGATTGGAAACTGAGTATCAAGGAGAAAAAGCATACTGTTCAAAATTTTGACTACTACTTCAATTTTACTAGACTGTATGGAATGTTTCTTTTTTGTAGAAGATCTATGTAATTAGAAAACAAAAAATGACACCTCTCCTCTTGTTACAGCCTAATAACAAGAGAAGCTGTTAGAAGTGAATGTTGTGATTCATCTGCGGATGTGCACAGTTATAGCTGAAAATGTCACAGACAGTGCCTCTGCTATGGCAGAGCTAACAAGACCCTCAAGTCACAGACATTTCCTACGGCCTTCCAGAGGAATCCATACTAGTTGTTCATTTTATGTCCCTTTTGACACCAGTAGCCTGCCAATAAAAACTGGCACTGTAACAGCACAACCCTTTCTTCCATGGAATGGAGCAATTTTTGTGTCAGAGATCAGGGCTGTTAGACACGCTGCTCTCAGCACCAGAGCTGTGAGACCAGAAACAAGACAGATGCCAATATTGGCACTGCTACCTTTATGGATTGCAGATGCCTTTACTTACTGACAAGCTGAATGCCAATTTTGTTTCTGTCACAGCTTTAGTTTCTATAGTGAAAAAAGCAGCTTTAAATGAGAAAACTAAGCAATCGGATTTAAGCTACCAACTGTCTGGGGTAAATCTAGAAAGACTCCATAGGAAGCTCTGACAATGATCCAAAACTTGTGTATCAGATAACTCTATAAAATGCACTCTCAATATATTCTCCTAAAATTACTCTCGCTTCCTTAGTGCTTCTTCATTTGGGAACAAGATCTCTCTCTCTAAGCTACATCCTGCCACACCATATAATCTCCTCAGAGATCATTTCTTCAAGGAAAGCAAAAGTTGACCACATTTGGAAATGTATCCCTTGGTGAAATGAGGTCAACAATTTACCCCTCAGCCTGTATCTGGAGGCATATTCATTTGCTTTTGCAAAAGAAAAAGGTATTTGATCTTCATTTGAAATTTGTCTACCAGATTAGTCTACCAATTTCTTTCCAATATTTGTGAGGTTTTAACTTTTTAAGCATGGGCCAGGCATGTTATACATTTCAGTTTTCACAAAGAAAACAGGGGTCTCTGTCTTCAAAATGGACAAGGTGTGTTTGAGGTTTTTTTCTTATTTCAAACCTAAGCCTGTTTTATTGGATAGTACAGGGGAAGGAATATACTTGAAATACCTATCCTTATTATTATTTAGAGTTTATAAAATAACAATAATATGCAGATCTCATCTCCTTTTATTTTTAACCTCTAGATCTTAAACTACAGGCAAATCAGGATTGCAAATCCTATTTAATAAACTGAGGCATGAAGCGAGATGATATAACCAAAATTATGGTCAAAGTAGTGAAAAATTTGAAGTATCATCCAGCTCTTTAACATCCTAACTTGATACCACACCTCTAACTACCCTTTTTCACACAGTCAAATTTTCATTTCTCGGATACAAATGAGCTTGTCTGCCCCAGTGCAATTGAGAGCACCTGAGGGACATGTTTGACATGTTGACTTGTCTGACATTTACTTAAAGAGAAAGTCTGTGAGCAAATACTTCCCTCTTTTTTTTCTTTTTTTTTTCAGATGAAACTCTTGGGACTGCAAGTCTTTATTTGTAGGTGTTGACAAGATCAAACACCAGAAATAAAGACTTGGTATAGACTTCTAGTGACTGGCTTCAACAGAATGCCACAGCTGTGTGTAGAGCTGTGTGTGGTATTCACCAGCTGTCGATGTTTTCACCCCTCACATCCCATTTACAGGAAGCCAGCAATTGATGTTGGAGAGCTTTCCTTGCTGCTCTGATATCACAGTGCTGTGTTGCACTGGGAAACCTGCTGGCTTCACAGCACTTCGCAAGGGTCGTTGCGTGGATGGGAAAACAAAGCACACAGAAAAAGTGATTTACCCAGGAGAATCTCAAAGATGCAGAATAAGACATAATGAAATCCAAAGCTCTTGACTTCCAGGCAAGACCACTAGTCTTCAGGCCTCCTGCAAAACTCGTTGTGGGAATATGAGTTTACTCACATACGGTGTTAACACAAATACAGGTATTTTTGTTAATGATTTGAAGCTTTGAGACACTGTAGCACCAATGATTTTGCTAGCTTCTCTGGTGATGGAATGTTCTAATCAGGTTGCTTCATTCTGCTGAATAGAAAACTAGCAATTTTATGGGTTTTTTAATATTAGCCAGTATGTCAATACAACAACTCAATACAGATATCAGCAGTTACAGCAAAGTCAGAAATGGGATATAAGTTTCTCCTAAGTTCTCTGTTCACACAGCTGTGAAAAAAACCCATGTTTTGGAAACAAAAGACTCATTTTGCTCTGAAAGGAAAGTTTACAAAAGCTGTATCGACTGACTTCAGTAACCCAGAACACTGTTTTGAGTTATGGCATATAAACAGAGCAACAAATGACAAGGCTCAAGGGGATCTGAAGACATGGATCAAGTATACAAAAGTCCAAAGGAGAAAAAAAAAGGAATCAAAAGAGAACACAGCTTCCAAGGCAATTCTTAAGTTGGTGTTAAACAACTTGTTTTGGGGAGTTTATGATACAGTTAAAAATTGTGCGTGCAAAATGGCTTTTTAGCTCCAAATTTCAGTGCGTGCCACTTCTGATTCATTCACAGGTGTCATACAACACATGACGTATGTTGCAATATTGACCTAATACTGTGTGTTTAATCACATTTTCAAGAATCATAAAAGTTACTAACTACCTCAAATTTGTTCCTTAAAGGGATTTACTTCTTTCTATGCATGCCTGCTTTCTCCTCTCAGTACTGCTCATATTCAAGAAAATTCTGTTTCCACCAAAAGATGTTAATCATACAGTCATGAACAAACTTTTTAGGCCAAAACCAGAAGGGTTAGAAGGGGGATCATGGCCAGACAGACAGAGCCTAGTCACCTCCAGAAGCATGGGATTGCATGAACATTTATTGTGATCTAGCATGGCAATTCATATGTCTCTCAGTTAAGATAATTGCAGCGGTGGCAGACATACCTGAATAAAGCAATTTTGATACTTTTTTACTTGTGCTGTGCTATTAGACAGGGTGCACATATTAGCATCTGAGTTGGTCCAATGATTCTTCGTTTAGACTTTTAGACCTCCCACTCACTGTTACAGATTAATGGGTTGTTTTTTTCCAGATCCTGGGACTGTTCTTCTTTTATCTTTGAACACTGTCTGTTCACATCCTTTCTCAAAAGCTATTAACAGTCTTCTACTTCTTTGCTCTATTCAGTAGGGAACATTAACATTTGAATTGACTTCTTTTGCTGTGGGCAACATTCTGTGTATTCAAGGGTCAGAAGCTATCTGGGCAAAGATTACAATAATTTTCCTGTTGTATCTTATTTATATGAATGTAACCACACACAGAGAGCTCACGTTCAATTTTTGCTCTTTGCTTGCAAAATTTGGGAAAAGTTTGCAGTCATTTTTAAAAAAACTTATTTCATTAGAGATATATATTTCTTCCTACCTTTTGATTACTAAAAGGTGTGGGAAATGTCAGAGTTAGTTGTAGTGAAAAACAGCGTAAGGTAACATGGTCAGCACCTTGCGTTCATGCCAGCCTGATAAGATGAAATAAATGTTGTCCAGTGAATAAGAGACAAGGGGATGAAGATCATATTGCTGGCAGCCTAGCAGTGTGGCAGTAGGAAGGTTAATTAAGGGTAGAATTTACTGTGACTTGCTCCAAGAAAAATTATTCCCTCAATGATGTTGGACAGCTGTAGGACATCCAAGGTATATCTGAGGATTTTTTTTTTTTTTTTTTAAGATTACTCTCCCATAGTGTTTATTCTTTTTTTTTTCATTTTTGAAATGACACATAAACCCATAAAACTAACAAGGTAACAGAAAGTTTCTTAGATATGCAATATTTCCCAGTCTTGGCTTCTTAAAAATATTCAGCTTCTCAAGGCTAAAGGAATGAAATATTCTGTTTAATGATTCACCAAGTATTTTTCCAAAACAGGAGGGAGAAGGGCTCCAGACTGTTTTCAGTTTTCATTTCAGTACCCAGACTCTAACATTGAGAAGAACCAGTGAAGTGAAATTTTTCAGAGAAGGCTGCTAACCAGAACATCAAACTTTCTCATTCACTGTCCTGGGATTACTGCTGCACTTAACTCTCTTATGCCTAGTAAACTCAACACATTCTTCCAGGTAATGCCTCAGTGGAATGTCAATTTTGTTCATTAGAAAAGCTTTCTGATTCTGAATAAATAATTTGAAATAGAGTTCCCAGTAAAAGAAGCACTGGCTTAGTCAATTATGATGATTTGCTTGGAGTTACTTGAGATGACAGCATTACCTGTAAACACGTTCTTTGCTGCTCACCTGAGGCATTTCCATCTTACCAAGTTCTTGGGGGGAACATGTTTGAAGCAGACCACATACTTTAGATGTAAGAATAACACAGCAAATACACAAAGTTCCTGCAAACATCCCCCCTTGGACGTGCTTCTGTGTTCTGCCAAAACACTTATATATGGGGGGTAGAGGGAATTACACTGAAGTTAGGAAGTAACACTGGCATCAAGTCAGCATAACAGAGAGAATTAGGGTGTTTATCTCTGGCAGAGTGCAGCATTATGCAGTTTCTTTTTCAGCCGCTTTGCTGCTTCTGTGTATGTGAGATTAGACATGGGATTAACCAGCTTCTGAAAAAATTAAAGGAACACATCTGCAGGTCTCAGAGAGCACAGTCACGCTAGAAAATGCTGAAAACACTTTATTGGTTATTTTGCCGAGATTAGCATTGTCACGTACCATGATACCAAAGCTATGCAGTCCTTTGTGACTACAAAAGTTGCCAAGGTCTGACCTTAGATGTGTGTGGTGTCTTTTGATACTGAAGAGCAGAACTGGTTCCTTCAGGGAAAGGATTCTTCATTCTACTCAGAAGCATTCTGCCATAGGAGATAATATTTGTCATGAAGGGTTCATCTAATTTAGTGCATTTCAACAGAGTTAATTTAGAGGGCTATAATTTAGAAACCTGTATTATCTTGCTGTTCTATACTTTTTGGGAGTACACAATACATGTGGGATAATTTCTCTCTGACTTCACCATGCATCTTGCTACAGTAAAAAGGATTTGTCTCACATACCATACAGTGCTCTTTTCCTGGGTAGTATTTGTTTTGCTGCTTTCAGCTTAGTACAGTGTTCTTTTGTAAACTGTACAAAACACACAGGCAAGCTCATTACAGGTACCTATTGTCCTAGATAGGCACAGAAATTTTACAGCCCTTTTGCCAACGCTTTAAAAAAAACTTCACTATTTTGTTTTGGGTTTAGTTCAATTCCATTTTCTTGCCTTCACTTTTTTTTTTCAGTATTTTGATGGACTTAAACATTTACTAACTGCTACAAGAAAAATAGAGGTTGAAAAATACGGAGAACCATCCTGACACAGACATCCACAGGAGTGAAAAGTCTATATTTATATGCCCACACACTGTCATTCCCAGGCTGTTCTGAGAGCTGCTTAGCGATAGCTGAGATTCTGGGCCAGCCACTTTTGTAATAATTTTTTTTACTCTTTCTATTGTTGTAAGTGAAAAAAAATGGCAGTCCTCCAGTGACCAAATTAAGAACAACTCAACTGTATTTTGTCCAAAGCTATCCATTCATACAAGCAGTATTATAAAATGTTCTAATTAAAAGCAAGGCAGCATATTATATATCGTCTTTCTAATTTCAGAGAAGGGCTCACCATACAATTATTAACAAACTAAAATAAAATATTTTAAAAGCTTTTGCAGTCAAATCCATTTGTGGCTGCACTTTATGAATAGTTCTTTATTTTCTTTAGTACTGCAAGATGAAATTCAACCTTGCCATTTTTATTCCTGACAAGACAAGAGGCATAAGGTGTTAGCAGCAAAACATGATAAGCCATGTTACCTTCAGTGTATCACCGCTGCCAGAAATGCAAGGCCTTTCACGTGCAAGGTCAGAGACTGACACCGTGATGTCTCAGCAGACAGGGAACTTGGTGTCACAGGGATTTTCCTTCACCTTACCAGGAAGAGTGAATGCAATTATTTTATCTTGTATGTCTAACAATTGCCCCACCTTGCCAGCACAGAGGACTGACCTTTGTGTCACCTTCAGGTGATGTTTCTGATAGAAACAGGGGCTCCAACAAGAGAACTGATTGGCGTCAGCAGCATTAGGAGCTGCCATCTGGAGCAGCTACCGACGAGGTTTGGTACTCTAGCTATTGAAAAACAGGACCTGCTTTTGATATGCAATGTGTTTGTTCTTTTCAGGGCTGATATTTGTGATCAGCAAATATCAGGAACTTGGATGTTTCTGTTATGGTTTCTCCTTATTCCCCTAAAATGCATGCAGGACCTGTTCTCAGCACACCCTATCATCCTCACAAGTATGTTCTCCAGCAGTGGAGCCCACTGACCACAACTCTTGCAAAATCGTCAAAGAGGCAAGAATTCATAGGGGAATTAAAAAAACTTAAGGGACATTTTCTGTCCTACCCCACAATAATAAACCAGACGAAGTTGAATCTGTTTCCTTGATGTGCAAACCACATTTATAAAATTTTAGGCCTGCCTTCTCTAGGAGAAATAAAGGCTTCATGACTCTAGGAATCCAGGGATCTGCATGCTAGGAAACATTTTTTGCAATAAATTATTACAAAGAATTCCTTTGTTTGTGTTATTTCTGTCCTTCATCATGGAAATATCTTGTTTCTGAAAGGGTCACACCTCATCAGTTCTGACACAGTCCATAAATCTGTAAGATATAGAGGCATTTATTTATCATCTAGTTTGGACTGTTAGTCATCTGCTTTTGCTGCTTTTTTTTTTCAAATAAAAATGCTCTAGCAACCACAGAAACAGTGAATTACCATTTGGCTATGGACATGATGGTTAGGCAGAGACTACAGCACTGAGACTGCATGCTTCATAAACACATCATACACATTATATTAGACCATGCTATACCTGCAAACTTTTTCATAAAAACATTTACCTGAAGTTTTCAAGTGAATTTCTTCTGAATCAATCACCCTATACCCTGATGATTGCACTGTGCAGGGAGATGATTTATTTACATACTAAAAAGGTCAATGTTGAAAAAATCTGTATTAGTGGTGCATAACCATTGCACTCAAGTGAGACATACAGCTCTATGAACCCAGGAATTCATTTTGCCTTTTTACCTCTATGTACACAGGCTTGAGACATTTTTGTGGAGATGTAATGCAGTATTTTAGGATAAGTAAAGCAATTGGCAAGCATGTTCATAATATAAACCTTTCTGATTACTAATAGGAACAAAAAATAGTGGAGCGACCAACATAAAATATGATTTAGATTCATCATTTAAAATATGTAATTATATCAAGGGTGTGTTACATTTGCATAATAGCTGCCTTTTATTGTCAGACCCAGTTAACAGGATACAAGGCTTTGAATGACATTACTAGTTTATTTAATTTACTGTATGAAATAATGCAACTAGAATACAGACTGCTAAAAATATTTATAAATTTGCGTTCAAGTGTGATTATCCAAAATATTAAGGATTAATTCCTCTTCTAGTGTAAATTGGCATAACTCCCTGTACTTGATGTGATTTTCCCCTGCTAATTAAAGTATAAATGCATCCATGTTGTTTCTGTCAGCTGAAGTTATGAACTCTGCAGGGCTGATGCACCTCTGACATATTTTTCTGCTATATGGTGGTCTGATTGATTAGCTGTGGTAAAAGATTGGGATTCAAAAGGAAATCTAGATTACTACTGCTACTTTCATGAAAATTATCTAGTCCTTTTTTTAACCTCTATCCTGCAGCTTTTGTATATGCCTCATCTCATAAAACATATGGCCTTCACTTAAAATTGTTTAAAAGATAATTGCTGTAGTTTTGCTATTTCATTTCTGACTTCCTTCTCTGATTCTCACATGGTCTCTCTCCTGCCTAATAATTCTTTCTACTGTCATGAATTCCAATGTAATTACTTCTTATTACATCAAGCATTTTCTTGTTCCTATGATAATTTCCTTTTATTTAAAAATTCTGTTTCTACAGAGATTAGAGTATTCATCAGTTAATTTCAAGCGGAGTCCTATATGGCACACTACTACTGATATTAAAAACACTAATCTTCCATAGTTTTGGAGAAAATACCAAATATACAGCAATCTTTTGCTGGGACAGGCCACATGGAAGTGAAATACACTCTCCAGCCATGTTTTCTTTTCCAGAATTTCCTTTTGAGGAAACACAGACATCTGCCTCCCTGACAGCTCTGACAGAACCCCGCTCTTCCTCAGACCTTCCATTCATCCTCAGTGTGGTGAAGCTCTCCTGTGTTTGCCTAGGACTCAGACAAGCAAAGTAGATGTATTATTGTTTACCTCCAGTAGAAGCAGGGAGGAGAACCACATAAATACAAAAATGAAGCTTAAAAAACCCCAAAAAATTATGCTGGACAGTTTAGCATTTCCTGAGGCTATTCAAAATATACCACAAAATCCCTTTTTGCTATAGTTTTTAATTAAGATTTTCTTTCATGGACAGGATTTTTGGTTTGCTGTCAAAAAAAATCCCTCCCTGTGCCACTTCTCAGTGGGATGATTATCAAATATGTTAATAATAACAATAACAGAGGCATCAGCCCTTCCAGCCATCAGGTAATGCCAATAACTTTAAGACTGACTCTGAAGGAAGAGGGCAGGAGCATTTCAAATGAGCCAGGGAAGACTGCCACTAGGTAATTTTCTGATATATTTTTCCTTCTTACACCATTTCCAAGTTCCTGTCATTTTTGCAACATCCAAATCAGATCTGCTTGCACAATCAGGTGAATTCAAGGACAGGCTAAAGACCAAAACACCTTGTGTGAAGTGACTAAAGATCCCTGTTAAACACTCCAACAATCACAGCTGATGCTTTATGAAAGCACAGAACCTATCACCACCAAAGGCCTGAGCCTGGACTGTGCCTCCTCCACTCACACCAATGGACTCATCTCATTCACTCAGCTCCTCAAGGATGAGAAGTAAAGCCCATATTTTTTTTAAATGTTATCTTCGGTCCTTTTAATTCTGTCCAGTAAATCCCTTACCTCCCTTTTCCAGGAATGACATCTGTATGCAACAGTTCACACAATGGTCCTGGGGAGAGTTGTTTGCAGAATATGTAGCTCTTCAGTTCTATATTTCCTAATAGCCTTTTTTTAAAAAATAGGCTCTACAGGACCTATAATACCTTTTTTTACTAGCAATCAATTTTATGTCACCAGGGCAATTTGAATTGGAACTGTTGTGCCTAGTTTTACCCAAATTTTCTTTTACGTAATGTATGCTGTGCAATGAAATACCAAAGACCAAATCTTGCTGGAGAAGTTGTCCTACTAACCCTGATTTTCACCAGTTTGCATATGCAATGCTCTGAGTCTTACCCCCCCATAGAATGATATAGGTTCCAATGGTCCTCTGGATTTCAACTGATCCACACAGTGCTCAAACCTGAACCAATTTAGAGGAATCAGGGACTTTTTCATTACAGTCAAGCATAGCTCCAAAGATAGAGATATTAGAAGTCTGTGGGATATATGGTACAATATCTGATGAATGTCACAGTGAAAAAACTTCTGTTAATATCTAATCAGTATTCCCCCTTATCCTTTTACTGTCCACCTGTAAAAAAATGATAAATCACTCAGGACATAAATAATTTTACTTACACATGTGTTTTTCATTTTCACATGCAATCAAAGTGGTTTAAATTAAATGAGTTATGTGGTCTGCCATTTGAAGTCCTCCTTTAGTTTTCTTTACATTCATAATGAAGGTTCAGAGGGAACTTATTTAAAAGTTGCAGTGTTTTGAGGTTCTCTATCATTTTCAATGCTGGTGTTGTTCTAAACTCACCGGAGTTATTAATTCTGTATTTCATTCACAGTTCCTTTAGAACTAGCAAGTAGGGGAGTTTTTATGATATTACTGGCTCATATACTTCTCTATAAGGAAATTTTGAACAATGACTTTGAAAACATTCTTTAATTTAAATCAACTTCCTTTATCATACTGAAGAGATCCTGATTTTCAATGTCATCCATTGTTTTAATATACTGGTATTCACACTCAAGCAGATATTTAGAGATGTGAACAAAAGTTCAATAACACGGAAATTTTCAAATAGAGTTTCTTCCAAAGTAATGAGATATAACAGTGTAAATTTCACGTTTTACAGGAAGCAACAGCAATTCATGCACACATGTACAGTAACTGGTGCTGAAATTATAGTGGGCAAATTGCAGAGACCTGTACCGACAAGATGACCTCCCAGGTCCAACACTAGGCTGGGCTCCACAAGCCTGACTTGGATACAGTAGTTCCCATGTAAAAAGTTGGCCACCTTTGTCTGGGTTTTGCACCATGGAGGACAAAAAGGGTGGAAGTGCTGGAACACAGGGGCATCCTCCAGTAATAAGGGAGGGATGAATGGAAACCCCTCTGGGTGGGAAGGGCTGGGGACCATACCTCCTCCTTCAGTGAATGTTCTCAGTGCCTGGCACCACACAAAAGGAAGGTATCACACCACCATGGCCCTGACAGACCGTCAGCCCTGCCTGTCCCTGCTCACCCCTCCTGCGTTATCCCCACCCTGCCACAGGCCAGGACTGCATTTCTGCCCCCCAGGGCTGTCAGCCCCTGCCCCTGCAACACCACTGCAGGGTCAGTGTCCATGCCTGGCCGTGGGACACTCCAAACTGAGTCCATATGTTTCCAAGGAGGTGACTGAAGCCTGGGGTTGGGGCTGCCCCAAGGTCTCGCATCTGCCCTGCTCCTGGCCTCACTGGTGGGACAGGCGCTGGCTGCCAGACCCTGCCCTGACAGACTCCATGGGTGCCAGACACACACATTTCAAAAGAAAGCAGTTGTCCAAAACCACCTAATCCTGAAGTAAAGGGCTAATACCTGAATCCAAGTCTCTCAAAGGTGCCCAAACCATGAGGGTAGAGCCTCTCACAACCCTTTCGTAGCCACAGGATCTCTTGGCTCGGTTCAGTGCCTGTTGTAGACCCCAGGTTTTGGTACAGGAGTGGACGGTGAGTGATGTTGTCAATTCTTCTCCTGGAGCCAGGTACTGCCTTTTGGCTTTGCAACACCAGCAGTCTTAGAGTCTTGAGACTTTTTGTTTTTCTAGTCTACACTTCAGTGCCAAAATTGTCTTTTGATCTATCTCTTACAGAGAAGTTACTTTGCAAGGGAAATTTTAGAAGTCCAGAGGGGTCTACTTTATTCTTTCTACTGATTGCAATAAAGGCCAAAATTGAATGAGTAGGAGGCAATACCAAATGAGGGAAATGGATTTCATCACCCTTAGGATATTTCAACTAACACTCTTCTTTACACTAGGATCCTCTGGGCATTGCAGGAAGCCAATAGTTTTAAAATGCAAAGTTAGTAATCATTAGCAAGAAACATAAGAATTTGTTTCCAGCTGGGAGAGAAACTGATGGTGAAGCAGACAGGCCTGGAGGTGAAGAAGGCAGACAGGGGTTAGGAAAGGCTGTCTTTTGTATGCCTTCTCCAGGAAAGGATTGAACAGAATGCTGCTACTTACACAAAAGCAAATATCACCACAATATTTAAGAGACACTCAGTGAGATCTGCCAGAAGGAAAGAATTTATAGTGCATAAAGTAGAAGAATATTCACAGATCCTTATGTACTCTGCCTGTGATATAAACTCCACAGCAGGATTTCAGATTGATGCTTTTATTCAGACATAAAACTAAAAACATTCTAATCTTATTTTGTACTGTTTCAGTGCCAGTATAGATCTACCCACTGTAATTATATTATAATATGGCAAGTAGTATGTTCCAATGTGGCTTTAGCCAAGAGAATGGGTATATCTGAAAAGATGTGTCTACATTGCGGTTACTTGAAATTGTGCAGACACAACCAAGTTGCCTTTAAACTAGATTGTTTGGGTAGTCAGCTTTTCCTAAAATTTCTTAAAAGCACTGCCAGCATTGATTCTGTAATCCCAAGAAGAGTCCTCTATGCAGGGCTCTTTAGACATAAAAAGGAGAGAAGAGTAAAGGAAAAGTGTTCTGTGCTCAGCAGTAAAATTTCCTCTCCTGCTGCTGGCAAGAGGGTGAAAAATTGGGTACAAGGACCTGTGTTTCTAGGGTAATGCCAGCACCCTGAGCAACAGCCACCACCAGGGCTGCCTGACCTGACAGACACCCCCGCCATTAGATTTACCATGGATCATGGCGATTTCAATTTACTCACTTTTGCTGCTCTGAAGTGTCTTAGTGCCTGAATGCTATTAGGCCAGAGCCCTGTGTTCCAATGTTACCAGCTCATAGAAGAGTCTGTACCTGCATTAACACTTAGTGCCTAAAAATCTTCCACAGACTTTTAGACAGGAAAAATCATCACACTCTGAGAACTGAGGAAAAGTAGACTGGTCTCTTTTCCTGCTTTCTCTTGAACTTCTCTTGACCTGCCCCTCACAGTGCAACTTTCTTGCTCTATCACAATTTGGACCAAGCAACGTAAACTGTAAAATCTAACCTTTGTAAGTTATTCTTGAATTCTTCATCTGTTCTGTGAAGGATCAATGAAGTCACCTGCTGAGATCTTGTCCTTGATGGCAAATACATGTTGTGAACCCTGCCTTTACCATGCAATATGCTGCAAATATTAAACTTATTTTCTGCAAATCCATGTACAGAAGTATAATGAAGATACACTTGAAATGGTGCAAATACCACCACTGTTCCCAATGCAACTCCTGTACATGCCTGTACCTTGTGATGGTATCCTTTCAATGCACATTAAGCTTAAGCATTTGGGATAAACCTGACTGAAGTATGGCTATCTACAAAAGCAAATTGAGAGGAGAAATACAAAACACATAAAACCATGTCAGTGAGGGAAGCAAGTGCCAATTTTGGCCTGAGCATGTAATATAATCAGTACTTACATAGGAAAAATGACATTTAGCAAAATCCTTTTGCAAGAAACTCATCAAGGAAGCATATGCTGATAATTAAAATCTATGGCTGATCCAACTCAGAGATTTACATTGTCACAAGAACCGAGATATTCAGTACATATGGTGGTCACTTGAGGAAATCCACTGTGAATCACCGCCCTCTTCAGAATATATGTTCTGTGGCAAATACAGCAGGGTTTCTCTTTGATGCATGTAGACTTCTATGATGTCGAGTATTTGAATCATTTCAGTTATAACCTGAACATCATGGTTTGTCAAGGCCTAGGCCAAGGCTGGGATGTTATGCATGACATCAAAATCTACCCTCTGTCTCTAGCAAGTGAGGTGATGTTGACTACTTTGTCGTGCAATGAGCCTTCAGTGCACTTACACTGACACTTGTTCAGACTGCCTACATCTACCACAGGCCTGCTGATACTGCCACGGTGCAGGGGCACCACAGGACACGCCACATATTTGGTAGATGCAGGACTGGCATGCCAACTGTTTCTCATTAGCACCTTCTCCTCCAGACCTCACTCCTGCAAAGGCACCAGGAAAAACATTGCACACTGCTCCTGGTCCTGTCCCTAGGATCCTTCTACATAAGTTGCTTTTCCATGTTTGATTCCTCTCCCAAGCATCAGTGGCTCATCCTGTATCTGCTAAAATGCTTTATCAAACCTATCACAAACTAGCCACTTCTAAATCCAGAACTTGGCCCTAAGCAAGTTAACACATAATGTTCAAATTTAAAACAACTTAGAGTGTCAATGACTGACTCTCTCCCAAACTTCAGTTCCATAACACTTGAGGTAACACCATTTACTCAAACTAGACCGTCTCCCCCCCCATATGAGTTTTCTATAGGCACCAGTGTAGGTCATCCAGGTATGACAAATGTAACAAGTTAGAGGTGGATGAAAGTCCACATTTGGCTGATAATAACTGGAATGAAATTTAGGTGTCCTGAATTGTATTTGTATTCATGAATGAACTACACCCACATGCCTATAACAACATGGTCATTTAGTACCCTTAATTTTCCTTGGGCAAGGTTTAGATCCAGTGACTATGATGCCTTGAGAGGCCTCCTAGAAACAGAGACTAGACAAGAATAAGGGAATAAAGGTAGGTATTTATTTGAAAGACCTTCAAAGGTACCCCCTGGGGCCAGAGGCTATTGACAAGATGGACCCCAAGATGGACAACAGGTCACGAGTTCTTCACATTTTATAGGTTTGGTTCATTTGCATAGCAGGGTTAATTCTCCAATCAAAGCTCCAGTTTAATGATGTAATTCCCCTCAGCTTGTCCCCCTTAGAGGCTCTTTGGTTTCTACTTTTTGGGCCTAGGACAGTCTAGGTGTCCTTGAAGAGCAGGCCTGGAGAGGCTTTGTTATGTCTACCTAGCACAAGAGAGCAGAAGTTACCAGGCTACAAGGAACTTCAGAGTTACACACTAGGCAGTACAGAATTTGAAAAATATAAAAGTTAAAACCTAAGGCATCAACTGTAATAGCCAAGACAAAATACAGTTGTTTTTAATGACAAATCACCTGACCAAGCCTCTGCTTTATCCATCTGTGCCTATTTCACTTAATCCCACTTCCAGAATTAAACTACTTAGAGACACTAGAAGCCATAGGAGAGTGAATCAAAATGCAGTAGAACTCAAAACACATAGAAGGAGAGAAATTAATCTTTAGCACTTTGGCAAGTGTTTAGAGTTTGAAAAATACTAATGCTGAAACTTATAGCGGAGAAAAAGTCTTCATTCTTCTTGGGCTTCAGGCCAAAAAATCATGTGTATTTAGTGTGAAAGTACTACATTTACCATTTTAAGTTCTATTCCCATCTTAATTCTAAACCACTTACGAGAAAATAAATTTTATCAGTGAAGATGTAAAAATCATAATATCCCACTTAGAAAGTATTAAGAGGTGTTAAAAGAAACATTCACTATATACTTTGACGGGTTAGCCTCATTGGTCTGCGTCAGCCTTTCCAGTTATGAAGATGTTAACATGAAATTTACTCTTGAAGACTCTGGAGGATCTACGCAAGAAACTTGTGTGAGTTGAAATGGTGGGGACGATGCTAACTTGCAGCAAATACCAGCTCATTCAGTGGAGAAGTGAAGCAAATAGAAACAAACTGTTTGGAAAGTCCTATTAGTCATACAACTATACCAACAAGCAGCTAATACCGTAATTTTTGAGGAATTGAAGAATTTCTTAAAACATCAGTCCTACTAGCCAAGTCTGTGGACTTTTTTGAATTCTGGCTTTCACCAAAACTTACCTATATACCTGAATGTATTTGGCTCACTTGACTGTAAGCTTGACTACCTGTCCCAGCTGTAACAGTTGGCCTTGTCTCTCTCTCTCCCTTCTAGAAGTCAATGTGGAACGATATCATCAAATCATTATGGCTGCAGCACTTCTCATCTTTAGCCAACTGAACAGTGTTGAAGTATTGTGGTACAGTGGGAATGCCCGACTGACCTAGGGTATGTTTGGTGTGTAGAGAGTGGATAGGTCCCTGAGGGCTTCTGCCTGCACTCACCCTTGCTCTGGGAGATCCCAGGAGCGCTGTGCAGAAACCTCTGCTTCCCCTGGTTCTCAACACCATCGAGCTGGGACTTTATGGCAGCACACACAGGCCACTACCCCCTGCACAACTTGTTCAGTGTTCTCAGCCCCTTGGGAAACAAACGTGTTTGGTAGCATGACTGGTGGGGCACCTCAGCAGGATTCCACGGAGCTGGGTTACTGCTACTGTCAGTGAGGTCATGTGTTTACACGTGTATTCCACTTGTAGTTACATGATAAAACGTATTCTATTATCTATCATTCTATTGCAGGTCATTCTATCTGTTATCTATCATTCTATTACAGGTCAGAGAAGGTATTCATGAAAGGGTAAGGATAGACATCCCTATAAGCAAATTTTAGCCTTGGTCTTCTAAAGCCTATTCCTTAGGCCCTCAATCTATACTTGTTTAGTAGCTTTCCTCACAACCCAGTACACTGTATTTTTGTGGTGATTTTCCTTTGCACAGCTAAAAAAAATCCTCACAGATCATTTTCCATGTGTAATGAGAACACAGATACAGTTTTTCCACTGTTCATATAAATGCTATCCTTTTGTGAATTCGGCCTTAGAGTATTTTGATAGGCAGATAAATAAGGACTTTCACTACAGTCTCTTATTCCCAGGTGGGTGGTATTTTCTGTAGTGTTATTACCAGCTGTATAAATAGCAGCACTACTGCTGGTGTAATTTGGACTGCTGTGGATGTATACACTCAAAGCACAATTAGATAGCTCTAGTTGTTCACCTATAAAATGATAACTGCAGTCACCTGGCATTTGGTAAATATATTCAGCAACCTCAATACTCCAGAACATCTCCCTAATTCGCCACAAATAAAGAACACTGCATAAAGCCTGACATCCCTTGTGAAGCTAGCAGAAGGGGGAATACAGCACAGTCAGATGCCAAGGTACTTTGGCTGCAGATATCCACTAACTATTTTTATTATGTAAGCTTTTAGGCTTGAAAAGAGCACTCCTACAGCATTGTGTTTCTCTGATGAAATTAGGGATTTGCTATGTACCCTAACAAATATACAGATCCAGAATGAAAATATATTTACAGTGCTGTAGCACTCTAGCCTGAATATCCACTAGGAAATTTGAAATTAGGTTTGGCTTGGTTTGGTTGGTGTCCGTTGTTACATAATTAAAGGTCTGTACCCTTATGTCAACTTGTAAGGAAAATCATTCAAGAATAACTAATGTTGTAGTCCATAAACATGAGCACTGTAGACTATAAAGCGAAACATGTATTCTTACCTAGAGGTGTATTCTTAAAAGACCTGTGTGATGTTTCAGAAAGGTCCAAATAAACAGAGGTATGTCCTTAAACCTCTAAAGAAGTAACACTGCAGCAGTAATAAACTGTGATGCAGCATCACAGTAGTCTTTAGCTATAAAATGTCATTAAGGAATGAAATTCTTGATTTTCTATTTTTTTCCCATGCATCCCTTAAAGGGCAGCAAAGTCTGTCTGTCATAAATGCATTAGGAGCAGCTAGGAGCATTAAAAGCACCTAAATTTCAGTTCTTCATTTAGAGTACCCAATCCAGCAATATTATGGGATGTATTTACATTATATGTCAACTCTCAACTTCTATTTCTCCCTCCTCTCAAATTTATTGATTTATCACTGCAGAATATGATAATTTCATCTGAGGCATTGCCTTCCCTGATGGCTCTTTTCTTCACCAACTAAAGTAGAATATGTGGGATGCAATTCTAGTGCACTGTTGAAAAGAGTAATTGGTTTCTGAGATTTAAATAATCTTGCCTCCTTTGATTGAGCAAAATACATTAATTTTTCAGAGTTATATCCAGTCAATAAAGTCCCCCAAAAGTGACATTTTAACTGATTACAATCCTACAACTTTGATACCACAGTGGATATTAATACTTAAAATTAAGAAGCTTGATTGCCATCTCTTCATCACACTTACAAGTTTACTGAACTAATTAAAAATATATTAAAATTAATGAAACTTTGAAAGTGATTAAAGTTGTTTCACACCAGGAGAAAGACACTTGAAACATCAATTCTCCCTGTGTGTTTACATCTACCATGATTGAGAGTGTTCATAATTCTGCATTTTCATTAAGGAACAACAATTCATTTTCTCCTTTTTAGAAATACAACTCTTAAATTTACAGTATTTTTTTTTCTGTTCTAATTGTAAATATAAATTTGGTGTAGATTTAACAAAATACAATTTATCAGAGGACAAATTCAAACAGGAGCTCTTCCACTACCTTTAGAGGATTGAATTGCACCCTATGACACTGGAAAGTAGAAATAAAGAAATAAAAGGCAAGCCGTATTTTTCTTCTTTTAGCTAGGCCTACGAAAGTGACATAACAATAGTACTGCAATATTCTAAGTACCTCCTCTGACTCCTATTTTTACATTGTTTACAAATATAGTTGGAATAGAAAAAATTTCATGCATGCAAAATTAATTTGATTCTGTCCTTAAGCAATATGGAAATAAAAAATATTAAACAGATAATCTAAGTGAGGGAATTCCTTTTTCCCCCATCTCGTTACACTAGTCATTATCTGACATTGTTACTTTCCAATGGAACTGATTTCTAAAGTAGTTACTTGGAGAAATGTTTGCAATATTGCCAAGGAAAGAAGTTTCTGTGAGTGACATGTTTTAGCTGGCCTGCTCTAGTCTAAATATCTGTTCTTTTTCAGAGGCAGCAAATCCTCTTTTTTCATAAGAAACAAGACATTTCTGTACCAATACCAAAGTTCTTCAAATGGAATTATAAATGCATTATTGTACCACCTGCATTTCTGTGTGTAAATATTTTAAAAGATTAATTCCTAGACATTTTCCCCTCCTGCATCTAAGTGAGTGCTGTTGTCATGCTGTATAGAATCATGGAATCATAGAATGTTTGGGTTGGAAGGGCCTTTAAAGATCCTCTGGTTCTAAGCCCCTGCCCAACCGGGCATGTAACAAGGAGGAAGTTGACAATGGAATATTACAGGAAAATAAAATTCAGACAAAAAGAGGAAACCCCCTTTTTACAAAGCCAGAATTGCTTTCTTTAAATTCACAGCAAGAATCAAAGAGCACATAGATGCAGTAATTCCTGAGTGTATTTGGAGAATCCTTGCTTAATCCAGTGTCAGGCAAGAATTTCAGAAGTAAAGAGGCAATTAGAGAGGAGGGAGTGAGACACGAGACATGAGAGACTGGCACACAGTGAAGTACGTGGGTTTGCTTCAGTCTCATGCCCTGAGATGATGCTTGAGAAAACATTTGTTACATTTGTTGAAATTTCATTTTGCCTGGCTTTTATTTATATTCCACTTTGCAAGAATAAATAGCCTTAAAATACCTAAATACTAAATGCATAAATCTTCCAGCAATTATTTATGTGAACACAGGCAGGGATAGGGACTTTGCAGAAGAGAACCGCAAAGGTATTTATTCATGACAATTTCCTACATCAAGACCTATCTTAACTAAAATATATATTGTTCAAGAAACCCAAGCTAATGATGGTTTTGGTTTATAATCATTTTAATAATTCAGTATGAACTCGTCGAACATTATGTAAAATTTAATTTGAAACTCTTTTAGCCATGAAAGCTAGCTCTTGCACACTGCATTTGATTACCTGACTGGTCTCTAAAAAGTGACTCATTCATGTCTATTACTTAGAATATAATTTTTGCAATATTCTGTATCTACCAAAGGGCTCTTTGCTCTTTTTTTGCCAAGTGTATTGCTACATGTTTACCTTTATACAGAAATTAATGAAAAATTGTCCTTTGTTGTAAATCGTTAAGATCCCCTTATTTAAATAGAACTTATTAGTAGATTAATGGGAAAATATCCTACATATTGATTTAAATACATGGTAAAGATAATAGTTATTAGTATTTATTAAAGCTATTTGGTTTATCACAGAGACAATACACCAGGATAAGGAGCAAAAATGCACTAAGCAGAAGAGAAATCTCCCCAGGATGCGTATTAATATCATTAGCACATATTAAAAGCTAAGAATGTTGTGTTGACAAATATTCAAGCTGATTCAAGAATCACAGCAGGAGAAAGAGTGCCTTCTTTCTCCTTGCAGTTTTTGAGTTGGCACAGGCTGGGCAATGAAAAATATGGTGGAGGGAAGTGTTTTAAATAGCTTCACAGTTTGCTTGCACAGAAAACCTCACTGGTAGAACGTGAGTAAAACCTGTGATAATGGAGTCAGGCACAGCATTTACTAAATCACTTTATCTAGGCATTTGGCCATCAGCAGTAAATAGATATGAAGAGCAGCATTGGATGCTCTATTGGCATATGAAGAACCCTATTGGATAACGATGAAAACAAGATAGTAAAAAGGAGAAAGAAAAGCAGATCATGCTTTTAAAAGAGTGTAATAAAACTTATATAAGAGGAAGAAAAGGAAAGAGAGATAGAAAGAGAGAAAGAAAAAGAGAGAAGAGAAAAAAGGAGGAAAGAAGGAAAGAAAGAAGGAAAGAAAGACAGAAAGTTAAAATAGGTGTAAGACAAATAGGTGTGAACTTGATCTCTAGACTACTACAGAAAAGATGTTTGAAATCACCCAGTATTATATTCAGAAAAATCAAAGCTAAAGAAGACTTCACATCAAATTTGAAAATCAAGTGATAAAAGGAAATAAAAAGAGTCTGAGTTGACAAGCAGGTGTGGAAGATAAAATATCAGAAAATATTAGGAGCAGCATTTAGCTGGAGTCTCTAGTCATTTAAAAATAGATGTTAACTAAGTTAAGTTACGTGGCCAAGCTCCCATAGTCAGTGAAATGTATTCAGCTTTAAATCTGATTGCATATGTTCATGTGTTTGTGTATATATATTTTGGCAATCCTATGAACCTGAGGAATATGTCAGATTTTATCTTTCAGGTTGGGTCACGTATATCAACTAAGTAAAAATCTTGTACTTTTAAGAGATTCTGACAAACATGAGCTAAAAACAGTGTAGCCCACAAATGTAAATGCTTGTGTTCTTTCAACATTTTTAAGCTTTGAGGCATTGTTGTAAAAGCAGTGATCTACCAGAAAATTATTTCAAATGTTTGTGAAAAAAATCCTCAGCTTGTTGATAGTAAAAGTAGTATTCACAAATATGTTTTAAATGTTTTTATCAGCAAAACAGAGCAATACTCAGATGTTTTTTCCATCTGGACTGTGAGGAGTTTTCACTTACACACTGTAAAAGACAGGATAACTCAGCACTTTAAAAATAATCAAAATGAGAATCGTGTGCACTCAGGAAAGTGTGAATTTTTATATTTTATTTAATATATAATAAATAAAGCACATCTCCTCATGGTTTCCTAATTCCTCTTTTTCTTTGTTCTGGTTATCATTTTTGCTACACGAGAACTGCCCAGTCTGGAAGTCAGATGGAAACTCTGACACCTCCAAACACGTAACCATGTAGATGTTTTTCACTGAAGACTTTTTGGGGGACCGAGTGCTGAAGAGCTGGCCAGAGTAACAACCCATGCACCGATACGATTTGAGCATCGTTCTCCGCTTTACTGTTTACCTATACAAGCTTCTATCTACTTCTGCAAAGATTCACACCCAGTCCCTCTAGACGGCCTCTAATCCATGGGGGAGCCGACCAGTGTATAACTTTGCCAAGGACTTTCAGGGCTGCCTGCAGCCAGGTGTTTTCCAGGCTTGCCTGCAGCCAGGGGCCAGTTCAGGGGTTTTTCCTCAGCAGCCCTGGGTTGGCCAGTCTGTCCAGGGGTATGATATGCCCCTGTTCCACAAGGAATCCCTCTACAAAGACTGAGACTCAGACAGGAGCATGTGCACAAAACAGGTGCATTCAGATTACACTGAACAAACTGTAGGCATGGAGAAGAATACGTTCTTCGAACTTTTTATTTCAGTGTAGAATTTTAGAGATAGGAGGTAGCACCCCAAGAACATCAAAGGCTTATGGCTATAAGCACAAACATAATTTTAAATTACCTCCTTCTCTCTCACTGCCCCCCAAAAAAACCCTTATACAAAAATATCCAGTACAAGACAGGCCCAAAGACTGTCTTTTGGGTCTTTTAGTTTACAGCTATCTTTGTTAGATTCCTCACATACCACCACTATGTCCCTCCATACAGCTTACTCCTTCAAGCTACCCCTGAGATGTCCTGAGAGCAACTGAAACAGCTACAAGCAAGCGATCCAGGTGCAACAACACAATGGAGATCACCATCTACATCCACACCTAGTCCAAATGACTCTTACCTAAGAGATGTCCTTTTGAATGAGTTTTATATCATATCCCTACATCCCGCCTTCCAGAAACTCATACCTCATGCAGGTCTCAACAGCTCAACAGCGTCCCTTGTGCCCCCCTTCACACAGACCAAAGGAAGAGACTGCCCCAAAGGAAGCCTCCCATGTTCACATGGTAGATCTTATTTAGGTTTAGCTGGGGTGTTTGAACACCAGCAACTGTGTACATTTTGTTTCTTTGCTTGTTTGGGGATTTTTTGCCTCAGAGTCCTGCTTGCTCTTCTCACAGTTTTTTGAAATGACCCATCTGTTTAATCACACAGAGGGATTTCTATCAGCTGTCAGGGGGGGCCACATCAACCAAAGCTTCCACTGCAAAGAACAGTGACCAATCACAGTGATCCAGCCAGGGCTTCCTTTCACTTTAGGTAGGTTATGGGAAAAACAGTGTCTGCTACTATCCACAGTCATAGCAGCAACTCTGAGAAGTGGTAAGAAGTCATCTGGAAGCATCCCACAAGCTTTTCAAAGGAGGCTACGGATCAGGATTTGTCAAGAGGCACTGTCCAGCAGCTGGATGCTTTTCCACACACGGTCTTGTGTAACCATCCCCAAGGTTACCAGCAGCTAGGGCTATCCCTTTCTTATGCAAGTCTACCACTCACTTTTTATCCATGCTCTTTATGCATCTATTGCTTCTCAATGAGCACTCTTTGCTTATAGGTGTTTGAATTTTGCCTGTACGCCTTCTTTCTCTAAGGGCATGCCCAGCCGTGGCATGGAGGGAAATCTCAGCTGGTTTCATCCAGAGATTTGGAGAAAATCTAGGTGGTCCCTCTGAGGAAGAGGCAGCCTGTGTGTGAGCTCTCTGGGGTAAGCCAGTGCCTGTGCTCTTGCTGTGGTACATGTACATAAAAATACATGGAGTCTGATCAGTACTCAACATCCACAATAAGGCAGCTTATTTTACATGTAAATATTTCTTCTTGGGTTTCAGTCTTCTAATTGTGAAAACAACACCCTAAGGTTAAATCTGGTAGGTGTTTGGAAGGTGTGAGAGAGAGGAGACTATACCCCTTGAGGCAGGCAGAAGCACAGGTGGTTTGTGCCTTAAGCTCTACATACCACATCAGTGTACCTTCAAACAGAAAGAAGTCTTTCCTGTTTAATGGCAGAGTCCAAACCCAGAAATATCACAGGGCTGCTTGCTCTTTAATGGAGTTGGAACAGTTTCCTGCAGGCTCTGAGCTGTGCTAATCTCGTGATGTTTTCTGTGCTCATATGGAAACAATCTCACCAGCAGCCCCAATGGCTTGCCCTGCAAGTACACTCAGTACTATAGAAATTGAGAACTGACAGAAGAGGTCCTCATCAGTATCAGATACTGAGACATCATGCTAGTAGTTAACAATTTGCCAAGATGCATGCAGGTGGGTGCCTTGCCGCTGTGGAAGCTGATATTCTGTGGGGCAAAAAGGCTGCTGCTGCAGGGTGCACGCACGCACGCACACGGATGGAGCACTATGGTCATTGTGGATGCTCATCAGGGTAAATCAGCTGGACAATGCCTCACAGACCTTCACAACAAATGTATTGGTGGATTTGACATGACAAGTCCCCATGAGATTGCTGTGGCAAGCTTCCAAGAGCTGATGAATGCTCATTCTTGAGCTATTGTTGAGAAGGGGAAATGGGAGCCTAGCTAAAATAATTGCCTGTCAAAAATGAATCACTTAAAGAAGCACAGCATCAGCCATGTTAGGGGGGAAAAGGATTCATCAGAGACATGTTATCCACTGAGGGTGCCTCATTTGAGAATAGTCAGCATGGCTTCTTTAAGGTGCAAGAAAGGGATCAAGCAGGTAGCTGAAAATTACCTACTCGATACAACTGGATTCCCAAGAGGCTTCTTAAAACTCTTTCATCAAAGAGAAAGAAAATAAGCATGCACAGCAAATGTATACAAAAATCAAAAGAGAAAATAGGATTAATGGTCATTTCTCAGTGCAATCACTAGTCAAATTCTTCATGGAATGGTGCTGAAACTTGTACTGTTTAAGATAGTCAAATTTTATCACCTTGAGAAGAGGATGAATGAAGAGAAAATTTGCAGATAATTCACAAAAATCCAAGGCACTAAAAACAAGAACTACCATGATGACTTTTTCTTACCTTAAGGGGCCAAGCAGCTGGACAGTAAATTGGTAGGTGAAATTCAGTGTAGATAAATGTAAAGTGATGCACATGAGGAAAACTAATCCTCGCTTCACACAAAAATTATGACCTCTGTACTGACTATTACACTTGGGAACAAGACCTTCATGTTATGATATATAGCTCCATAAAAAGCATCAGGTTACTGTTCTACAGCTGTTGAAAGAGGAAAACAACAAATGTTTAGAACTATCAGGAAGAGAATCGAGAACAAAGCAAAAATAATCATGCTGCAATATAAATCCATGTTCTGCCAACACCTTGAATATTCTGTTCAGTTCTGCTCACCTCATCTGCAAAAGGATGTATAAGGTTCATAGAAGACCCACAGGGATAAATAAAAGCAAGAAAAGCTTTGATAAGAGGAAGAGTCTGGAACTGTTCATTGTGGAAGAGGCTTCTTAGGGGCTTAGAGTAAAGGTCCAAGAAATCCTTAGCAACATAAAGAAGGTGGGCAGAGACCAACCACTTACTGTCTCTTCCAACACAAGAACTAAGGCCAAACAAGCAAGATCTGTGTTCAAAAGCAGCAAAAGGAGCTAGTTCTTTATCCAAGTGGGTAGTACACCTGTGGAACTCCTTGCTATTGTGGCTGTGGAAAAACACATATGGGAGTAAAAAGAAGCCAGGCAAGTACTGCATAAATAGGCAAATGCCAGACAAATCCTACACAACACCACAACTAGAAAACCTCAGAAAATAACCTACAGTGGCCTGAGCAGTTGCAGCTATAAGAGGAAGTATCCTGTTCATGGTGTGAGCAATATAAAATTTCTTATGTTCTTATGTTCTGCCCTTAGCTCTCACAAAGAAGCACCTGCAGCTGCCTTTCCAGTCTGTTGTTGATTATTCTGCGCTACGGAGGAGAAGAAAGTGTTACTAGTGATACCCACATGCCAGAGACTGCATCCAACTCCATCCAGGACACTGTGACTCCTGAGATGATCAGATGCTTAGCACCTCACCATGAGCAGTTGCATCACTGTTTTTTGGCCTTCTCTGAAAACAGTTTAATTTTACAGTCCATATTTTCTGCACATACAAGCGTATGTTTGTATATTGGTTCTTTAATAAGTTAAATAAATCACCATTAAAAGCCAACCACTGCTCATACCAGTTCTGTGAGATAAGGTCATTGTTGCCCACTCTAAGTAAAAAGGGTGTCTGAAGTGCTTCAGGAACACCAGTACGGTAACATTTCTGTTGTCATGCAGCCACTACATTTTTTTCTGGTCTCCTTCTGCTCTTTCTTTTAAGCTCTTTGCTAGTGGGTAGATCCCTACTGACGTATGAATGAGGCATGAAATTCATTCCGTGATCTTCATGTTCTCTTGATTGTTTTGGACTCTTTACCTCTGCTTTCTGTCTGCTAGATTTAATTGGCATTGGATCAGAATCAGAAAGGCATAGGCTCAGTGTGGCAGATGGCAGCCCTGGATACATCTCTGCTAGAATTGGACATCATGTTGCATCCCCGAAAACACTTTTCTAAGTATGGATAAGATCTATATCTTCTCATTTTTAAGGCATTAAATATTTGCACTAAACCCAAATAAATTTTGGGAGTTTGGGGTATCATCTATATCTACTATCACTCGAGGAGTAGAGTAAAAGAATGTCTGGGGAGCAGCACAGCAGGTTATTAATTTTTAGATCTATCAAATGCATCAAGTGATATTAGTCCAGAAACTGTGCCATGCAAGTTCTGGTCTCTGATTACTGACAGTCTCAGTAAGAGAAAAAAGCCCAGTGAGCAAGCACATCATATGTAATACCCAGTACTGCCCATCTAGTGTGCAATAATCATTTTCCCCACACCAAAGAGTGGCGCAGATCCAGACCCACTTCT
This sequence comes from Corvus kubaryi, assembly GCF_017639235.1. NCBI lineage: Eukaryota > Metazoa > Chordata > Aves > Passeriformes > Corvidae > Corvus > Corvus kubaryi. Next base: position 5,735,299 of record NW_024580666.1, on the reverse strand, counting down.
CAGCCACAAAATCCCAATGTTCTATGAGGAGGGCCTCGCATAAGGGGCTGGCATAATTCTGTGCAGTATATGAGCAGTAGCTCATGCATCAGCCTCCAGATGACATACGTTTAGTAGGATCCTTTAGACTTGGCAAGCTTTGCCTGGAGATTTTTGAGCTTTTAGTTTCAGATTTAGCCCAGCAGATTTACCACCAAGAATAAGAAACTGTTTTTACCTCCCAAATTCCAGTACAGCAGAAACCAGTATCTAAAGGAATAGTTATTGCTACCAAAGCTTAGTTGTTTACATCAGAAATACCATTTTATTCTCACCCCATTTCAACTGCTCTTTGGATATAGTCAATGCCTTAAAAAAGGTGCCAAAAGGGAGTCCTTTCTCTGCTTGAACAAAAATCACTGCTTTTAGCTTCTGTTTTATTTCTGTTTTGTCTGTATTTCCAAAGAAGTCCAACACTTTAAATAGCAATTTGGAATCAGTGTTTCCTGCTGCATTTCTCTTTCAGTCAGGGCTATAGTATGTACATTTTGAAAGGACAATCCTCTTTTCTCTCTCCAGCTGAACATTAAACACTGCCAGAGTAGCAGAGCAGAGGGCCACTGGGAGGTGAGCAGAGACTGAAGAAAGTGTGATGAAATCCTCTTCTCAGCTACACTGCCTGTCTATTGACAACTAGAAAATATTTCCCTTAAAGAAACTGTCTGTGGCATTCAAACGTATGTCATGTATACCCTTCTGGAAAGTAATAGACAAATAACACAGTGTCAAAGATCCTTTTAAAATTATAAAGCTCCATTTCAGTCACTAATAAGTATTGCCCTTTTCTATTCTGAATGTCTTCATTATTCAGAACAAATGCCTGACCACAGAATCATATTTTACTCATATGTCAGGTATTTCTTTTTTCCCCCATCAATATATACTCATACAACATACAAATACAGGCAAACAGATACATATATATTTAAACCCACAAATATCTTGTAGAGAACAGAGCACATTTTGTTTTCCAAAATAGTATGTTTTGGAAAGACATTCTGAAGTTGTACACATACAAAAGTCAATGACAACCAGTAGTGTCATTCCAGATACACACAGCAAAGCCAAAGTTGCAGCAACCCAGTAATGGGATCCCAGCTCTGTCTGCCTGATTTCAGTACAGATCCCTCTCCCCAGTGCAAGCCTGGGTCCCTCACCTCTTGAATGACGAGACAGCAGGCCTTGATTTTCCTCAGTTTCCAATGCACTATTACTGACCTGTACTTCAGCTTCTCCCATTCTCAAAAGCAGCATTTCTCACTGCTTTCCTTCCCCCTCAAAGGGTTTATGGACATTATTGACACTGGAAGGACTCTGTTCCCTCCCCATACCCCATAGAGCTCTCACCTTTATCCTTGGTGGTCCCAGTGGGGTAAAGACTTTTTCACACCCATGGCCAGATGTTTCTCTGCTTAGAGTAGGCTCCTCCATGGATCACGTGGCCTTCCTGCTGCACGTTGAATCAATTCAGGCAAGGTCCTTGAGTGTGAGCTGGTGAATCTGAGGATGCTGCAGCTGCTGTTTGAGGCATCAGCTGGTAAATGTTTTCTCTCTGCAGGCACCAACCTCTGCAGTCAGCCTTGTTCCCCCTCATGACTAAATATCCAGTGCTGTACACATTTGGTAGCCGGAGCTTTATGTACCTACTGCTCTGTGGAGATAGGAGTCAGGGTGTTAGCAGTGTGGAGTATTTTCTTGGAGATTTAAAGCCCAGACAGACTACACAAGAGTTTAATGCTGACTATTACTGCCTTTCTTCAACTGCAGTCTGGCCTTTGAGATAGGTATTAAATGAGAATAGGTTTTACAGCAGCTAATTTCAGGCATCTGATTCACTTTCTGGCCCTGCCTCCCCTCCCTTCTCTTTACTGAGCTCAGGCAAAGCAGAGAATCCAAGGCAAGGAGCCCACATCACATGTAGCCATACCCATGGCAACCCCAAGTGTCAACAGCTTCAAAATTGGCATTTCCCAGACATTCATCCTCATCTGTCTCTGCCCAAATAAGTGCTATATTTGTTTAAATACAGGGAACCCAAACACTGTGGGGATGCCCTGCCTTTGTATCCATGAATGGAGAGTCTCACAGTGGGGCCTGAAGATGGCTCCTGCCTGCACTGAGATCTCCCTTCACTCCTGCAATAGAAAGGGCGGAGGATGGTGTCTCTGGAGTTAGGTTTCCCTAAGGATGTTTCTCCAGATTTCATCTCTTGGTGACTACTCTGTTAAGACCTGTCATGCAAGTGGCAAAGGCTCCTGGATCCTGGGTGCCTCATTCCTCCTCCTTGTGGTAGAGTATGTGGGCCCCTGGCCAGCCTGGATTAAAGGATCCTTAATTAAAGGATCCTCAGTAGTACCAGAGAATCATATATTTTTCCTTAGTATTTTTCAGGCTTATTTATTTTATGTTACTGAGTCACTGATATCTACAGTTATCACTCAGAGCTCACATTTTCTCCACACCAGGCTGGGCAAACAGTGGGCTGACTTAGCCATTCCTTCTGCATCCTTCATTTCTCTAGCTAAAAAATAGATGTTCCCTTGCACTTCAATTTGTTCTTAGCAGCAACATAATCAAGTAAAAATATTTCTTTAATTCCCCTTCTCTAAAATTTGTTGAACCTCTACCTCTTCAAGATGGCCACATGCTGCTCAGAACTGATCCCTAAATCAGGAACATCCTTCTTTCCCTCCTGCTCAAACACTTCTATGTCAATTTTTAACAGACTTTCTTCACACATTTTGGTCTTGAAGGAGCTGTGTTTTCCACATTTCTGTTTTGCTTCCAGCTTCTACCAAATGATGCTATTACAAAAACATTGCTTTCTTATTTCATTTAGACTGACTATCAAACATTAGATAAGTGTAAAACACAGGACATCTTCTGAGAAAACAAATGCTGGTAATGGAGAGGAACTGGAAGAAAGAGCCATATAGAAACTCTTCCCAGGGCATGAGCCAGAGAAAATGGCCTTTCTGTTTCTCTTTATTTGTGCAATATTTTAGATTTCTCTGTGACAGAGCCATATAAAACCCTAAAATTGCAGTGTCTCAGCTCCAGGCAGTGTTTAACTCATTAAAAATCTTTCTCCCAAGCAGCTTGTGACCTACAGAGGCACCAAACTATGTCAACAAAACTACAGACTGGCACAAAACTGGGGCAGACTAATCCTACATATACTACACCTTTAGTGTAGTAGTTTCTTCTCCTTCGTTTCTTCTTGAAGAAATGTGCTCCTTAATGTTTCACTATACACCCAGGAGCTCATTAAACATATCCTTCTAGGTCTCTTAAATAAAACTAAGGATTGTTAAAGAAAGAAACACTCATATATAGCTGGAACTTCATATTACATTACTCTGCCAGCCCAGCCAGACTACTCATTTGCTTCCCTAAGACCTTAAAAATTACTTTTCTCTCTATTATTGTTTGCTGTTTTCCACAAGATATCTTTAATACTTAAAATGTACTTGTTTTTACTTCCACAGCAAATTACTCTTTCTGTGAATTCTACCTCTATGCTCCTAACACACTGACATCAGATAATACTTAATTCTCTTCTAGATTCTGTTCTTGATGAAACAGTGAACTGTCCAATAAGGTCCCAGCTATGGCAACCCTAGCCAGTGATCCACCTCTACTTAGGTGAAACAATTTATTGGTCATGCTGCATCCCATTCCACATGTTTTATTAAAACAAACAAACAAAAAACAAACAAACAAACAAAAACAAAAAACAAAACAAGCAAGAAATATTGCCTGTTTCTCAATGCACTGGAAGACAAGTTTTAAAATTAGATCATGCCCCTCTTTCTGTAGATAACTAAGGTGTAGAAAATACTGGAAAAAAGCCCCAACTTTTTTTCAGAGGAGTTAAGACGCATGGATAGCTGGACATACATTGGTGGATTTTAGTGTTTGCAGTAGAACAATAATTTCTAATGAACAGCTTGCATATGGCAATTCCCAAGACTTGCTTTTCTCTACACCATGCCCTGTTAAGGGGAGCCAACCCATGGCACAGAAAGATGTAACTACTACAGTAGGGCTTCCACCAGTGTGAAGCACAGAGTCAGTTCTCCCAAAGCACAATATTCCTTGACTTTCTACTTACAAAAATACATTAATAAAGAACATTTGGCATGAAAGCTCAAAGTTCACTGTGATAGAATCAGCTTTCCATCATTCTATATTTGTTGAAAAAATGAGAAGCAAAGCCATTGTTAAACAACTCAGGGAACACACCTTAATTTCTACTTATTTTCTAGTCTGCTAGAAGATTTGTCTCCTAGGTTTACTTGCACATAACCTTAAGAAATATTCCCTGCTGCTTCCCTTTTCATCTCAGGAGCCCAGAAGACCTTTTCAAACAAGGATATGCTGCATATCACACAACCTCTGTGGCTCTCAGCAGTCTAGGTATCCCCTAGCTTGTAGGCATCAGGCAAACAATATGGCATCCTCAAGACTACACAAGGAGCTCAGAGGGACCTATGCCTTAGTCACAGCTACTTTTTCTTCTATTCTCAAATATCTTAAGAATTAATCCTGACAAGACTAATTTTTTAATAATGAAAAGAATGCCAACTTTTTAAGGCATTCAAAACTAAATAATCACTTTTCATGTTCTTCTCCTGCCCTTTGCAGAGACAAAATGGAAATATGAAAGAAAGAGAAGGAAAAGAAAAAGGGAGTTTAAAGCAGAGAATCATAAAAGAAAGCCAGAGGAATCATACCTTTTTCACTCCAGCTTTTAAACATGTAATAAATGTTACACTGACATTTTTACTTATTTAGTAAGAATTTTTGGCCAGTGTTTGACCAACTCAATTGTTCAACTCAACAGCATTATCAATAGTGCATGATTTTAATCCTGTTCCAGGTTTATGTGTTTTTGCAGAAGGAAGCTGAAAGGTTCATTATTATTAGGCTGATATTTAAAGCCTTTATTGCATGTTGTATTTATACTGGAAAGTTTAAACTTTTCATACTTTCTGAACGTTTCTTCAATTTTTCTTGGTTTTTGCAAAAAGCAAATACATGAAGTTAGTGAAAAACACAACAGCTTGGGAGTGGGGGAAGATAAAAATCAAAAGGTAAAATTCTTGTTGTGACACATTTTTAAGATGCTTTCTCATACTCACATGATGGGAAGATCCAGAGGGAGAACTTCTTAGTAATTATTTTGAGGACAGCTTAGAAATATCGTCTGCACAACTCTGGTGAAACTATTTGCGTTCCAGACTCACGAAGAAAACAAATGAAAAAGGTGAGCAGTTTCTCAATTCTGTTCGGTTCTTCTCTCAAAAGAGAGAATACCAATAAGACAGTGGTGTTGTTTCTTTTGATTCATGGGGTGTCTATCACTCAGGTAGCTTGATCCAGCAGAAGAACAACAGTAGAAGAAAAAGTAGAGAAAGAAATGCACTTGCTGAAGAGGCAGATGAGAAGACAAAAACTTGTCTGCCTCATTTATTTATTTAGAGCTATAAAACCATTCAGAAGCACCTCTCTGCTCTGAATCTCATCTCATGAGTTAAAATACCCAGTAATATGCAATATAGAAAGGACAGCTCATCACAATTCAGCACATAAATATTGAGTAGTTATCATGAGGAAAAATAAGCTGAAGGCTGTTCGTCTCTCAACCCAGTCTTCCCTAAGAGCCTAAAGAAAAGACAAATTTCAAAGGTTAAAAAGACAAACTAAAAAGAAAAATGTCCTGAAAATGGTGGCAACAGCATCGAAGTCAAGGATACCACATAGAGTGAAGCATTCAGAAGCCTTGCTCAGCATGGCACCTGTGCATAGGCTTACCAGTGAATGAAAGAATGATCATATGGAATATTCAGAGCTATTCATCCATCTAAGTGACTAAGGTGTTGCTCCTGCATGCATGCTTGGTCACAGTAAAGAACTTGAATTTAAGGTATCCTGCTCCTCTCTTGGTCAGTGCAATAGAGAAAATAATCCCCAATGAGGATGAAACACAGATTTTTATCCTGTGTGTTCTACAGTGTCTACAACATCTTTCATACAGTAGAAGGTACCTAAAAATTTAATTGCCAAGAATTTCCTACTCTGGAAACAAGAATAGTTATCTTTTGATCCCAATTCAGCATTACTAAGAAAAAAAATTATTTATAATTGTGTTGGTTCTTTCTGCAGCCCATTGCAGTGGTAGTTGTCACTAAAAAATATGGAGTTATTCTAGTTTATTGACATAAATGAAGCAGTTGCCAGTTCCGATTTTACCAAATGATGATTTTTTTCTAAAAATGCTTGCTTCTAGGGGCCAAACAGGAGAGCAATGCATTGGAAGGCAGTAGTGGGTCAGTCAGATGCCTTATTGAGGATCCAACTCTCAGATCAGCTATCTTAAATGCTGGCACAGAAGTCATCAGCATGGCTGTTAATTTTGGTTTTGCACACGTAGTTCTTGGTTTGAGTGCACACTTGGTTGGTTTCTCACTCAAATGAAGTCCAAGCAATTATTTCATGTTGTTGTTTGGCTAAATATCATGAGAAGTCACAGGTCTCTTCTCCATAGCAGGCAATTCAAACAGATCAGGACAAGAGCATGAAGGTAATTCGTATCTACTTTAACAAGACCTGTTACCTTCCACTGACTTTTTCACAAATATTATCAAATCAGTGGAGAGGCTTTTTTTTCACATCTAGCACAAGCTAGAGGAATATCATGCTCTGTGGCATCATGTCTGACAAAGCTGCCGGAGGAGGTCTTTTCTACTGGTAAAGTCTGATCCATGCGAATGCTGTCCTCATGGAGGAAAGACAGTGGTGCCAACATTCCTTCATGGGTTATCCTTAAAGATGAGACAGCTCTCTATCAAGACCAGAATTAACTGCATCCATGGCTTAAGGCAGAAGCTCCTGAAGGAGTGTAATAGAGCTGTGCTTACAAGGGTCGTGCCAGTACTAAAACGTCGACTTCTCAAAGTCCATCTGATCCTTGCAGCACTGCCCAAGTCTTAGCATTTGAGAGGTCATAGCACCTTTTGACTAACACAGATTTAGATGTTCAGTTTCTGCTATAAGAAAAGTACAATAAATTCTATACTGCCCCTGGCTGGCATAATCCCAGCGGTAAATTTGGCCCAGTCTCTTTAAGATTGTATTCCCTCCATTTAACTTCACTTTCACTCAGATATCTGTAGAAATTATTTAATCAATCCACTTTTACCTGTCATGATATTCAAGAAAGTAAAGTAGGTCAGTGGTCAGAGAAATTTCAGTGAAAAATGAGAAATATTATCTTTTTCTCCCCTCTCCTTTTCAGTCTCATTTTGGAACTGAATGTTACCAGTCCTTGGAAGGATGCCAAAATTCAATATTGTGCTGATGGGGACATGAATAATGTATAAAGAGACACTTCAAACAGTGTATAAAATCTGAGGCACAAAATGTCTAACAAGGCTAAACCAAAAGCTTTGTAAAAGTTACAGCAGAACCAATTGTTCAAGTACTCTTAAGACTGTTCCATCCCATTCAAATTCAGATGCCAATAAGTGACAGATTTCTTTGCAAGAAAATTGCTATGACCTCAGTAAAACAGAGAATGGAGTTAAAGATGCTGAATTTAGACACCAAAAAAAAAAAGCAGCCACTAATAAAAATCACACATACAAAGATATTCAAAGTTTTGGGTTGTTTGCTGGTATTCTCTTTAGTTTGGTTGTTGCTGGTGTTTTGGGTGGTTGTTCCTCAAAAATAAATCCGTGTATTGTTGGGAGTCCCAAAACCAAGGGGACATAAAAGGATAGGCAAAACTCCTGGGTGAAGCTAGTTATTTTCTACAGAGTTTTTCCTCCCCCTCTTTGTATTTAATACATTGAGTACCAGATCTGCACTCCACACTGTAGAAGGAGCAGAGACTCTTCCTTCTCTACAGCTCCTTATTCCCTTCCACTGACAAACAGACTAAATGATACACACCCAGAGTTAGGGATGAATAGGTGTATTTTCTATGTGAAGACTTTCAAAATTAAATGCTTTCAATCTGTCCAGTTATACATACGAATGGGTAATGGAGTATCTAGGTTTAAAATTCAGGATTCAGTTTAGAGAAATAATAGAGGTATCTCCTAAAATGCTTTTTTTTTTTTTTTTTATTTCTGTTTTTGTTTTCTGGATTTTGCTGGTTGGTTGGTTGGTTGGTTTTTTCAAGTAGAGGCTAAAAATGCTTCAGACTAAAAATTACCTTGTTGATGTTCTTCGGAAAAAAGTATAGACTATGTAATCCATGAAACACATTGGTGACATTCCCACTTTGCCCTTTGGACTAATATGCCAGGAGCTTTTCATCAGACTTCCTGAGACAAAATCGTGCATTGCTCCCTATAAATTAGAGCCATGGTGTGAGATACTCAGAGAGGAACATGGTGACTGTGAATGTGAACTTGAGCCTGCCTCCTCCAGACCTCAGACTTCCTTCCACAGGAATGAATGAGAATGTGTAGAGCAGGAGAGAGTAAGAAAAGAGAAGGAAAAAAAAAAAAAAGGAGTGAGAGGTGACACACACCTCCAGAACCCCAAAAATGAATCTATATTTAAGGCACTGCTGCTTGTCCTACACACCCTCACTGTGTATACGCACACACATGCACTCAGCACAGGGGGAATGATTTAAGGACTGGCCAAACTCATTGCTACTCTAGCTAATAGCAACTTACTAGCCAGATAAAGGGAAAAACAAGGAAAACTGGGCTTTATTGGACTGTGTGAAGCATGTCATCTCCTGGGGCTACCCTTGCTGTGGCACAACATATTGCAAGATCTCTGTCTGAAGGCTATGCCCAAAGGCAGAGTGTAGCCATATGAAAATAAATGCAAGTGATATTATAAATATTGTGGCCCTTCACAAGATATCACTCAGAGGAAACAGACAGAAATAAAATCCAGCACACTAAAAATGTGAGTTACAGAACATGTTCTGATGATGGAGGATAGCAACAAATTAAGAACCTACGTAGTAATAACTGTGAACAAACCTCGAATGATTGTCCCATCATATTCACAGAGCTGTCATTGAGGGTCAGGAGCTGTTTCCTTTATGAACAGTGTCACTCACTATTTCACTATTCAGCTGTTTTCAGTCATTGTAGGCTGAAACTTGGCATTCACATAATCAGCTCAAATGCAAATCTGTCTCTAAAAATGACTTAAATGGGTTAGGCCAAATTTAGTACTGGAGCAGTAAAAATAATAATTTAGGTATGGTTACATATTGTCTGACAATAGAAATGTCACGTCTAAGTAAATGAAAATTTGAAAGTTTTAAAAAATAGCTGACAAAAAATGGATAAATAAAAAATATCTGTAAAAAATGGATAAAACTTTCTACATCTCAATTCATGGTAATAATACTAATTTAAAAAAAGGCAAGCACAAGTTTGTTCTTTACCCACGTAGCAAAAATAAATCTACAATTTACATCAGAATTAACATCACACCCTGATGTTTTCCTTCTGGAAAGGAATGGCCAAAATCCACAGGATTATGGTGTAACTGAAGCCATAAGGGGCCTCTTGGGAGCACCTGGTCCAGTCTCACTCTCAGAGGGGTCTCTGTTAAGTGCAGGCAAGGACCTCACTTTAGAGAGTGCATTACTTACCAATTCAGGTATTATTCAGCGTGACAAAACTGAGCCTAGGGCAAGAGAACAAGTGAAGACCAGCCTTTAAGCATTCTCGCTTTTTGACAAAGAGGTCAGCTCAAAAGGAATAGGCTCTAAGCTCCCAGTGTTTCAGCATCTGTTTCTTTGTAGCAACTTAGTCGGCTGCTGGTTTCCAAAACATCCAAGCTTTGGGTCTAAGCCTTATCTCATTTACACCAAGGTAAATGTATATCTGACAGAGTGCAGCAGTGAGTGCAACTAGATTGTGAGAGATCTGACTCAAATGCTGTTGTTTCCTCTTCCTTTTATCTGAATACCAGGTAAGTCTTTATTCTCTACACTGCAGCTTTCCCCTGTGTGCTTCTGAAAAGCATTTGAGCAGGATGGAAAAAGAAAGCTATTGTCAAGACTTCGTGTAAGATGCACACCTCTTTTTCATTCCTGTTTTCAATTCCTTTCTGGATGCAAATAACAAGCTCCTGAAAATATTTACCAAATTGGGAATAGCATTTGGATGAGATCTTCAAAAAAAGCTAAATGTTGGAGCAATTATTTATAGCAAATCAAACACTTCTTTTAACTGCAAGTGCCCACTTCCACGGCTCTTTCTCATCACATTTTCAAACACTTTGTAACACCATGGAGGGAAAAAAAAAAAAAGCGGTGGGGTTTGAGATTTTTTTTCACTATTACAGTGAATTCTGAAAGCACAGAGTTCATGACCTGCCTCACCTCATAGCCATTGGACTCCCACTGCTCTTTACTACATATAAAAAAAAAGAAAAAAAGGACAGCAACATTGTCAAAAAAATGTAAGTGGAAACAGCTAAAGTGTATGAGCAAATTCCAGGCATCTCTGAATATGAAGATTTGTTTCTCCAAAGTTACAGAGCCTGTGACAAATGACCACCATGATTAATTGCTTATTTTCAGCCAAGCACAAAATTTGAGTTATAATTTGTTATAAAGGAATATTCCCATAGAATACCTATTCAGCTGCAAAAAGGCTCAGTTTGTCATCACTTGAAACAGCCAAACAGAATAATACAAATGGATTGAAAGGCAAGTAGATTTTCAGACTGGCATATTGTCATTTTACCAGTGTCCCCCACATACATCAGTTGGTGTCATATCTGATATATTGATGGCAGGGTCATTGTTGCCACATGTTTATTAGTTTCCACAAGTAAGGTTCCATCTTATTAAAATGCCAGTGTCTGTAAAAGTTGTTTGGATTTAAAAAGCCTTGCCTTGAGAGATAACCTTTTATTCAAGGTCAGGACCTGAAATTTCATGTCATGCATTATTTTTCAAAAATCAATTTATATTTACCTCAGCTCCAGGCTGCTTAATTTTGACTCACCCATGCCTTTATGAAATGGGTCCAGCAATCATTTGCAATAATATAACGTATTATTTACTCTGTTGTGTTTAGGGCAAATAGCCACAGCCAGGCAAAAGTTGGAAGGATAATCTCAGAGCTGAGGTAATAATTACCTTCCTGTCTCCTTCTGAAGATGAATGAGTATCGCCAGTTATGTTGGTAAAAAGAACCACAGAATATGTACAAGGTAAGTATCAGGTTCCTAATTGTGAATGGTCCAAATTCAGTAATAAAATCTCACATTATTACAGCATATTCAGGAGGGTACTATGTTAGCCTAAAGGCTCTATGTCACATCTTGAGTATTCCTTTCCTCAAAATAAAAATTCCTCTCCTTAAATAAACAAACAGACCCTTCTTTGACCCCTAGCTATTATATTGGAAAGCATGAAACAGGTATTTGAAGGAAGGAAACTAGCACTTTTGCCTTCTTTCCAGACCATTTTCCAGCTGACGTTAACTCTAAGGCTGTGTTGTAGGCTTATATTCATTTCAGGGTCACAGTCTCAATGTTTATTCAGGCTGTGTCCCTTGGCTTTGATTGCTCATTTTGTGCTACTTTGAGGCACACTCTGTTTCTTCTGCTTGTCCCACAGAAACAAATATGAACAATACCCAGACAAACCCCCTTGACTTAAATGGTTATGGGTGCTTATGTTTAAGTTGGGGGCTGCGAATGAGCGTTTTGGTTCACGGATTCAAAAGAAGCTTGACTCTTATGTTTATCAGCAATATAGAGAGCAGTCACATTTTCTTCAGAAGATGCTAGCCTAGAAGAGGTCTTGGAGATACAATTATGTTTTTAAAAAATGTAAGCATTTTATCAAAAGAAGGTTTAGCCACTTTCCAAACTTCAATCCTTTTTTAAATCTAAGATTTAAAGAAGAAAAGTATTAGAAAAAATATGACCGTGCTCTCTATTTTTCGAGACAGTGTTTTAAGAAAGTATTTTGACATTTTTCATGAAAGGTTAAACAAATTTTTCCCTTACATCTAGTTTTTCCTAGTTTACTAGGATTAATTCCAGCCGTGGCTTACCAGACAAATCCCAGAACACCTTCACAGCAGCTTTCCATTGGCATTATATCCCGCTTTATGAGTAGATTTTGTAGTTTGTCTTGTCAAGGTTGAAACTTAGGTTGCAATCCCAGTCAGCTTCTACTTCATGTCTGTAGTTCTTTTCATGTAAAATACATATGAAGTGCTGGATATGTTTCTATGAGTGGGAGCTAACAACAACACCTCTAGACAAGTGTGAGAGTGGGATTAGAAGTTGCCAGTTCCGTGATATCCTCATTATATCTATATATGAAATTCTTCATGCTGATGCACTGAAGTGATTCAATTGTTTGTGGAGGAACAAACTTGAAACTCATCACTTCCCATGTCACAAACTGTCTGCAACTTCACTGACAACAGCTCTAAAGAGCAACACAGCCCATGTTAAAATAGACTTTGCCTCCAGGCTACAGTGGCAGAAGATTTAGGATGATTGTAGTCTACCAGGACCATGCAACATGTGGGTCTCATCACAGTGTGGATCCCCCTGGGCTTTCTGCAGATGGAGGTGGCCTGCCAGCATCAGGGGGTGGAAAGGCTTTATGCAGTCTCCAGGTATGGTTCGATGAGAGACACAAATTCCACCTTCTAATTTCTTCTAGAAATTGTGCTTCAAAGTTTCCACTCTTTTGGGTAATTATAGACCACACAGAGGTTCATTTCATCACTGTTTCAGTGAGCAGCCCCCTTAGAATAACCTCAGATCAGTTTGGTTCATGTTTAAATTTTGTTCATCCCGTGCAGGAGTTTAGAGTGCTTAGAGTCACATACAACATTTTAAGCTGTCCTCTAGGTAAAATAAATTACAAAAGCAGATGTTATAAGTAAACTAAGAGCATACAGGTTCTGAGTTTCACTTGTCTGAAATAAAAAAGCCACTTTCTGTTACATCAATTTCATCATTCATTGAGGCACTACTGACGATTTACACATGTATGACTAGGAACAAAATCCATTCCCTGATTTTTCACATCAATTAGTGAAAAGTAGATAAAAGAAATATCTTATCTATTCCACTGGTTCCCCAGATTACCTTTCCATAAATACTAAGCATCCCATTTATTTTATCACTAACTAGAAAATATATGCACAAGGCTCTGGAGAATAGAAATTCATTATAGTACCTTGTCTCCACAAAGTTTAATGCTTTCTGATGTGTTTCCTTGCTCAGATAATATTTTTGCATCCTTTTTGTCTCAAATAACACACAGGAAAGACATTTTTCTTTAATTCCACTGATAAAGAACCCAAATCAGCTTAATTTGCTTGCAACATAGCTATGTTTAATGAACTAGTACATTCCCATTTCCAGAATCTATCAGAAATTCTATCCAAATTGGCCTTGCTCCACTATTCTGTATTTCAATTAAATTAATTGAAAACCCAACTATTTATGAGCTGTTAGGTATGACTCCACCCAGACTTCACATGAGAGTATCAATCCCTTTCACCCCAAGACCCTTCAGTTTGCTCAGACAATTCCTCTGCATCTTTGCCTTAGTCACTCACAGGCTGATGTGCGAGACAGGGTAAATATGGGGCCTCATCACCTGCATGAGCAGGGATAGTTATTCATTTAATGCAATCTATCTAAAAACTATCAAAAAACCCCCAAACTCTATTAAGCTATATATCCATATATTTTTTTTTAATTTATTTAACAGGTTTAGACAACCATGTTCCTTTGACAATTTCAAAGTGATCTTTTATTGGAAAGTTTAAGTTAGTATGATTATTCTAACAAAAAAAGTAATTCACCTTATTTAAAATGTTTGTTATTTCACTTGTTTTCAGATTGTTGATTCTTTACCTTTTTAGTACTTGGAGGGGTAGGGGAAAAAAGACAACACAGGTTTAGTCTTACTGCTTTTATGAGAAAGATGATACTAAACTCAGTGGATCAGGTTTCAACTCAATCCCATTTGACATCTCATATTCTTACTAAGACTTTTCCCAACATTAATAGTGAGAAACTTTTTAAAAATTGAAAATGGAATAAAATAAAAAAACAAAACATCAAAACCAGCCACAAACCAAACCCAAAAACTAAGCCTCTCCACTCTGAGACATTTGAGACAGAGAAGCATCAACCGCAGGAACAGAAAAGGAGTCGGGGATTTTTCTCTGTATTCAGAATGAGGAACAGCATGTTTTCCTGACATGCTGAGATCAAATAATTGTATTTGCTGCAAGCCAACATTGTCCTCTGTGTTATGGGATACCTCTAGGGAAGATGAAGTCGTGGGAACCTTGGGAACCAACCTGTCTCTGGGAGACAGGTAATGGTGCTCAGATGTAGATCCTGTCACCATGACATCCCAAGAGATGCGCTCTCCTTTAAGCAAAATAGCAGATTCTTTCTTTTTCAAGATGCATTTAACTAAAGTTGATATCATCTACTTTCAGGCTGAGAAAAGGCAGGCATAGAGTCATGTAAATACAAAAATCTAAAGATAAAACAGTTAAGATTTAAGCTCCCATTCACCAGGCTTTGGGTTTAAATCTATTACTTGAAATTTAATCAGAGATTATGTTCGCTGTGTTATGTTGCCTTTCAGATGAGGAAAATGTGGCTTGTCTTGTGCTTGAGAAGTCCTATAACATGCTCTTCAACTAGTCATGCCTGATATTTTAGGATATTTTGTTTTCCTTTTACTCCTCAGTTAGCCAGTATACTGTAAACATTTCATAATCTCTGCATGTATTTGAATCCCCAATATGTTGCTTCTGCCAATCAAGAAAGAAAAATATTGTCTGCACCTTTATTGCTAAAATGAACCTTACGCTTTTTAAAGTTTTATAGTTAGCAAGCTAACTGACAACTCAGCAGCATGTGGCTAATGGTGGAAGGAGGACTCCAAATGGATGAGTAACTGGGATAATGGGAGGAATGCCAGAACTACAGTAAGTGTCCATAGGCCACACCTAGCATTTGGTACTCCTTTTAATTCAGAATAATCACTGCTTCAAATTTCTCCATGAAAAGTTTCCAAGATCACAGCCTTTTGAGTAAGGATATGCTTAATCTTGCACATAAGCTTATCGATGAACTCCTGAATGTCTTTCCCAAACTCAGGCATAGTGCCTACCGAGCAACAGTAAATAAGGATAGCAGAGCTTCAGAGGGCAGCCAAACCACTTTTCCCTGTAAGCAAAGCACCTCTCATTCTGGTATCTGTGCTAGAAGGCTCATCATACAACTTCAAGGACATGTCTTTCTATACCCAAATATTCTGCAACTATTTATTGTTATTTAAGTCACCACTTATAATGTGATCCACACAGGAGTTACTTGCTGTTCTCAAACTGCTGCCCAGTGAAATGAAACAACCTGCCATTCTCCTGAAGCGTTTTTCTTATCCATTCTTCCCCTCAAAAATTTTTGTCTACACTTCAGCACACCCATCAATCAAATTTCTAATCAGAAATGAAATAAATTAAATTTCTGAATACAGAGAGAAAAAATAGCCAAGCTAAGAGACAGATGCAGATTTCCCTCAAGGATCCATAAGTAAAATACAGATGCATGAAGTCACTGAGTGGTATAGATATTGGGATGTAGAAAGCATCATGAGATGCAGAAGAGAAATCTGTTGAACATGACCCTGAGATCTAGTGCTTAGCCAAACTCTTATGATGTTATGCAAAAAGGCTCCAGAGGAAGTAATGTAAACATTACAGATAAGCAGAAGGAAAAGTCTGAAATATGAAAATATTTAACATCAAAACCTAACCTTTCAGTTGTTCTATAATCACTAGGAAGAAACAAGCAATTGCAGAAATCCACTCCTCTCAAACTGCCACTGAAAGAGAAGACCAGATCTGTCGTTACTCTAGAAATGATGTAGGCATGTCATAGCCTTCCAAAGTTAGGTGAGATAAATTTCACACACTTGAGACGGAATATGTTCTATTTGAGACAGGAAGCAACAGAGTCTTTTGTGGTGAGGACCCCTAGGAAAAGCAAAAGTAACGAAGAATGTAAGTGCTCTGGCTGTGGTTGAGACGTCATCAGAAGCTCTGATGTTACTTGTTTTGCCATGTACTGATTTGTACTTGCAGGTGTTACTTGGAAATACCTGTGTAATATTTTCTTCCACTCTGATCAGTTAGTTAAAAGTTAAATAAACAGTTCTTAATGCATCTGTGATCCTCATACTCCTGACTATGCATGAGTAATAAGCATTCACCAAAAAAAGAACGCATAGTAAATGGAGCTATTGAGGCTTTTTAACCTGCATGCATGACAAGCTTCATTTCACAAACAAAATATTCAAACAAGCCGAGAGAAAAAAGATGTGAAAAGGCCCTTCCCACCCTTATGTTCAATAGACAGAGATAATCACAAATAAAATTCAGGAAAACTAAATGTTATTTCAGGTTCTGTCTTTTTGAGTGCTTTAGGGCAAAATTACTTAATCTGCACTATTAATATCTATAAAAGAAATTCAACCAAATAACTCTCTAAAAATAACTAGATGTACAGAAAAGACTGAAAATCAGCTATGTTCTGCATCACAAGATGAGGCACACATTTTCCTTCTGCCTGGAATATCTGTGTTTTTCAGGAACGCTCAAGCCTACAGAAGCTCCCAAAGCTCCTACCTTGCTACATGAACAATACAGTTAGTGCTTGACAGCTGGGCCAAAGCCTTGTTGCTTTACTCACATACCTAATCCCCCAGCACTTACAGGCCAGTTTTCCTTTCAGTATCTCTGCTGAAATTTTATGGCAAGACAATTGTCTTTTCTTCAGATATATAGATTAATTAGGTCATAACCTACCCCAGTGGGAGCGTTGAAAAAGACCAGCACAAGCAATATTATTTTAGACTGTACAATTGAAAGGCACCCTTGCTTTTTCCCTTTAAATTTAGGGAAAGAGAGTTGTGTTGTAATGAAAGCAAAAGTAACAGCAGGCACACGTGGTGTTGCTAATTCTTTTTCATTTATTTAGTTTCACTCTTTCATGTTTCAATCTTTCCTATATTAAAGAAAAGAAGATTTCTATTGGCTTTCTGCTATGAATATTCCCTGGTTTGTGCAAAACCACAGTGTTTCCTGTGGATCTACTACATTGTGTAAATTCAGCTCGCTTTTATCAATGCAGAAAAGCATTACCAAGTTGTACTTTATTTGAATTATAAAATTTTAAACCTTTAGAGTTATAAATCTGGTTGAGAATAGTTATTGTCATGCCAGGCATTTGACTAACATAACTGAATGTTGCAACATTAATATTCAAAATAAAAGCAGAGGTACAATATGTGTCATGTATACCAAAAGACTAATAATCAAGTTGTCCATGTTAGATGTTATGAATTATATTTAATAAGCAATGGCTTACAATCTGAGTCCCTAAGTGTTGTAAAATTACAAAATTCAAGCTCTAGTTCTTAATCTGAGCTTTTTTTTCTGTCTACTTTAAGGACTTAACACCTACTGATTACTGTTAAATCACCATTCTACAACTGTAGGGCAAAGCTCACTGTTATTTATGAAAATATTCTTTGCTACTTTTGACAATTAGAATAGTTCAAAACACAAGTGTGTCTGAAGAGAAAATATATCAGCATGCTGACCATGCTTGGGTCCAGAGCATGGAGGAGTTCAAAGAACTCTACAGCAGACTTTTGTGCTGCCCTTAGGCTGGGAAGGGTTTAGCTCCTGTCGCACACAGGAAACCCCCAGGCCGTTCACACCTGTGCTGATTAGTAACAGTACCTTTCACGTGTAAGAACTGCTCCAAGATGTGCTATTGACTTTACACCAAAAACCCTTCTCTGCAGAGAAGCTGCAGAAGAGCTGGCAGAAACAAGGTGACTCTCCTGGCAACACAAGGATTCCTACAACAGGGTCCTAATATGTTTTTTGAGTTCCTTCATGTTCCCAAGATGTGCCATTAAACCTTGAATTTGACCTTGGGTTTTGGGCAGATCTTGTATCACTCTGATATTGATAGCAATGAGTCTTAAAGGGCATTCACAATCCATTGGGGCAAACTGAATGTAAAAATAGACCCTAACAACTGTTTCTATTGCATGAGCACTCTATGTTAACTTATTGTCTCTCCACAGTGGTGTTCAGAAGTCTAGTGCAGAGTGCAAAACTGCTTGCAGGTCATGGAGGAAGGGAAACGACAAAACAAAAAAACAGGTCAAAAATTTGGGTTAATCTCTCTTGACAGCATACAAAAAAGATACTGTGATAGTTTCAATTTATTAAATGCTAAGTTAATCCTTTAATAATGTAGGGCAAAACACCTACACAACTGCAAAAGTATGTAAGTATGTGGGGGTGCTGGTCCGAGAAAAAACCTCCTCTTAAAAAAAAAAGGATGCAATCAGTGTTTCATTCTCCTGACTGATAGACTGTGCTTTCACACAGATTATTGCAAGTCATTTTAATATTAATTCCAAATGTGATTATGATTGCTTGCTTTCTTCCAGTGTCTCACCAGACCAGTCAGGAACTTCCCCAGCTGATGTTTGCATTGTGTATTCTGTATAAAGCAAAGGCAGCCCTGCTCCCCGGCAGCCGGAGGAAATGCTGGGAGGCAGCAGGTGCATCCCCAAGAAACAGGAGGAACCATTGATACAATTAAAATTGTAGAATACCTGTAAAATAGTCAGGGTCTGTGTGATGGTGGTTCCTTGTGGGTGACTAACCCAGCTCATGGACTGGATGAACTAACTCTACTTCATGGATGTCCTATCCCCACGTGGAGGAGACAAACTGCTCACCTTTCCCCCCAGACCACTTCTTCTTTGAGCTGTTTTCATATTGCCAGAACTCTCTGATGTTGGGACTTGCAATGAGCAATGCAGATAACAGGCAAGAGCATCTTTCTCCTTGATGAAAATCCTTTGCACAGAATTGCAAAAACGCTGGGATCAAGTTTATTTTTGAACATATACAATTTTATATTACCAAAGCTAAAAATCTCTCTAGCACCTGCTGTCCTAGATGAAATAAAGACAGGAGGAGTCAGAGGTTATTGGCTCATTCTAATGTTCCCTTCCTACAAACAAAGTGTTTTTGCATGCATGTAGTGTACTTTTAATATAGTATATAACAAAATAAATTTTCAACCCACTGTCCAGTATGCTTTGGCATTATTTCTCATAGACTAGTGCTGTCCCAGTGACTCCAAATACTGCTTCTAAGGCTTGAAGATAAAAAAAGCTATTTTATGTACTTGTCTTACAAAATACACACTCACATAAGTTTCTGTGGATTTTCAATTAAACAACAAAAATATTCAGAAAATAAGAAGGTCCTAAGCATGAAACAATTGTACACAGATATCTCATTGAAGCTAGGGTCAAGTTGCAAGAGAGGCTGAAGGAGAACAACACGAAAAAATAAATTTAAAAAATAAGTAATTTCAATTATTTGGAGGAAATATGGCCCTGGTATTCCCCTCCAGGCAAATACTTTGGGAAGTTTTCCTGATTAGCCTTTATGTATTTTTGTCCACAAATAACACACACAATTTTTTGCAGTTACTTGCAGTTGTCTTGTATCAACAAATCAAAAGTGAAGGCAAATAACGTGGCTGAATAGCTCCCGCTTCCTTTTTAAACCAGCTGAGAAGTCAAGCACAGAACATCTAAAAGAAAGTGAGTGACATCTGCCCTTGAGCACAGTTCATAACCTGAGGGGGTGACTATCACAGGCTTCCTGCAACATGTCACAACTGACCCGAGAGCAATTCACATTCTGTCTCCTCTAGTTTCAAGTCTTTCACCAGATGTCAATTAAAAATACGTATATTTATAAAGTGGTTAGTGTAATTAATGCCTCAAAAATAAAATATCTTTTAATGGGGAATGGCAGTAAGAACTGGAGTAAGATAAACTACTAGTTCCTTTCATTATTTTTTTCTTTTTTGTGAAAAAGCTTGTTCATCTGAAAACATTCATTCCCTTTACCTTTCAATCACCAGATTTCATGGCTGTGTACTCCTTCACCCAGGCAAATGTTCCCAGCAATGTGTATGTCTGCTATAATCAATTTTGAAAGAAGAGCAGACATGCAAATTGCCATTCACTCTCAGCGGATTATCTATTCCCAGATTTGCTACACAATTAAAAGAAAAGTTGCCTCTGATTGTACCACATGTCAAATAAGCTGGACGAATCTAATACACAGTGCAGATTCACTGTGGTGGAGGTAAGTTTGTAAGGAATTCAAACATATATTTTCTCAGTGAGGATGATTTCTCATGGTTCATTCTCAATGCTGCTGTTTTCTTCTGCATTTGTTATCAAATCATCATTAATTATACCAGAGTCTCCACCATTAATCATATCAGAATTTCTACTGCCATGGGAAACAAACAAACAAACAAAGTCCATGAGGCTAAAATTAGAAAGAAAACCCCAGACCACTCACCTCTCTGAGACCAGTGACCAGGCTTGGAGTGATGCTCTTACAACTTCCCTAGCTATTAAATAAGATGAAGCTGTGAATTCCAGCAATGAAGACTCAGGAACTTGGCTCAGGACTTGGCATTTAGCATAATATACTGTGAAGCATATGTACAAAATGCATATCAGCTTTTGTTTTTGTTACTGTAATAAATTAGCTAATCAAAAATAGCTAAATAAGCTATAATTAAAATGGACTTTCGGGCTAGGTCTAGTGTTGCACTTATAACAAGTAAGGGCATTCTCTCTGATTTTGTTTTGTAGGGTCTCTACTGTGGGAGCTGCAGGTTTGTGTCTGGAACCAGGAGATGTTACAGTATTTCAGACAAGTACACCAAGTACTTTAGGTTGCCTTTTGAATTGCTTTTGGACCTTGAGCCTGCTGAGGGCTGAGATATATTGACTTGGCTACATATCTCCTGGGTGCCCAGCCAGCCTGGGATGGAACATATTCAAGTGGATATACTAAAACTGATGGCAGCCCTGATGTACTGAAGCATGTCCTGACAAGGACCAGATAAAGGTTATCATCTTATACTTTATACAAAACCAAGTGTATGCTTAAAAATTAGTGATTTTTTAGAATGAAGGGGAAGAGAGGGGAGGAGAGGAGAGGAGAGGAGAGGAGAGGAGAGGAGAGGAGAGGAGAGGAGAGGACCTGTGGGAGCATAAAAATCCATATCAACTAAAAATAAAATAAATGTTTCATTAAAGCCCCCAAAGCTTTTTTCCAATGACAGGAATCTGTAGGATAGGTAGGGATACACAGCTTGGCAAAGTAGTTTGCTGTGAGGGATTCAGCCTGCCATCGTACAACTGGTCCTTAACACGTAGAGCAAATTAAGATTACATTGATAGCTGCCACAGAACAACACCTTCAGAAGCTTTTCATCCAAGAACATATTTCTTGTTTTCCAGGATTTGGCCTCACCTACAACACATTTTGCTGAGAGTTATTTGAAAACTGTGAATGTGATGATAGCCCAATCACTCAAAACTTTAGCAATGAAAATATGGCAAAAAAAGGGCTGTTGTATAAAGAAGATAGCTAAATAGAATGGTTTGGTTTGACAGAAATAGAAAATATGACTCAGATAGGGAAAAGAGTTCTTTGCCCTTTAAAAAATCAGTCTTGTTCTTCCTCTCTCTTTTACACAGGAGCCTTTCAGGGAGAGTCTGGTGATGCTGCATTATTGATGTGATACAGGTCTCCAGTGGAAACAGATGTGATATGTTTGGTTTCCTCTGATAGCCTGGGCTGAACACAAAGCAAATTACTGAATGTCAGAAGACTTGGGTTCATTGAGACTGTTCAAAGCACACATTTAAAAGAAGTTCTTAAATAATAAATCTTAAATTTCAAGCCTGTTGCATAACCAAAAGTTATATATGTACTAAAAAATGTGTCCCAAATGATTTTGCTGAGACAAACTGCAAATGACATTAAAATGCATATGTGCAGCTTTAGAATTTGTTTAGTCTCAAACCAGGCACTGATAGTTGGAGTGAAAGATGCAAAATAGCACGGTCTGGGTGAACACAGAATTGCAGAATAGCTGAGGCTGGAATACGTACAATTTAACTGAATATTCATAACCACTCTTACAATTTTCCCAACCTGTGTTGGAACCTTTATTTTTAAAAACAACATTTGACAAATTTTTTGTTATTGCCCTTTGCTTTCTGCCAGGCTGTTTTAGCCACAGTCTTCCACACAAGAGGTCACAAAGAGGTAGAAGAAAGCTGATTTGGCTCAGGCTAGGTAACACTCCAGCTTCAAGAGAATTTTAAGGCTACTGTACAAAACCCCAGGTATTTGGTCTCTCCACCCCAGCAAACCCTGCTGTGTACATTCATCCCAAGCCACGGGATGAGGTTTCTGTATTTACTGAAAAACCTTCCTGAGATTTACCTTTCTAGATCATGGTGAACATCTAACAAGACTTGACTAAAGCAATCAGCAGCAATCTCCTCCCAAGAATAAGTGCAGCAGTGTGACGGGACATGTTAGATTATGTCTCACTGAGGTGATAGCTTCAATTTCATCACTTTTCAGAAAGTAGCTCAAGAGAGAACGCTGTTTCCCATTCTCTGCTGAAACGGAGAGATTCTGGGTGACACCATTGATGGAAAGCTGTCACTTTCTTCTTCATCGCCTTGCTTCATTTTTTTACCTGCTTCTTCGCTTTCTCCCCAGGCATTCCGGCAAACTTTGGGAGGAGAAAAACCCCAAAGGTGAGGTGGCTGAGGATGAGGCCGCCAGGACGGTACCGGCGGAAAGGAGCGCGGGGGTTGTCGTGGCGATCGGGGCGGAGCCTGCGCGGGCGGGGCCGCCGGGGTGCGGGGCGAGGCGGCGGCGGGCGGGCGCAGGTGCGCAGGTGGCGGGGGCGGCGGTGGCCGCCCTGCCGCAGTTTCCCTGTGTCACGGCTGCCGTCGCTTGGCAACGGCGCCGGGTCCGGCGGGCAGCCGCGGAGCCGCGCTCCGCCCGCAGCGGCGGC